>NC_044566.1:44552116-44871759 GCF_007565055.1 Rhinopithecus roxellana | reverse complement strand
TGAAACTTAATCCCCAACGTGGCAGTATTGAGAGCTAGGTACTTTAACAGGTGATTGGATCGTGAAGGCTCTGCTCCCATTAATGGGTTCATCTTTTCAAGGATTAATGAGTTAATGGATAAATGAGTTATCATGGGGAGGAGGGACTGGCGGCTTTATAAGAAGAAGCAGACAGACCTGAGTTACACATTAGCACACTCAGCCCCCTCACCTGTAATTCCCTGCGCTGCTTTAGTACCTTTCAGAGAGTCCACACCAGCAAACAGTCTCTCACCAGAGGCAGTCCCTCAACCTAGGACTTTCCAACCTCCAGAACTATAAGAAATAAATTTCATTTCTTATAAATTACCCAATTTTAGGCATTCTCTTATAAGCAACAGAAAATGGACTAACACATTACCATTGTACCCTGTTTCTTTGAGTTCATTTGTTCTAGATTCCACATATAAGTAAGAACAGGCAGGCCGGGCACGGTGGCTCACGCCTGTAATCCCAGCACTTTGGGAGGCCAAGGTGGCATATCACGAGATCAGGAGATCCAGACCATCCTGGCTAACACGGTGAAACTCTGTCTCTACTAAAAATGCAAGGCCAGGCATGGTGGCAGGTGCCTGTAGTCCCAGCTACTCGGGAGACTGAGGCAGGAGAATGATGTGAACCCAGGAGGCGGAGCTTGCAGTGAGTCAAGATCACGCCACTGCACTCCAGCCTGGGTGACAGAGCAAGACTCCGTCTCAAAAAAAAAAAGAAAGAAAACAGAACATGCAGTATTTGCCTTTCTGTGTCTGGCTTATTTAACTTAACATGTTTTCCAATTTCATCCATGTTGTCACAAATGACAAAACTTATTTTTTTAAGGCTTAATAGTATTCCATTGTATGTGTGAGTGTACAGTGTGTGCATATACACACACATATACATATATATGTGTATATACATATATGTATATGTGTATATATGTGTGCGTATACTGTGTGTGTGTGGTGTGTGCGTATATACACATATATGTACATGTATATACACACATGTATATGGATATACACACACACCACACACACACTGTACACTCACACACACGGAATACTATTAAGCCTTAAAAAAATAAGTTTTGTCATTTGTGACAACATGGATGAAATTGGAAAACACGCTAAGTTAAATAAGCCAGACACAGAAAGGCAAATAGACACACATACACAGAAAATGCACCACATTTTCTTTATCCATTTGTCTCTTGAACGACACTTAGGTTGATCCATAACTTGGCTATAGTGAATAGTACTGCAATGAACATAGGAGTGCAGACATCTCTTTGACATACTAATTTCAATTTTTTGAGTAAATACCCAGATTGCTGGATCATATGGGGATTCTATTTTATGTTTTCTTGAGGAACAGCCATGCAATTTTTCATAATTGCATACTAAGTTACATTCCCAACAACAGTGTAAAAGCGTTCTTAGCCATTATGACAGGTGCGAGGTAATATCTTATTGTGGTTTTATTTGCTCTTCCCTAATAATTAGTTATATGTAGCGTTTTTTGAAATATCTGTTGGCCATTTGTATGTCTTATTTTGAGAAATATCTGCCAAAGTCCCTTGCCCATTTTCCCCTTTTTATATGCCAAGTCACATTGTCCATTTTTTAATCAGATTGTTTTATTTCTATAGAGTTAAGTTGCTTATGTATTTGGATATTAATGCCTTATCAGATGCATGATTCACAAATATGTATATGATTCACAAACATTTTCTCCCATTCAGTAAATTGTCTCTTCACTGCATTGACTGTTTCCTTTGCTATACAGAAGCTTTTTAATTTGTTGCAGTCCTATTGCTTATGTTTGCTTTTCTTGCCTGTGCTTTTAAAGTCATATCCAAAAAAATCATTGCCCAGACCAAAGTCATGGAGCTTTTTCCCTGTGAGATCTATTCTATAATGTTACAGTTTCAGGTCTTACATTTAAGTTTTTAAATTATTTTGAGCTGATTTTTGTATATGGAGTGAGATAAGGGTCTAATTTCATTCCTCTGCATATGGATATACAGGTTTTTTTCAACACCATTTATTGAAGAGTTATTTTCCCAATACATATACTTGGCACCTTTGTCAAAAATCAATTGACTGTACATGCCTGGGTTCATTTCTGGGCTCTCTGTTCTGTTCCATGAGTCTACTTTTATGTCAGTGTTACTCTGTTTTAATTACTATTGTTTTGTAATATAGTTTGAAATCAAGTAATGTGATGCCTCTAGCTTTGTTCTTTGTGCTCATGATTGCTTTGGCTATTTGAAGTTTTGGGGGATTCAATATACATTTTAGAAATTTTTTATTTTATTAAATTTTCATTTTATAAATGAATAGCCAAGTTATGGATCAACCATAAAATGAAAATTTACATTGGAATTTGGACAGGAATTGTATTGAATCTGGAAATTGCTTTGGGTAGGATGGACAATTTAACAATATTCTTTTCATTCATGAACACAGGATATCTTTCCATTTATTTGTGTCTTCCCCAGTTTCTTTCATTAATGTTTCACAGGTTTTCAGTGTACAGATCATTCACCTCCTTAAATTTATTCTTCCTTGGTTAATTTTATTCATTATAGCTACTTTAAATGCAATTGTTCTCTTTTTTGAAATGTTTGTTCTTAGTGTATAGAAATACTACTAATTTTTGTGTATTGATTTTGTATTCTGGAACTTTACTTTTCTCATTTATTAGTTCTAACAGTTTTTTGATGAAATCATTAGGATTTCCTATATACAACATCATATCATCAGCAAACAGCAGCAACTTAACTTCTTCCTTTCCTATTTAGATCCCATTTATTTCTTCCTCTTGCCTAAATGCTCTGGCAAAAACTTTCAGTACCATGTTGAATACAAGTGGTAAGAGTGGGCACATTTGTCTTGTTCTGGATCTTAGAGCAATTTTTCACTATGTATAATGTTAGATGTGGGCTTGTCATATATAGCTTTTATTGTGTTGAGGTACATTTCTTCTATACCTGATTTGTTGAGTGTTTTCATCATGGATGGATGTTTTCTTTTGTGAAATAATTTTCTGCATCAGTGAGATGACATGAGATGATCACATGGTTTTTGTCCTTCATTCTTGCTAATGTGATGCATAACATTTATTCATATGCATATGTTGAACCATCTTTGCTTCCCAGGGAGAAATTCCACTTGATTACGGTGAATGATTCTTTTAATGTGTTGTTGAATTTTATTTGCTAGGATTTCATTGAGGATTTCTGCATCTACGTTCATCAAGGGTATTGTCCTGGGTGAGGTCTGAGACTGGTCCTAGAGGCTGGCTATCTAGGAATTCAAGCCAGATAAAACATCCCACTGTTTCTGGTAGTGACCACAGCATGGCTTTGTGGGTGGGCTATACTGTTAGGTAGTACCTCTGATTTGATGCCACCACTGACAGGTACATAGAGCTACCACCAAGATCCACATGCTCACTGCTGTGGGCTCTGCCCCCTTGCTTTATTTCTTCCTGATCCCTGGTGGTCTAGCTGTGCTGTGCTATTTTCCACTGTGTTGTCTTTGAGGTGAGATGGGAGTGGACTTCCTGGGAAGCATCTCAGAACGTTAGGAGAGCTGGATGTCCACCTCCAGTTCTCTTTCCTTCCATAGAAACTGTGGTCCCTGGAGATTCCTCCCTGTGTGGCATTGTGCCAACTTGGGGAGTGGGAGAGCAACACAGTCAAAGTGAGATCCTTTCTCTTACCCTTTCCATGCAGCTCCTTTTCATTCCATGGACCACACAGGTGACTTGGGCCCTTTTGCTATTTGGAAAGTGTTCACCAAGGTGTTCTTATCTGTGGATAGCTGCTAGTTTAACTCTCTGTGGGCAGTAGTGAAGCCTGGGACCTCTTATTCTATCATCACCAAGCAAAGTATTATTGTCTTTATTTTAACAAAGATGTAAGTTTATAAAGGATTCCCTTATGGTGAAAATTAAAGTATTAGTCCGTGGAAAAGACAGATTTTTTTTTGTTAAATATTTTTAAAGAAAGACAACAAAATTTCTACAATCATTCCATATAGGCAGTCCTTTGGACTTAAAGTTTTACAAATATTTGAAAGAAAAAGTAGGGAAAAATCATGTTCATTCCAGTCTCTACAGTTCTTTGAAACATTACGTTTAGAGTTTCTGTATCGGCTTTAAAAAGAGCTTGAAAGTTGTCACTCTCATCTTTTCAATAAGAAAAACTTGAATAAACTGAAAATTAATGACTTTTCTAGGCTTTTTCAAAGGACCAAGGTTGTAGGGAAACCTATAATTCCAAAATGAAGAGAAACAGGTACATGCAGAGAGTCGCACCTGAAGCAGAAGTCACTGGAGTGACACAATGTTAGAAACATTTAAATGGTAACTTTGATAAACTGCTAGAGACTGGGTTTGAACTAGCATAAAGTGAAAAATCTCCTTAGGGTTTGCCAAATCTCTGTGTGCTTTAGAAGATCCATTCATTGCTTTAACATGGGGAAGGGAAGAGTACCAATTGTGAATACACCCAGATCCTTCTTCATAACAAAAACCTACTTTCTAGAAGAAAAGACTTTGTGAGTCTTTCTTAGCTGGGGAAAGGGATCACTCCCACCTCAGACCCTTCTAGCCTTCCTGCCTCACCTTCCTGTCACTGGGGAGAGAAGAGAGGGAAGAAAGTCAACAGGGATAAGAGGCTCAAGGAATAGATTGGAAATATCATGTCCAGGGAAAGGAGGAGGGAAATAAAAAGCTGTAGCACTAGGAAAAAACAAACTTCTGAAAGTCACATATGAGAGATATAGTCCCACTGAGACTAAGAATTAATCTTAAGATTAAAGAATACTCGTCCTTCACACCTTACTGCTGTACCAACAAGACTCCTCTATAATAACAGTGGATTATGGCTGAAAGAGATGCAAGGGATACACTCTCTCCAAGGAGGAGTACTTAGCTTAACGCCTCATTCTTTAAGTGTGGGCTATGCTTAGGGGTTTCTTTAAAAGCAGTAGAGCATGGAAAGGGGGAACAAAGAGTAATTTTACAGTAATTCAACCTGAAGTCCACTACTTTAGCAAAATTAACATCAGCAGCGATAAGTCCTATTGGTAGTATGTACGCTTGATATAATGTGAAGAAAACGGCACTTCATCTCTGTGGTCTTCCTCCCAAAAATTCATACCCTGGCCTAATCACAAAGAAAACAGACAATGTCCAATTAAGGAATATTATACAAAATGTGTAATCAATACTCAAGGTTTTCAACATCATTAATGACAAGGAAAGTCAGAAACTGTCCACCAAACAAAGCATAATAAGATGCAGCATCTAAATGTAATGTAATATCCTGAGTGGGATGCTAGAACAAAAGAAGAACATTAGGTAAAAACTAAGGATATCTGAATGAAGTATGGATTTTAGTTAATAATACAGGCGTATTTCTTTTTATTGTGCTTTGCTTTATTACAGTTTGCAGACATTAAAGTTTTTATGAAATGAAGGTCTGTGGCAACCCTACATCAAGCAAATTTATTGGTACCATTTTTCCAACAGCATATACTCACTTCATATCTCTGTGTCAGCATTTTATACTCATGAAGTATTTTTTAACCAAGGTATGTACATTGTTTTTTTAGACATGATGCTATTGCACACTTAATAGACTATACAGTATAGTGAAAGCATAACTTTTATATTCACTGGGAACCAAAAAAAATATGTAACTCACTTTATTGTGATATTCACTTTATTGTGGTGGTCCGAAACCAAACTTGTAATATCTCTGTGGTATGCCTATAATATATTAATGTTGGCTCATTAATTATAACAAGCATACCATACTAATGTAAGATATTTATAAGAGGAGAAACTGGATGCGGGGTATTAGAAACACATTTACCCATCCAAACTGTGTCTCTGGACTCAGAGACACGAAGAATAGTGGAAGCAAGACTTAATGGTGGTCTTACAAGATCAGGTGTGTGGTAGGCAGGCACATCTGAGGGAGTTACAGCAGGTAACTTATCTCCTAGCATGCAAGTCTCTCCCCCAGTTCCTCATTGGTCTAGTACTATAGGGTTACAATCTTCCTGGATGTCACCTAAGTTTCATTATCCACCTTATAAGATTATACCCCAGTCCCTTTCCCCACTTAAGTTTTGATTTCCCAATAATGAAACTTTCTTCCCTTTTATCGGCTAACCCCCCTCTACATTCTGTCCACTTATTGTGACTTTCTAGGTGCATGAGCCGTGCAGTTTGTCACATCCGCAGGCTGGCTGCCGGTACTTAAGATTTACCATGGCTGAAAATGGACCATTTAAATGTTTTCTTACAGGGGTATGTGGAAACTCTCCATACAATTTCATAATTTTTCTGCAAATCTAAATCTATTCTAAAATTTAAAAGTTTATTAAATGCAGTATCCAGCATACCATAAAAAAGTATGAGATGTGAAAAAAGTAACATATGACTGTTAATCAGAACGTTAAAAAATAGTCAATGAAAGGAGACCAACAGATTAAAAAGTTATTGCAATTAGAATAAAATGACTTTAAATTGACTCTTATAGACTAAATTAACCTATAAGTAGGTTAAATAAATGGGAGTAAAAGATGAACAAAATGAACAAAAATGTGGAGAACATCAAAAGATAAATGAAATTCCTAAAAACTAATTCGAGTATATTCTAAGATTGAAGAACAGAGTATCTGAAATTAAGAATAAATTGGAAAGGCTTAATAGCAGATTGAACATCAGCAGAAAAGACGCATGAATGTGAACACTGTCATTTAAATTATTCATACTGGAGAACGGAGAGAGAAGAATGTTGGGGAAAAAACACAATGTGAGAGGCACATGGGCTAATATCAAGTTTTCTAACATATATGTAAATTGGAGCACATTTATTGACTTGCATAATTTGAACCAACCTTTTTAGACATAATGGTCAAGAACTTTCCAAAACTAATTTTTAAAAACCAAACCACAGAGGGTGGAACAAGATGGAGGAATAGAAGCCACACCATTCATCTCCCTACTGCTGGAACACCAAATTTTAACAACTATCTGTACACAGGAAAGCACCATCACAAGAACCAAAATTCAGGTGAACAATCACAGTACCTGGATTTAACTTCATATATATAATATACATATATTTGTAGCAGTTGTTAGCATTTAACAAACCTCCCTCCATGTGGTTTCATACCACCAGGACTCAAGCCCCACCTCCAATACCCTTAATCCTCTCCTCAGCTCTTCTGCTGAAGAATTTGGCCTTCATGATGACAGGTTGCTTTGGTAGATTTCCCTTTCCCAGAACTTTGTAGTAGCCTGATCACACCACATCAATGGTGGGGGCAGCTCCAGTTTTGTCTTTAGCATCATTCACCTGTGTCTGTACACTGATCAAAGTCCACAATTTATTGGGGTTGGCATTTGAGCAGGAGCTCTGGTTCCTCTTTAAGTGGTAATCCTTATACCAACTTTCCCAAAGGAACCTAGGTGAGGTTTGTCGAAGTTGATCCTGTGGTGATGCTTGCCACCAGCATTACTCCTGCCTCCTGAGTGCTTTTGGTGCTTGCTGATGAGGCTGTGGCTGTGGTTCACGTGGCCCAGAAGTTTCTGTGTCTTCCTCAGCCTGAATGGTATGTCAGAAACTCTTGGGTTATAACCCAGGTTCTTGATTTTTTCCAACAAACAGCATAGCCTGGAGGACACTGGGCTGTCATGATGAGTTGTCATGGATGGCACCTTGTATTCTAGTTGGGGACAGGCTGCAATGTGAAAGAGTTGCATGGTCTTACCATTTCTCACTATTCTGATGTTTTGTCACTGCTCACACACATTCATTTCTGAAGAATTCTTGGTTTTAACAGAACTCTGTCTCATTACATCTTCACATTGATATGAAAATAAATCAAGGACAAATATAGTCTTATATGACATTAAGTCATAGTTCTTAATTGTGGATATGTGTTCATCAGACTTAGCAGAGGAGTTTTAAATATGCATAACCAGACTTGAAATAAAATTCTCAGTATGGCCCAGGCACATGCGTTTTAAGCAAGCTCCGTAAATGATTCTTCTTTTTTTTCTTCAACTTTTATTTTAAGTTCCGGGGTACATGTGTAGGATGTGCAGGTTTTTCACATAGGTAAACATGTATCATGGTGGTTTGCTGCACAGATCAACCTATCACCTTGGTATTAAGCCCAGCATTCCTTAGCTATTCTTCCTGATGCTCTCACTCCCCCAACCCCACCCCAAACAGGCCCCAGTGTGTGTTGTCCCCCATCATGTGTCCATGTGTTCTCATCGTTCAGCTCCCACTTATAAAAGTGAGACCATGCAGTGTTTTTGGTTTTCTGTTCATGTGTTAGTTTGCTAAGGATAACAGCTTCCAACTCCATCCATGTCCCTGCACATGATCTCATTCCTTGTTATGGCTGCATAGGATTCCATGGTGTATATGCACATTTTCTTTATCCAGTCTATCATTGATGGGCATTTGGGTTGATTCCATGTCTTTGCTATTGTGAACAGTGCTGCAGTGAACACACGTGTGCATGTATCTTTATAACAGAATGATTTATATTCCTTTGGGTACATATCCAGTAATGGAATTGCTGGGACAAATTGTATTTCTGCCTCTAGATCTTTGAGGAATTACCACACTGTCTTCCACAATGGTTGAACTACTTTACACTCCCACTAACAGCATAAAATCATTCCTTTTTCTCTGCATCCTCACCAGCATCTGTTGTTTCTGGACTTTTTAATAATCACCATTCTGACAGGCATGAGATGGTATTTCATTGTGATTTTGATTTGCATTTGCTTTTTTAAATATGTTTATTGGCTGCATAAATGTCTTCTTTTGAGACATGTCTGTACATGTCCTTTGTTCACTTTTTAATGTTTTTTTTTTTCTTGTAAATTTGTTTAAGTTCCTTGTAGACTCTGGATATTAGGCCTCCGTCAGATAAATAGATCACAAAAATTGTCTCCCATTCTGTAGGTTGTCTGTTCACTCTGATTATGGTTTCTTTTGTTGTGCAGAAATTCTTTAGTTTAATTAGATCCCATTTATCAATTTTTGCTTTTGTTTGAAGTTGCTTTTGGTGTTTTTGTCATGAAATCTTTACCCATGCCTATGCCCTGAATGGTTTTGCCTAGGTTTTCTTCTAGGGATTTTATAGTTTGGGGTTTACATTTAAATCTTTAATCCTTCTTGGGTTAATTTTTGTATAAGTTGTAAGGAAGGGGTCCAGTTTCAATTTTCTGCATATGGCTAGCCAGTTCTCCCAGCACCATTTATCAAATAGGAAATCCTTTCCCCAGTGCTTGTTTTTGTCAGGTTTGTTAAAGATCAGAGAATTTTAAGTGTGTGGTCTTATCTTTGAGCTCTCTATTCTGTTTCATTGGTCTATGTGTCTGCTTTTATACCAGTATCATGCTATTTTGGTTACTCTCGCCTTGTAGTATAGTTTGATGTTGAGTAGCATGATGCCTCCAGTTTTGTTCTTTTTGCTTAGGATTGTCTTGACTATTTGGGATCTTTTTGGTTTCACATGGGTTTTAAAATAGTTTCTTCTAATTCTGTGAAGAATGTCAATGGTAGTTTAATGGGAATCGCACTGGATCTACAAATTACTTCGGGCAGTATGGCCATTTTCGTGATATTGATTCTTCCTATCAATGATCATGGAATGTTTTTCCATTTGTTTGTGTCCTCTCTTATTTCCTTGAGCAGTGGTTTGTAGTTACCCTTGAAGAGGTCCTTCATTCCCCCTTGTTAGCTATATTCCTAGGTATTTTATTCTTTTTGTAGCAATTATGAATGGGAGTTCATTCATGATTTGGCTCTCTACTTGCCTGTTGTTAGTTTATATGAATGCTAGCAATTTTCGCACATTGATTTTGTATCCTGAGACTGCTGAAGTTGCTTATCAGCTTAAGAGGCTTTGGGGTTGCAACAATTGGACTTTCTAGACATGGGATCATGCCATCTGGAAACAAAGATATTTTAACATCCTCTCTCCCTATTTGAATACCCTTTATTTCTTTCTCTTGCCTGATTGCTTTGGCCAGAACTTCTAACACTATGTTGAATAGGAGTACTGAGAGGGCATCCTTGTCTTGTGCTGGTTTTCAAGGGAAATGCTTCCAGTTTTTACCCATTCCCTATAATATTGGCTGTGGGTTTGTCATATAATGGCTCTCATTATTTTGAGGTATGTTACTTCAGAACCTAGTTTATTGAGAGTATTTAGCATGAAGTGGTGTTGAATTTTATCAAAGGCCTTTTTGCGTCTATGGAGATCATCAAGTGGCTTTTGTCTTTAGTTCTGTTTATGTGATGAATTACATTTATTGACTTGCATATGTTGAACCAACCTTGCATCCTGGGGATGAACCCAACTTGATCATGGTGCATAAGCATTTTGATGTGCTGCTGGATTCAGTTTGCCAATATTTTATTGAGGATTTTTGATCAATGTTCATCACGGACATTGGCCTGAAGTTTTCTTTTTTTTTGTTGTATCTCTGCCAGGTTTTGTTAAGGATGATCCTGGCCTCATAAAATGAGTTAGGGAGGAGTCCTTCCTTTTCAATTTTTTAGAATAGTTTCAGTAGAAATGGTACCAGCTCTTCTTTGTACCTCTGGTAGAAGTCAGCTATAAATCTTTCTGGTCCTGGGCTTTTGTTGTTGCTGTTGGTAGGCTATTTATTATTGCCTCAATTTCAGTACTCGTTATTGGTCTATTCAGGGATTCAATTTCTTCCTGGTTCAGCCTTAGGAGGGCGTATGTATCCAGGAATGTTTTCATTTCTTCTAGATTTTCTACTTTATGTGCATAGACGTGTGTATAGTATTATCTGATGGTTATTTGTATTTCTGTGGGGTCAGTGGTAATATCCCCCCTACCATTTCTGATTGTGTCTATTTGATTCTTCTCTATTTTCTTCTTTATTAGTCTAGCTAGCAGTCTATCTATTTCATTAATTTTTTCCAAAAAACAGCTCCTGGATTTGTTGATTTTTTGAAGGGTTTTTATGTCTCTATCTCCTTCAGTTCCACTCTGATCTGGGTTTATTTCTTGTCTTCTGCTTGCTTTGGGGTTTGTTTCCTCTTGGTTCTCTAGTACTTTTAGTTGTGTTGTTAGGTTGTCAATTTGAGATCTTTCTAGCTTTTTTGATGTGAGCATTTAGCGTTATTAATTTCCCTCTTACCACGGGTTTAGTTACGTCCCAGAGATTCTGGTACATTGTTCTGGTCTTTTTGTTCTCATTAGTTTCAAAGAACCTCTTGATTTCTGCCTTAATTTCATTATTTACTTAGGAGTCATTCAGGAACAGGTTGTTCAATTTCCATGTAGTTGTGTGGTTTTGAGTGAATTTCTTATTCTTGAGTTCTAATTTGATTGTGCTGTGGTCTGGGGGACTGTTTGTTATTATTTCAGTTCTTTTGCATTTGCTGAGGAGTGTTTTACTTCTGATTATGTGATCAATTTTAGAGGAGGTGCCATGTGGCAATGAGAATAATGTATATTCTGTCATTTTGGAGTGGAAAGTTCTGTAGATATCTATCAAGTCTGTTTGATCCAGAGCTGAGTTCAGGTCCTGAATATCTTTGTTAATTTTCTGTCTTGATGCTCTGCCTAATAATATCAGTGGCATGACAAAGTCTCCCACTATTATAGTGTGTGAGTCGAAGTCTCTTTGTAGGTCTCTAAGAACTTGCTTTATGAATCTGGGTGCTCCTGTATTGGGTGCATATTATATTTAGGATAGTTTGCTCTTCTTATTGAATTGAACCCTTTACCATTATGTAATGCCCTTCTTTGTCTTCTTTTATCTTTGTTGGTTTAGTCTGTTTTGTCAGAAACTATGATTGCAATGCCTGCTTTTTTCTGTTTTCCATTTGCTTGGTAAATTTTCCTCCATTCCTTTAATTTGAGCCTATGTGTGTCTTTGCATGGGAGATGGGTCTCTTGACAATGGCATACTGATGGGTCTTGAGTCTTTATCCAGCTTGTCATTCTGTGTCTTTTATTTGGGGCATTTGGCCTATTTACATTTAAGGTTAATACTGTTATGTGTGAATTTGACCCTGTCATCATGATGCTAGCTGGTTATTTTGCAGACTTGTTTATGTGGTTACTTTATAGTCTCACTGGCCTGTGTATTTCAGTGTGTTTTTGCAGTGGCTGGGAATGGTTTTTCCTTTCCATATTTAGTGCTTCCCTCAGGAGCTCTTTCAAAGCAGGCCTGGTGGTGGTGGATTCCCTCAGCATTTGCTTGTCTGACAAGGATCTTATTTCTCCTTCACTTATGAAGCTTTGTTTGGCTGGATATGAAATTCTGAGTTGGAAATTATTTTACTTAAGAATATTGAATATTAGTCCCCAATCTCTTCTGGCTTCTAGGGTTTCTGCTGAGAGGTCTGCTATTAGTCTGATGGGTTTCCCTTTAAAGGTGGCTTGGCCTTTCTCTCTGGCTTCCCTTAATATTTTTTCTTTCATTTCAACCTTGAAGAATCTGATGATGTTATATGTCTTGGGGTTGATCTTCTCATGGGGTATCTTACTGGGGTTCTCTGGGTTTCTTAAATTTGAATGTTGACCTGTCTTGCTAGGTTGGGGAAGTTCTCCTGGATGATATCCTGAAGTATATTTTCCAATTTGGTTCCATTCTCCCAGTCTCTTTCAGGCACCCCAATCAGTTGTAGGTTCAGTCTTTTTACATAGTCCCACATTTCTCAGAGGTATTGTTCATTCCTTTTTATTCTTTTTTCTCTATTCTTGTCTGCCTATTGTATTTCTGAAAGACAGTCTTCAAGTTCTGAAATTCTTTCCTCCACTTGGTCTATTCTGATATTGATACCTGTGATTACATTGTAAATTTCTCATATTGTGTTTTTCAGCTCCATCAGGTCAGTTATGTTTCTTCCTAAACTGGGTGTTCTGGTTATCAGCTCCTGTATTGTTCCATCATGATTCTTAGCTTCTTTGCACTGGGTTACAACATTCTCCTGTAGCTCAGCAAAGTTTGTTATTAGCCACTCTCTGAAGCCTACTTTTGTCAATTCAGGCATCTCAGCCTTTGCCCAGCTCTATGCCCTTCCCGGAGAGTTGCTGTGGTCATTTAGAGGAGAAGAGGCACTCTGGCTTGTGGACTTTTCAGCCTTGTTGCATTGATTCTTTCTCATCTTTGTGGACTAATCTACTTTCCATTTTCGTGGCTACTGACCTTTGAATGGGGTTTCTGTGGAGTCTATTTTGTTGATGTTGATGTTGTTGCTTTCAATTTGTTTCTCTTTTCATAGTCAGGCCACTCTTTCATAGGGCTGCTGCAGTTTCCTGGGGACTGCTCCAGACCCTAGTTGCCTCGGTTTTTCCCTTACCTGGAGTTATCACCAGTGAAAGCTGTAAAATAGCAAAGATGGCAGCCTACTCCTTCCTCTGGGAGTTCCATCCCAGGGTACTAGTGACCTGTTGTCAGCCTGGATGCTCCTGTAGGAGGTGTCTGGAGACCCCTGTTGGGAAGTCTCACCCAGTCATGGGGGACAGGATCAGAATCCTGCTTGAAGAAGCAGGCTGGCTGCTTTTGGTAGAGCAGGTGTGCCGTGTTGAGGGGAACCCTTCCTTGTCCAGACTGTCTGGACTCTTCAGAGCCAGCAGGCTGGAAAGGCTGAGTTGACTGAACCACAGAGATGTCAGTTGCACCTCCCCCAGGGGCTCCGTCCCAGGGAGAGATCAGAGTTCTTTCCATATAACCTTGGCTGCAGTTGCTGAAATTCCCACAGGGAGATCCCACCCAGTGAGGAGGGATGGATCAGGATCCCACTTAAAGATGTTTTCACTTTGTTGAAACACAAGGGGAAAAATAAGCTATAAAGTGTTATGCTTATCAAAGTATAAAATAATGACACGCTTATATGTTTTTCTCTTTTGTCAGATATTAACTTCTCAAAGGAAGTGATCGAGATCACTTGGAGAGTGTTCTGCTAACAACCAAAACTAGAAGGATTGAAGGAGGATGAAAAGTCATTCTCTTAGCTAGCAAGGAATAACAGGAACTCATCTTAATTAGCATGAGAGGAAAATCACCATGGAAGGGAAGCATTTTAGGGAAGGTGTTGGGGTCCCTACCTTGCTAAGGTAGGAAGTGTAGATAGTCCTAACCTTCAGGAAAGTTAATGCAATGAGACCCTTCATAGCGTAAGAGGTGAAGGGTAAAAGTTGCCCAATCCCTAATAATATAAATTGGCAAAGAGAATAATATAAATTGGCAAAGAGACATGAAGAATTGGTTTGTTTGTTTGTTTTGAGATGGAGTTTCGCTGTTGTTGCCCAGGCTGGAGTGCAATGGCGCAATCTCAGCTCACCGCAACCTCCACCTCTCAGGTTCAAACGATTCTCCTGCCTCAGCCTCCTGAATAACTGGGATTACAGGCATGCACCACCATGCCAGGCTAATTTTGTTTTTTTGGTTTTTTGTTTGTTTTTAGCAGAGACCGAGTTTCCTCCATATTGGTCAGGCTGGTCTTGAACTCCCTATTCAGGTGATCCAGCCGCATTGGCCTCCCAAAGTGCTGGGATTACAGGCATGAGCCACCAAGCCTGGATAGGCATTGTTTTGCAAAAAGCAGACTCCGGTGTCAGTTTGTTAACAGTGCTCCTGGGGCTTCTGGTGCCTTGGAAAATGGCTTCAATGGGCCAGAAAGAACTGGGTGTCAAAAACTGTGTCCCTAAGAACTCAAGTATGTGATACTCTTGACCAAACATGACAAAGAGACAGTGAGTTATCCACCACTGAAGACTAACATTCAAAGATTCTCAGTGGCTTACACAGACCTGAGCCGGGAACAGGCTGGCAGCATCTGTCAAAATGACTGACTGTTCACAGTGACACCGTGTGGCTGCAAGAAGTAATGACAATATCTGACCCATCTCCATGTTCCCCTCACTAATCTCAACCCTCACATATGTGTAAGTCCCTAGAGTTCATAATATCAGGAGGCACACTAAAAGAAAGATGCTGTGAACTTCCTCTGAATCTGGCATTAGCAAGTTTCACTTACCTTGTTATGGTTTTTGCTGTTGCTGTTATTGTTAAAATGAAAAACAAAGAAGTTACAGCCATAATTGTCCTGTAGTACTGTATATATAGCAATTCAAACTGGAAAAAAAATTTGTAACTCATATCACAGAAAGGGGAGCCTTTTTAAACATCCCTGGAATCCTTTTCATAGAGGAAATATATTGGAAACTCTGGAACTAGATATGCCAAAAACTATCAGTCTGAATCCAACGGAGCTGCAGGCCACCAACCTCTACAGCTGTGTGGCTGCCTGTGTGGCTGCAGAGGATTGTGTGTGGCCCAAGAGCACTGCAGAATGCTGGGTCAAACCGAGTTTCTGGATGATGTAAAGCTGGGGAAGAATTTAAATCAGAGGATGATATCACCACGTCATCTGTATGCTGCAGAGGATGTTTTTTAAGGGTATGAAGAGGACTAGGTAAGAGTGGGAACAAGATGGCAAGATTGTTAAGAGTTTCACCAAAGGACAGACAACCTTTTGACAGGTATAAGGTCACAAATAATGTCAGACATCAATACATGCAAGACATGCTGAACTGAATTTATTCATAAATATAAAGGCTATTCATAAATTATTATCAATAACAGGCAAGAAAAACAATCACATAATACTAATAAGAAATCTCTGACTACCTTGGAAATACGATTATCATCACAATCTTCTTAAATACTCTTCTGTTAAAAAGTTGTTTTATATTAGATTTTTTTCCCCTCAAATCCAGCTTGTAAAAATTATTTTCATCAAAATGCATTCAAATTCCACTGAAAACTAGGGAATTTAAATGTGTTGTGATGAAATCATGTTTCCAAGCTAATTTTTAGGGAGAATCTAATAAAAGAATTCTTAACAGAAAAGTACACAGTGCCTGCTGGGATAAAAATGAAATGAAGTTTCAAGCAACTTTTGAGTAAAAATCTGGTAGAAAACACTATTTTTAACAGAAAATGTGGAATTTAAGCATGTTGTAATGCATTTCATGTTTTCAAGCTAGTTTTAAGAAAAAAATATATCAGTAAAAAAAAAACATTTGAAATAGAAACATTTGGGATTTAATCCTGTTGTGTTTTCCAAGCTAGTTTTGAAGGACATTTTAGTATAAAAGACATTTTTAACAACAACAACAACAACAAAAAAAAAAAAAAAAAAAAAAAAACAGTTCAGGAATTAAGCAATACAATTGAAACATGGACACAGACTAACCCTCAGGAGGTACCCTCAAGTTGACATGAGATTGTCCTAAATATGTCAGAAGTGGTCAGGCTTTTGTGTCATCTGCTCCTCAGCTTTCCCCAGTGACCAGGTATAGAGTGTAGGCTGTCCCCGGGGTTGGGCCAGAAGCTTGGGTGAAGCAGCTGCCTTTACCTCAGGGCGATTCCCTAGAAGTGACTGAGCTGTGAGCTGTCAGCAGCCTGGGAAGTGAATGCCAGAGTCCTCTTTGGGGGATCTGGGTAGTGCTTGGCAACACTGTGGGCAAAGAGTATCTGCAGGACATTCAGGGAACTTAGGAAGAGGTGTGAATCGACACCATAGAGAACTCCAGGTACATCAGAGCTTAACAGTCTCACTAGCTCAAGAACAGATGTCTGAATGAAGACTTAAGTTCTCAAATAGGCAGCAAGAAACGTGTTTTAAAATATTTAAACAAGAAAAAGGGAGGGAAGCAAAACAAGGTAACTTTTTTCACCATGTGGAAACTGACAGATTCCAAAACCACATGCTGTTGAAATACAAGAGAAAACTTAGAATAACAAAACCAAGTTCAATCACAACTTTAGAAGAGAAAGTCTGGGGTTGCCTGGATGCAGCTGTGTTGTAGTACGTACAAGAAGTGGAAGAGAATTTTTCCTAATTCCCAAGATCTGAAACCAGCTACCCCAAGCTGAGACCAAGAAAACAACACATAACACACAACTAAAGCGGGATACCCACCACGGAACACCCTCAAAGTTCACTGCCCATCCCTCTCTTAGTCTATAAATGCAAACCTGAGAATCAAATCATTGGAGGATACAAGTCAGTGAAATGCAGTATTCATAATGAGTTTTCCCCTCCCTTCCCTGGGATCCCTATCTCAAGTCAAGCAAGGAACTGGCCAAGAGAATCATTCTACTTGGCCATCAGAAGGGATATTAGCATTTTATTCTCTCACTGGGCAGTGGACTTGCTGATCTTTCTGTGCGTCTATTTGAGAAAAATGCAAGAGCATGGGGACAGGGTTGCCAGATAAAATATACGATGTACAGAACTTACTTACACTAAAAAATATTCATTGTTTATCTGAAATTCAAGTTTAACTGGATATCAATCACTTCTTGGCCCTTTGGCTAAGATCTAGGGCAAATTCAGCTGGGTGTCCTGTGTTTTATTTGTTCAATCCAGCCTTGGAATTGGGAGGAACGGCACAGCAGAAAGAGCTAGTGGCAGATGAACAGTGCAAAATGGACACAATTGAAGGTAGTTGGACTTGAGCCAGCTTGCAGGTGCCCACACAAGATCCTGCTGGCAGGCAGATCCCAACACTAAGAACCTGTAGAGTGGATTGTCTGGGATAGAGACTCTGTAAAGGAATCAGAAAAGATCAGGAAACCGCAGGGAAGCTCCAAAGCATCCTACAAAGAACCCACTCACACATATGTCCTGAAAGAGGTGAATGCTTGCCCAAGAGACATTTACTCAAAGCCAGAGAAGCAAAGTAACAGCAGAAAGATGATGAAGATGCCACTCAAGTAAGAAACACTGTGTCTTTCCATGTCCCTCCACAGCTTCTACCAGGGGGACAGAAACCCAAAGGAGCAGAGATGGAGGAAGAAATGAAAGGGCAGGCTCTGCAAGTCTTCTGACCATAGCCAGAAAGGGGAAGGGAGGATGATAGGAAATAATCATTAAATTGGATGTCCAATTGAAATTTTAAGCTGGGTCAGTACCTTCGTTATTGATATAGGTGGGATGTTCGTCCCTTCCAAATATCATGTTGAAATGTGATTCCCAATGTTGGAGGTGGGGCCTGGTGGGAGGT
Organism: Rhinopithecus roxellana; assembly: GCF_007565055.1. Lineage (NCBI taxonomy): Eukaryota > Metazoa > Chordata > Mammalia > Primates > Cercopithecidae > Rhinopithecus > Rhinopithecus roxellana. The sequence goes on along the minus strand of NC_044566.1, from coordinate 44,853,622 downwards.
GACTGGATCATAGAGGTAGATTCCTCATGAATGGTTTAGCTCCATCCCCGTGGGGATAAGTGAGTTCTCGCTATTAGTTCTAGAAAGATCTGATTGTCTAAAAGTCTGGGACCTCTCCTTTCTCTCTCTCCTGCTCCCTCTCTCACTATGTGACATACTGGTTCCCCTTCTCCTTCCACCATAACTGGAAGCTTCCTGAGGTTGTCACCAGGAGCAGATGCTGGCACCACACTTCCTATACAGCCTGCAGAACCATGATCCAAAACAAACTCTTCTTTCTTATAAATTACCCAGCCTCAGGTATTTCTTTATAGCAATACCAGAATGGACTACCACAGTTTGGTCTCTTATAAGAGATGTAGTGACTTAAAACCACTTGAAACTATTGGTTTCTATGGGTCAGGAATCTGGGTACAACTTAGCTGGGTGTTCTGCTTCAGGTTGCAATCAAGATGCTGGCTGGGGTTACAGTCATCTCAGGGCCCCACTGGGAAGAATCCACTTCCAAGCTCATTCATGTTGTTGGCAGGATTCCATTACTTATGAGCTCTTAGACTGAGGGACTCAGTATCTCCCTTCCTGTTGGCCAGAGGTTACCCTGAGTTCCCTGCCATATGGGCCTCTCCAACATGAGGGTCATTCCAGAAGCTGCCTCCCACAGACTGCATTAACCGAATAACTGAAAGTGATCCGAGGGCTATGGTGCTACCCAAAATGTCATTTATGGATGGAGAAAGAAGTCTGAACAAAGCATAGGTGGAAAAGGCACTGGAGAAAAACATCAAACTTTTACATTTATATCCATCAAGTTTAAACAGTTCTATAAATTGGATAAAAGCATTTACCTTATTAAAGGCGGCAGTTGAGTAGTAAGGAAGGAACACAGTGTGGTCATAGAGGGATCTCGTGAACTCCTTTTTTTTTTTTCACTTTCTATTAAAGTTCTGGGATTCATGCGCAGAACATTCAGGTTTGTTACATAGGTATACACATGCCATGGCGGTTTGCTGCACCCATCAACCCGTCATCTACATTAGATATTTATCCTAATGCTATCCCTCCCCTAGCCACCCCCACCCAACTGGTGTGTGATGTTCCCCTCCCTGTGTCCATGTGTTCTCGGTGTTCAACTCCTACTTGTGAGTGAAAATATGCAGTGTTTGGTTTTCTGTTCTTGTGTTAGTTTGCTGAGAACAATGGTTTCCAGCTTCATCCATGTCCCTGCAAAGGACATGAACTCATCCTTTTTTATGCCTGCATAGTATTCCATGGTGTATATGTGCCACATTTTCTTTATCCAGTCTATAATTGATGGACATTTGGGTTAGTTCCAAATCTTTGCTATTGTGAACAGTGCTGCAATAAACATACGTGTGCGTGTGTCTTTATATTAGAATGATTTATAATCCTTTGGGTATATATCCAGTAATGGGATTGTTAGGCCAAATGGTATTTCTGGTTCTAGATCCTTGAGGAATTGCCACACTGTCTTCCCCAATCATTGAACTAATTTACATTGACACAACAAAAAAAGAAAAATTATAAATTACCCAGCCTCAGGTATTTCTATTATTGATGCAAAAATCCTCAGTAAAATACTGGCAAACCGAATCCAGCAGCACATCAAAAAGCTTATCCACCACAATCAAGTCGGCTTCATCCCTGGGATGTAAGGCTGGTTCAACACACACAAATCAATAAATGTAATCCATCACATAAACAGAACCAATGACAAAAACCACATGATTACTTCGATAGATGCAAAAAAGGCCTTCGATAAAATTCAACACCCTTTCATATTAAAAACTCTCAATAAACTAGGTATTGATGGAACTCATCCTCTGGAGACAATGAGAACCAGATTTGAAGCCAAGTCTCACCACTGCTAGTACCCTTGGGTTAATTAACATCTTTGAAAAGCAATCTTCTTCTCAGTGATCAGGATTGGCTGAGCATAGTAGATTATGTATATGTTTGTGTGAGGTGTTTAGCTTATATGTAGTGGCTATTAATATCATTATCCTTATGCAGTCCTCTAAAGCAGTGGTCCCCAACCTTTTTGGCACCAGGGACTGGTTTCATGGAAGATAATTTTTCCATGGATTGTGGTGATCATGAGGTTCAGGATGAAACTGTTCCACCTCAGATCATCAGACATTAGATTCTCATAAGGAGCACACAACTGAGATCCCTCGCATGCGCAGTTCACAATAGGGTTCGCACTCCTATGAGAATGTAATGCTGTGGCTGATCTGACAGGAGGCAGAGCTCAGGCAGTAATGCTCACTCACCCACCACTCACTCCTTCTGTGTGGCCCAGTTCCTAACAGGCCACAGACAGTACTGGTCCATGGCCTGGGGGCTGGGGATCCTTGCTCTACAGTTCAGCTATGCAAGGTTAATGACTGACAGAACCCAAAGACAACTGTCCTTATTTCTATTTTAAAGCACAAACATGACAGAAGTTACAACAGTCATTTATGCATATGTAAGTACAGATTTTTAGATTGTACCTGAATTTTGTCTAGGTAAGTAATTTTGATAAACTAACTCTCTGCTCAGTGACCTGAACTTTCACACAGAAAGTGAAAAAGCAGTCTGCTGACATCTAGGCAGAGAGCTCTGCATGAAATGAAATATCACTTGTGTGTATCCTCCCATAAAGCATCACAGGGTCAAGGTGCCAAGAGAGAAACCAACGCAGTCAGGAACAAGTAGAGTTTCTTCAACTCACCAGCAAGAGCCTCTCCCTTGAAGCAACATTGCAACACTCTTTACTCCATAGTTAAGAAAAAAAAATAAAAAATACAAAAGGGTTTTATAAAAAAGATTTATTTTACCTCCCAAACAGGAGACTTTGGGGCTCATACCAGCAGCTTCCTCCTCCTCTTTCATCATCATCATCACCACCATCATCACTACCACTATTAGTTACTGAGGTTTCCCCTTGTATATTTTTTATCTATTGCTTATACAGATTATGCTAAAACCTAGCAGCTTAACAGTTTAAAACAACAGATGTTTATTATCTTGCATAGTTTCTGAGAGTTAAGAATTTTAAAGTCATTTATGAGGTTCTTCTGCTTCAGGGACTATCATGAGGTTGCAGTCAATCTGTTCACAGGATGGGGGGACAGGCTACAGTAATCCAAAAGCTCAACTGAGATTGGAGGATTCACTTCCAAGTTTAGATATGTGGCTGTTTGTTGGAGGCTTCAGTTCTTCATCATGTGGGTCTCTTCATAGAGCAATATGGAAGCTGGCTTTCCTCAAAGTGAATAATTCTAGAGAAAGTGACCAAGGCAGAAGCCACAGTGCCTTTCTATGACCTGTTCTCCAAAGTGTTCGGCATCACTTCCACTTCTACCTGTTTCTTAAAAGCGGGTCGCTAAATCCAGCTCACATTCAAGGGGAGAGTAATTAGGCTTTAACTCTTGAAAGAAGAAGTATCAGATAATTTGTGTATATATTTTCATAATTACATGTTATTTGTACTATGGTAAACATGATACATATATTTTCTTTCCTAATGCAAAAGAAGTTGTTTTGTTCATGCAACAAACATGTTGCATGCCTTTGTTCATGAAATAAACCTTTACTGTAGTCTTTACCTCCCCAAGGGTGTGTTCTAAGTGCCTGTTTTGTGCGGGAGTTTTAACCCTTCGTGGATCTTTCAACTAGCCTATTATTTTCCTTAATGTACCTGTGAAGGTCTCTTCCTACAGACTTGCAATAGCATCTTCTTGCTTTTGTCCGCAAAAACATCCCCACACTTATATTTCTTTCAAGCCAACTTAACTCATTATAAACTAGTACTTTAAATCTACACTTACATATAACATTTATAATTTAACCATTGTCTGCAGCAGAGATATAATACAACATACACAGTGACTATAATTATCATTATCTTTATGCAGTTGGCATCTTCCCAAAAAGTTAAACAGAGTTTCCATATGAACCTGAAATTCCACTCCTAAGCATATACCCAAGAGAAATACATACGTATATTCACACAAAAATCTGTAAATGAATGTTTATAGCACATTATTTACAATAACCAGAAAAGTGAAAACGAATTAAATGTCTATCAGCTTAAGGAATAGGACAAAGATGTCCACTCTTACCACTTTTATTCAACATAGTACTGGAAGTCCTAGCTAGGAAAATTAAGCAAGAAAAAAAACACAATGCATCCAAATAGGAAAGGAAGAAGTAAATTTCTCTGCTTGCGGATGATATGGTGTTATATATAGAAAGCTCTAAACAATATACCAAAAAACTGTTAGAACTAATAAATGAATTCAGTAATGTCACAGAATAGAAAATCAACATAGAGTTTTTATACACTAACAACAAACTATGCAAATGAGAAATTAAGGAAACAGTCTCATTTACAATAATATCAAGAAAAAAACTTAGGAAGAAATTTAAGGAGGTAAAAGACCTGTATACTAAAAACTATAAAATGTTAAGGAAAGAAATTGAAGAAGAAATAAATAAATGGGAAGATATCATGTATTCATAGATTGGAAAAATTAAAATTGTTAAATTGTCCATACTACCCAAAGTTATCTACAGATTCAATGCAATCCCTATCAAAATGGCAATGGCATTTTTCACAGAAACAAACAATTCTAAAATTTGTATGGAACCACAAAAGATTCTGAAAAGCCAAAGCAATCTTAAGCAAAAAGAACAAATCTGGAGGCATCAAAGTATCCAATGTCAATATATACTACAAAGCTATGGTAATCAAAACATCATAGAACTGGCACAAAAGCAGACATATTAACCAATGGAACTGAATAGAGAGCTCAAGAATAAATCCATGCATTTAAGGTCAACTGATCTTTAACAAAGGTGCCAAGAGCTCATAATAGAGAAAGGACACTCTCCTCAATAAATGACATTGGGAAAACTGAAAATCTACATGAAGAAGAATGAAATGGTACCCTTACCTCAAACCATATAAAACGGCAACTCAAAAATGAATTAAAGACTTCAATGTAAGACCTGAAACTGTAACACTACCTGAAGAGGACGTAGGGGAAAAAAGCTCCATGGCATTAGTCTGGGCAATGATTTCGTGGCTATAACCCCAAAAGCACAGGCAACAAAAGCAAACATAGACAAATGGGATTATATCAAACTTAAAAGCTTCTGCACAGAAAAAGAAAACCAAGAGACAACATACAGGGTGGGAGAAAACATTTGCAAACTACATACCTGATAAGGGATTAATATCCAAAATATATAAGGAATGCAAGCAATGCAATAGAAAGAAAACAAATAACCCAATTTAAAAATGGGCAGGGGACCTGAATAGACATTTCTCAAAAGAAGACATACAAATGACAAACAGGCATATGTAGAAATGCTCATCATGACTAATTATCAGGGAAATGCAAATTAAAACCACAATGAGCTATCACCTCCCACCTGCAGAATGACTATTATCAAAAAGATAGGAAGTGTTGGTGGGGGTGTGGAGAAAGGAAACCTTTGTATACTGTTGGTGGGAATGTAAATTAGTACAGCCATTACAGAAAACTGTATGGGCGTTCCCCAAAAAATTAAAACTAGAAATATCATATGATCCAGCAATCCCACTGTTGTGTACACATCCAAAGGAAATGAAATCAGCATGTTGAAGAAATATCTGCACTCCCATGTTCATTATAACATTACTCACCATAGCCAAGACACGAAATCAGCCTAAGCATCCATCAACAGGTGAATATATAAAGAAAATGTGATGTATATATAACATATATATATAATAGATACACATATAGGAATATTGTTCATCCTTTAAAATGAAGGAAATATTATCATTGTAACTGCATGGATGAACCTGGAGGACATTATGCTTAGTGAAATAAGCAAGACAAAGAAAGACAAATACCTCATGATCTCACTTATATGTGGAATCTAAAAAAAACTGAACTCCCAGAAGCAGAGACTGGAATGACGGTTGCCAGGGTCAGGGGGTGAAGGATAGTGGGAAACAGGAAAATATTGGTCAATGGGTACAAAGTTTCACTTAGGATAGTTTCATAGATCTATTATATAGCATGGTGACTATAGCTAATATTAATATATTGTATACTTGAAAATTGCTGAAAGTAGATCTTAAATATTCTCACCACAAAAAAAGTGTGTGACATGATTGATATGTTAATTTGCTTTTTTAACCATATCACTATGCATACATACATCAAATTATATTGTGCCTGATAAATACTGCATATATAATTTTTATTTGTCAATTACACTTAATAGAGCTGAGAAAAAAATAAACGTCTAAAAACAGATGAATAGATCAACAAAATGTAGTCAATGATCAACAAAATGTAGTATATGCATGCTATGGTTTGGCTGTGTCCCCACCCAAATCTCAACCTGAATAGAATCTCCCAAAATTCCCACATGTTGTGGAAGGGACCCAGGAGGCCATAATTGAATCATGGGAGCAAGTCTTTCCCATGCTATTCTCATGATAGTGAATAAGTCTCATGAGATCTGATGGGTTTATCAGAGGTTTCCACCGTTGCTTCTTCTCTCATTCTCTCTTGCTGCCACCAGCAAGAGAATACCTTTTGCCCTCCACCATGATTGTGAGACCTTCTCCAGCCATGTGGAACTGTAGGTCCTATTAAACTGCTTTTTGTTCTCAATTTCGAGTATGTCTTTACTAGCAGTCTGAAAACAAATACAGTAAATTGGTACCAGTAGAGTAGGCGTTGCTAAAAAGATACATGAAAATGTGGAAGGGACTTTGGAACTGGGTAACAGACAGAAGGTGAAACAGTTTGGAGGGCTCAGAAGAAGACAGGAAAATGGGGGAAAGTTTGGAAGCGCCTAGAGATTTGTTTAATAGCTTTGATAAAAATGTTGATAGTGATAAGGATGATAAGGTCCAGGCTGAGGTCGTCTCAGATGGAGATGAGGAACTTGTTGGGAACTGGAGCAAAGGTGACTCTTGTGTTTTAGCAAAGAGACTGGTGGCATTTTGCCCCTGCCCTAGAGATTTGTAGAACTTGGAACTTGAGAGAGATGATTTAGGATACCTGGTGGAAGAAATTTCTAAGCAGAAAAGCATTCAACAGGTGACTTGGGTACTGTTAAAAGTATTCAGTTTTAGAAGGGAAGCAGAGCATAACAGTTCAGAACATTTGCAGCCTGATGATGCAATAAAAAAGAAAAAACAATTTTTTGAGAAATTCAACCCAGCTTCAGAAATTTGCATAGGTAGCAAGGAGCCTAATGTTAATCCCCAAGACCATGGGGAAAATGTCTCCAGGCTATGTCAGAGACCTTCACAGCAGCCCCTCCCATCACAGGCCTGGAGGTCCACGAGGAAAAAATGGTTTCATGGGCCAGGCCCAGGGTCCCATGCTATATGCAGCCTAGGGACTTGGTGCCCTGTGTCCCAGCCACTCCAGCCATGGCTGAATGGGGCCAATTTAGAACTTGGACTGTGATTTCAGAGGGTGGAAGCCCCAAGCCTTGGCAGCTTCCATGTGGTGTTGAGCCTGTGGGTGCACAGATGTCAAGAATTAAGGTTTGGGAACCTCTGCCGAGATTTCAGAAGATATATGGAAACCCCTGGATGTCCAGACAAAAGTTTGCTGGGCAGGGCCCTCATGCAGATCCTCTGCTAGGGAAGTACAGAAGGGAAATGTGGGGTCAAAGCCCCCACACAGAGGCCCTACTGGGGTATCGTCTAGTGGAGCTCTGAGAAGAGGGCCACCGTCCTCCAGACCCCAGAACGGTAGATCCACTGGCAGCTTGCACCATGCACCTGGAAAAGCCACAGAGACTCGATGCCTGCCCATGAAAGCAGTCAGGAGGGAGGCTGTACCCTGCAAAGCCACATGGTCTCAAGACCATGAGAACCCACCTTTTATATCAGCATGACCTGGATGTGAGACCTGGAGTCAAAGAAGATCATTCTGGAGCTTTAAAATTTGACTGCCCCGCTGGATTTCAGATTTGCATGGCCCCTGTAACCTCTTTGTTTTGGCCAATTTCTCCCACTTGGAATGGCTGTATTTACCCAACCCTGTACCACTCCCCCCCTCCCCCATTTTATCTAGGAATTAACTATCTTGCTTTTGATTTTACAGGTTCATAGGCCAGAAGGGACTTGACTTGTCTCAGATGAGACTTTGGACTAGGGACTTTTGGGTTAATGCTGACATTAGTTAAAATTTGGGGGGACTGTTAGGAAGGCACGATTAGTTTTGAAATGTGAGGACATGAGATTTGGAGGGGCCAGGGGTGGAATGATATGGTTTGGCTGTGTCCCCACCCAAATCTCAACTTGAATTATATCTCCCAAGATTCCTGTGTGTTGTGGGAGGGACCCATGGGGGCATAATTGAATCATAGGGCCCATCTTTCCCATGCTATTCTCATGATAATGGATAAGTCTCATGAGATCTGATGGGTTTATCAGGGGTTTCCACTTTTGCCTCTTTTCTCATTCTCTCTTGCTGCTGCCACGTAAGAAGCACCTTTCATCCTCCACCGTGATTGTGAGACGTCCCCAACCACGTGGAACTGTAAGTCCAATTAAACATCTTTTTGCTCCCAGTTTTAGGTACGTCTTTATCAGCAGCATGAAAACGAACTAATACAATGCATAAAATGGAACATTATTCAGCAATTGAAAGTAATTAAGTGTTGATGCATACTACAACATGGATGAACATTGGAAACGTTATGCTAAGTGAAAGAAACCAGTCACTAATGACTATACATTGTATGAGTCCATTTATATGAAATGTCCAGAATAGGCAAATCTATAGAGACAGAAAGTATATCAGTGGTTGTCTAGGGTTTAGGGGCAAGGGAGGAGTTGGATGGAAATAAGGAGTGACTGCTAATGAATACAAGATGATGAAAATGGCCCCAAAATAGATAGTAATGATAGTTGCACAACTGTGAATATACTAAAAAACATTAAAATGTACACTTTAAATGGTGAATTGTATGGTATGCGAATTACATCTCACAGATGTAATTAGAGCTCAGTTAAGCTGTTAAAAATTTTAAAACAAAAGATGAATGTAATGGTATAATCAGATCAAAAGGCAATATATATTAATATGTATTGTAGTCAGTTTATAAGACACTGAGCACCTGCTCTATGCAAACCACCATCAGTAAAATTATGAAAAATTCACAGCGCATGACAAAGTAATTAATTCCATATTATATGAGTAGTTTGACACATGCTATAGATGCCTAATAAACAAAGAAAAGGTTACTAACATTTCTGTTCTGAACAGGCATTTCTTCCATTTTTTTAAGTGAAGGAGAGAAATAACATTGCATAAAATTAAAATCTTAATTGCTCAGCCCTTGGCTGTATTTTGTAAAGAAGGTAAATAAACACAAGACTGTGATCAGAATCTTTGGAAATCCTCAGAGAATATCAGAAGCAAATGAGTTGCCAGAGGATGTTTCCATACAGAATTAAACACTACCCTTTCAAGACTAACAGTTGGTTCAGACTCTTAGATGAAAAGGCTAAACATTCCTTCAATTTTAAGAGTTTTCTAAAATTTTAGCTTTTATCTACTATCTCAGAGGGAAAAAAATTATGAGTTGAGAGACTTCACCTTGAAAGATGAGAATCTGAGGTGATTCATTCTCATTCTAATAATGAAGTAAAAACATCCCCTATTCAATAGGCATCTGAAATAGCCAATCCCCAAAGAAACTAAAAATGATGTTCAGTGACAACATGTTATTTAACTCACCAGGGCGCTCTGATATAACACAGTGTAACTCAGACCTGTGCAAGGAAAATTGTCAGGCAAAAGCATTTCTTCCTTAAGAAACACCTTTGGCAACCAAGATGGCAAAAATTCTTGTAAAATTGTGAGCATGTTTAGATAATGACCCTGACTGATTCTGTAACTCTGTACAGTTTACTTTCCTTCCAGATCTTTAGTGGGGGCATTTCCAAAGGCTTCAAGCCAGATAGATGGCTTGATGGGAGAAGGTAGCAGTTTAAAATTTTTATATATTTCATATGTGTTTATACATAAAATGTATAATTTACATATTTATAAATATTTTTGTACTTTTATCTATGTATTTTAAATTTAATTATAATTTTTACATATTTATATTTACAACTTATATATGTGTGGGTGGGTGGGTGGGTGGGTGTGTATGTATGTGTATATATATTTGTGTGTGTGTGGGTATATAGGCATAAGTCTCCAACACATCCTAGGTAAATTTCGAGTGGGGAAGAAGTCTTAACATAAAGCTGACTGTGCTTTTAGACCCACTAAGTCGGCACTTACTTTTCCCCTGAAAGTTTCTCAAATGCCCTCACGTTAGCTGTTCATTTCACACATCCTCTACGGGAGACAGGAAGGAAAAGACTCAGCATCCCCTCTAACACCATGTGCTTTTGGGTTATCTGAGATGCAAAATAAATGGGAGGGGGCTGCCAGATTGTCTCTCTATAGTTTCATATTTGCAATTTTACCTAAGCAGTGACTTTGCTAAAAAACTTTTTAAAGTACTTCATTTCTAGGTGAGAACTGCCCTCACCCCTGTATCAACTGCTATAAACATCTATACTACTCAGTCATTTGATGTCTTTAATTAGCACCCCTCTGAGATTCACAAGACTGAGGTGCTCATACACATACAATACACAAAAAAGATCTAACTGGACTGTAAAGTAGACAATAACTGGTTTCTGTCTCCCATGGGAGTGCAGCCCCCAGTGTCCTTCATGAGTAAATGTGAACAGCGCCCTACTTTGAGGGTCTCCAAAGCCTATTTCACTCTGTGCCCAGCACCTTCCCTGCACTGGCTACAATTTAGTCTACATGCTGCACAATGACTCCCTGCTACATGTACATTTCCAGGGTTTTCCTTGCTGTGTCTGATAAATGATCACAGCAGGAAAGAGTATTACATTTAAAATTATTAGGGATTCTTTTTCCTACCACCTTGAAACTACTCAACCTAAACATTTCTTAGGATAAGCTCAGAGTAAAACTCACGATTCCCTAATTCTGCAAAGACAGACTCTGTTCTGAACAAGTTTGGTAAGGAAGGAAAAAAGAAAAGGGAAATAAATTATTGTTAAGCCTGTAAATGCCTGGGCACTTTAAAAACAGGTATAGAAAAAAGTAAGGGTATATGCCAGAATGACAGAAGTGATTATCTCTATGCAGCAGGATAAGAGGACTTTTTAATTTTCTTCTATGAATGAGCAGTCTTTTCTAAATTTTCTATGAAAAATTGTATTTTGAAGTAAAATTTTTAAGTGGAAGAGAAGGGAAGATTCCAGATAATAAAAGGAGTTCTTACTTGCTCTCCCTAAAAATAATCACACTAGCTTTTTACTGTCTTTTTACCAGCTTTTCTCCTAACTGATGTGGGTGGGAAACAGACCACGTTAACTAAAACTATTACAAATTTATTTGCTGTTTTTAATCCTGGTTTTACTTTGTTGCATGATTCTTCAGACACCTAAAGCCTTCCTGCTGTTCTCTTCAATTCCTGTAGGGGGAGTCACCCAGGCTACTCCCTCCCTGGGTTCTTGCTCCTCCCCTGAACCAGGAAAGGGTTCCCCTTACAAGAAGTATCAGGAACTCAACACTACATTTGCAGTCTCTCAAGTCCCTGGAAAAGGCCCCCACTCCATCCAGTGAGGGGGGTTTATATCTCAAATGCCAGAAGCTCTAAAGGAGAATCTGCCTATACACACAACTTCAGCCTCCTCAGTTCACAGGAATGATGGTCAGTTCAAGCCACTGTCCCACTCATGTGAAAGAACTGCATATCCACGTATCTTCTCATGTGGGCTTGCTCTTGTATTCCCAAAGAAAGGGAATTTAGCACCTGTTCCAACAAAACTTTAAACAAGCTACTGTTAATCTACAGGGAAAAGACCAGGAGGAAAGAAGAATTGAAACGAACATTATTTAGAAACTTTCTATTAAGACTGCAGAAAGCTATTTTATCTGAAGACAGAAACTTTCCTGGGTTGGAGGCCGACTCCTGGATGCCACCATACCTAATATTTCAAATGGAGTCCTCTACAGCTTAAATAGGACACAGACAAATTAAAACTCTGAAAAAAAAAAAAAAAAAAAAAAAAAAAAAAACTACACCAGGATTAAACAATATATCTAAGGAGAAACTTGGGAGGTATTAATCTCTCTAATAGGAAAAATGAATAAATCCTTGGCAAGGCAATACTTTCAGTGAAGAAAGAAAGTTATTCAAAAAAACCTAAGGAAATTTTAGGATTCTAACTGGAGAAAAAAGACCTTAGTTCAGGTTGAAGCTGCTACTTACTGAAGTTCTTTGTAGCAAGCAGAGACAACATAGCCTACGTCCTCATCCCAGAAGATATCAGGTGCCCTCAAAGTAGGGTCTTCTCCAGAGCAAGAAGTTTTGAAGAATTACAGGTCTAAAGACCCTAATCCCAACCCCTTGGCACCCAGTATGTTTTAGAATTCTGAATTGTGGGGATTTTAGGAAAGAAATCTCGTGCATAATCAACAATATTATGTAACTTCTGCAGTGGGATCTGGGGCAATACCCCGTTAATCTTTCTTAAGCAAAACATATGAAGATCTACACTAAGTGGGACAAATAAAGGATATACATAAATAGACTCACATCAGTTCAAGTTTTGCTGCCAGAAAAGTTGTGGAAAAAAGAATTCAATTTTATGAGGTTTATGGATTTCAGAAATGTGACTCAGGGATTATGGACCTGTACATTTTTTAAATGTCATCTTTCCCAGCGGAGACTGAGAACGATGCTTTATTTATCTTCACCAGTTTCTAGATTATGACTGGTGTTCAGTAAGCATGTTGGATTTAATTGATTAATCCTCGGGCTGTGAGCCTCTCTCCCATCTGCTAGTGGCTGTTCACTAAAGACCACTGGACACCCATGGAGGGCCAAATTGCAAGAACAGGGTACTCAGCTCAAATGTACTCTTCTTTGAATTGAAGTAATTAAAGACAAAGTAAATGTTATGCCTAATTTTAATCCATTATTTTCCAATTCCAAGTACTTCCATTGTTTAAGCCACCCAAAGATTACAGATATTTGCAATATTGTCTTGTTTGGTGATTTGGTGACAATGTGCTGGAAAACACTGCAAAAATGACAAGAATGTCCCATCTGGTTCCCATAATTATTCATTCTTGTCTCTTTGAATGTACTGGCCTGGAGACAAAGGTAATACTAAAGGCATAATAAGAATAGCAGTTCCGTCACACACCCACGGCAGATGCAATTCAGTCCCCATTTCTCCTCTCGGCCAGGTTTCCATGCAGGGCCCCGTGCAAGTGGCCACGTGCACGTTTTCCACTCACCGCTGCCAACCAGACGTCTTCCTTATAGACCCGCCTCCTCTTTGTCTTCCTGCCAGTCACTGCTGCTCTGTCTGGAAATAGATGTGTCAAGTTGTTCTCTAGATTTCAGGTCCTTTAGCATATGGGACAAGGTCATCCTTCTTTCTCGGTCATACAGGCAGTATAATTAGTCTCACCTTTCACTCCATAAGAATTAGAATGTAACTTTAAACTTTAAAGCAAGGAGAACAACATGGGTTTACTGTTAAATGCCCAAAGCAACATGGACATCAGAAAAGACAGCCACAAATAGAGCATCAGCATTCAAACACCCAGACCAACTAGGTATTTCTATCTGCTGTCACATAAGACTGGTCCCTTCAAACACACAGTTTCTCGATCTAGAAAATGCAGTATGAAGACATTTAAATCTAGCTAACAAATACATTTACTTTTTAATGACAATATTGCAAAATTTTTAAAAAGTCACCCCAAGGTTGCTTTACTTAGTAAAACGTCTCAAATGTATTTTTGCTTTATTTTTTTTAAGTTATTTATAGAATAGGTGATACATGTACAGAGTTTTAAGATGGAAGCAATTAGGCCAGGCGAGGTAGCTCACAAGTGTTATCCCAGAGTTTTGGGAGGCTGAGATGGGAGAATTGCTTGAGGCCAGGAGTTTTAAGACCAGCCCAGGCAACATAACCAAACACCACCTCCAAAAAAAAAAAAAAAAGAATGTAGGTGGTGGTGGTGGTGGTGGTGGTGCCTCTAGTCCCAGCTACTCTGGACGCTGAGGTGAGAGGGCTGCTTGAGCCCAGGATTTGAGGCTTCAGTGAGCTATGATTGCACCACTGCACTCCAGCCTGGGTGACAAAGCAAGACCAAAATGGAAGCAATCAACTATTGCTTAAATATAGTGGAAATTAAGTCTCAGCTCCTACTCCTGTCCCAAAGGCCCCCAGTTCCTCTTTCCAGAGGCAACTACTGTGACCAGATTATAGATGCTTCCCAAAGTATTCTGTACATATACAAGTGTATATCACCTTTTCAATATAAATTCTATCACACCACACACACTGTTACATATTTTGTTCCTCTAAGTGCATTGAAATGGTTAATTACGAAAGATTCTCTTCACCGCAGAGTCAGACAGGACTCCAGGCTTTTCCCATCCCTTCTCAACAGTTAGTCCCACTCTGGTTAACTGGATGAGGAGGGAAAACTGGCAGGGGCAGGCATCTAGAACATCACCACCTTCTGCAACAAGTCAGGCAGCAGGGAAACAAAGGTACTGCACGTTCCATCCAGAGGATTCAGCAAAAAGTACCCAAAAGACAAAAGGCTGCAGACAGTCTACATCTGGAGGACAGAGTGACAGACTTCGGTTCCAGGATCAGGAGAAGGAGCAACCTGGCCGTCCAGGTGCACAGGCAGAAAGCTGGCATTCGGCAGCCTTCCAGCAGGCTGTGGGACTCACAAGTCGAAGCAGGTCCTGGCGAGGGGCCGGACGAGAAGACAGAGGCCCAGTGTTGAGGATGTGAACTCGGGCACAGGGAGGACACAGAAACCAACGCCCAAGCAAGCACACAAGGGATTTGGGACCTCAAACAGATTATTAGGACTGTGACATAAGGTTAGAAGGGGTCTAATGCTGAATCCCTCAGTATGTAGCTAGATCTCCTAGAATCAGAACCCGGTAGCTAAGAGTACGGCTGGCGCATGTGTCGAGTGACTTCTGGAGAGGCAAAAGGAGGCAGGAACCAGGCAGCACCAGGCCACAGCAATCCAGGCTCCGTCATCCATCCTCACACCATTGTCACTATCCCCTAACTAGTTCCTCATCCACAAAATGAGGTTTAACCATCTTATCTATAAGGTCTCTTCCAACTCTAATTATCTGGCCTCCCCTCCTGAAATCATTTGTCTTTCCAGTTTTCTCTACTGCCAGCTAGCAACTTAATAACTCTTTATGTATGAGCCTGTCACCCTCCTCTGCAACAGGCACAAACATTCAGAACTCTTGATGGGCTCACAATGCCAACAGCTGAAGCCCTCAGTACAGCATTTGGGGTATTCAAGTTCAATGCTTCCTAACTAACCCCAATAGGTGGTGCTATGGGTTGAATTATGACTCCCAAAAAGACACAGCAAAGTCCTAATCCCCAAAAACTATAAATGTGACCCCTTAATTGGAAATAGGGGCTTTGTGGATACAATTCAGATGTAAGTTAAGGTCCTACTAGAGTAGAGTGGGCCCTTCATCCAACATGACTGGTGGGTGTCCTTATAAGGAGAAGACACTGAGATACACATACACAGAAGGAAGACAATGTATGGAATGAACCCTCCATAAAAAGCCCTAAGTCATAGAGTTCTGAGAGCCTCTGGGTTGGTAAACACACTGAGATGCTGGAAAGTGGTGCATCCCAACTCCACAAGAGCAGAAGCTTCTGTGCTTGGGACCCTTCTGGACCTCACTTCATATACTTCTTCATCAAGCAATTCATCTGTATCCTTTACAACTCAACCATTAAATGTAAGCGAAGTGCCTTCCTAAGTTGTGAGCCATTTAAGCAGATTATCAAACCTGAGGGTTGTGAGAATCCCCAGTTTATAGCCTGTCAGTTAGAAATACAGTTGGCCTGGGACTTGCAGGTGGCATCTGAAATGGGGCAGTCTCGTGGGATTGAACCCTGTCAAAGAGTTAGAAAAGGGGTGTTGGAAAAGACATCATGTATTTGGTTTCAGGAGGTGAAAATCCTCTCATTTGGTGTCAGAAGTGATGTGATAAAAACAAAAAACAAAAAACAAAAAACACCCACTCAACATTTAACAAGAAATCAATGATTCAATGGTACTAAAGGATTACTACTTTCAAGAAAAATATAAGGAAAATCATAAGAAATTTATCAAAAAAATGCTAAGAAAAATACTCTGACTCTTCATTAGGTACTCCAAGTTATACTCAATATCTCTAGTACAAGAAAGAAACCCTATTGAAAAGGTATTTTATTCTTTACTGTATTTCAAAAAGAAAATTGATATTTTAAATGTAGAATTCAAGATAAGATAATTACTGGAAAGTTTACTATGAAAAATAATGAATTGAATGCTAATGTGTAAGGTGACTCATGAAACCAACTGTAAATTACCAGAAATATGTTTCTTTGGAGCCAAAATAGTATCTCATTTTGGAATAATATGCATTTTTAAAAATCTAAAATAATGATTAAAGGAACTCTAATAGGCAATTGATTTAGAAAGTCTGATAATATCCTGCCAACTTATAGATGCTATTGGACTAGGAGAGGTGAGTGGACATTTATCAGCAGACTAGTACTAATGACCATCTGATTTACCTAGATCCTAATTTCCTTCTCACTAAATTATTTTAGGAGTAGTGCAGCTCCTAGAATCAAATATCTTAGATTAGAAAAGACCTTGAAAGTTGTATCATCCAACCTCTTGCCCAGTGTAGAATTCCCGCCACTTCCTCCCTAACATGCCCATCAAATCTTTGCCTAAATATAGCTGACAACAGTCTCTGCTTTGAAAATCACCTACTCCATTGCTGAGTTAGGAAAATAGGGGCCCTAGAACCTGTTCCAAAGGGGGCATCCCAAAGGAGTAATCCCAAAAAGAGGCCTCTCAACATTATCACCTGGCCCTCAGCTTTCAAATTTCAACAGGAAGATCTCACATCAGAAAAAAGATGAGTGGTGATTCTTTAGCAGAACTGGTTTCACTAACCAGGTCAGTCAGCCCTCTCATTTCACTAAACACCCCCTCAAGTCCTGGGAACCACCTATCTGACAGTACACCTTGGCATTTCCTTCCACATGAGGTTACCTCCAAGCATCACCAGTAAGATCAGAAGCCCCCGAAAACACCACGGGTTTGACCTTTGCTCTCATTACCAGCACATTCTTATACGAAGGCTTTGGGAATGGAAGAGCTGGATTGGGGGTCCTGAGGTTAACTTGCATGGATTTCAAGATGACAGCTCTTATGTCATTCCAGAGGAATACAGGTATTTGACCAGGGAAGTGGTCTGTATCTTTTCACCTTAAAAGGAGGCCTTAAGTAGGACAGGTTATAACGAAAAAGTTAACAGGCCTTATGTGCAGTTTTTGTTGTTGTTGTTGTTGTTTTTCTTTTGAGACAGGGTCTTGCTCTGTCACCCAGGTTGAGTGCAGTGGCACAATCACAGCTCACTCCAGCCTCAACCTCCCAGGCTTAAGCAATCCTCCCACCATATCCTCCAAAGTAGCTGGAACTACAGGTGCAAGCCACCACACCTAGTTAATTTTTGTATTTCTTGTAGAGACAGAGTTTGGCCATATTGCCCAGGCTGACCTCAAACTCTTGGCCTCAAACAGTCTACCCACTTCAGCCTCCCAAAGTGCTGGGATTACAGGTGTGAGCCACCATGCTAGGCCTGCTATGATATATTAGTTTTCTATGCTGCATTAAAAATTGCCACAAACTTAGCAGCTTAAAACAACACATATTTATTATCTCACTATTTCTGCAGCTTAGGATTCTGGGCACAGCTTATGCGGGTCCTCTACAAGCTGCTACCAAGATGTCCACTAGGGCTCAGGTCTCCTCTAAAGGCACAAGTGGCAACAAATCTTCCAAGCTCACTGGAGAATCCACTCCTTTGCCTTGGTCACCTCCTAAGCACTGCCACTTGCAGCTCCCAAAGTCCACTCATAGTTCCTTGCCACATGGCCCTCTCCACTGCCTTCTCACAGCATGGCCAGTTGCTTCTTCAAAGCCATCGGGGGGAAGAGCAAGTCCACTCACAAGGATTCTTACATAACCTGACATGATCACCATCACTGTTGCCATAGTCCACTGGTTAGAAGCAAGTCACAGGCCCCGCCCAAACTCAAGGAGGGGGTTTACAAGGGTGTGGACACCAAAAGGTAGACTTGACAGGGATCATCTTAAAGGTTGTCCACCACAACCCCAAGAATCTGTATTTTTTAAAGCACCTCAGTAATGTTGATGTTTAACCAGGCTTTAGAATATTGTTATAAGATACAGCAGAGGAGGCAAAATAAGGGGGAGATTATTTTAATGTTGTTGTTTGCAAACCTTGACTGCACCTTAGAATCACCTAGGGAGCAATCACCAATTCCAGCAATCCCATGACAGATGACACTCCAGACTGGTTGAATCAGAATATCTGGGGGCAGATCAGTTTTCTTTTTTTAACACTTTAGGTGATTCCAAAGCACAGCCAAGGCTGAGAATCACTGTTCTACTTGCACAATGAGGAATTGGAGCCTATCTTAATGGGAAAAAGGGAATCTTTGGAGCAAGTTTTGAAAGCCAAATAGATGTTTTCTAGGTGAGAAAAAGGAGTGACAAGAGATAAGGCAGGAACATTTGTCGTGATTTAATGAAGCTGGTGGATTCAAAGAAAGAAATGAATTTGAGAAACACTTAAGAGGTAACACTGATTAAGACTTTGTGCCAAATATGAGGCTAACCAAGAAGGAAGAACCTCTGATAATTTCCAGATCTTGGGTTGAGACACCTCAGGAACATGGGAGTCACTAATTATAAAAAGAGTCAAGAGAAGAAGCTGGTTGGGGGACAGGGAAGATGGGAAAGATGATGAGCTCAGGTCTAGGTATGTCAAGTTATACACATTTTTAAAGGAGATTTAAATTAACTTGCATGAATTTTTTTTGGTTTGCTAAATTCAGTTAATATAGACTGGGCATTGCCAACATTTTCCCAATTAATTTGTTATCCTCTATTTTCCATAGCACTCAACTGCCCAGTGCAGAGCCATGTAAATTCCATATCTGCCTCTGACTTCCTTCCCTCTAAGGTCATTTATTCTTTCACTAGTGGCATAACCCTTGGATGCCCCTTCCTATCACTAAATGTCAAGCGATTGCTTTGCAATGCTAAGTACTGAAATCTTCATATGTGCTGATTTAGCAATTATTAGGTGTGAGGTTTTTCAGAACCGTAAAAAGTGAATTGTTTTTAAAAAGCCTCTTTAATGTGTTCAACTTGAGTTCTTCAGTTCCACTTTCTGAAGACTTCCACTGAAATGAAGAAAAACAGTTCCCTGAAGCCTTCAATGAGTCACCAGTCTTAAGCAAACAACCAGCTTAAAACTATTTTGCTCTAGGATGGAATATTTTCACCCTAGGGCTTAACACACAACTACCAAAGGCACGATGTTGTCACAAAGTAGGAAATCTAGAGATATTTTAGACTTCTGCAATCGTGGTTACAGTCAAATGTTGATGAATGAATATCTCTAAAATTTACAGAAGCTAGAGTGCTAAGCTATGTCATGCGGTGTAAAATTATCTAACTAGTCCATGCCAACATTCATTGGCTTATCTAAACATTAATCAGGAGTCTGACTAGTGTTAAACCTTGGGAGAATTTATGTTTTTGCACATAAGAATTTGGCCTAAAAACTTCTCACAGTCTTGAAGTGTTAGCAATTGCTGACCTTTAATGATCCAATGAAAACAGTATTATAACTATTGCTTCCTCTTATAGTGTCATAATAAATGTTCAATAAAAATTTATTACCCAGCATTTCTATTCTAGTCATTTTCTTAAGCATTTTATCCTAAAATATAATTTTTTAGTTCTCCTCCAAGGGAAAGAAAACCTCTTTCCAAAATTAAAAACATAATATTTAGACAACAAAAGACATTTAAAATACCACCTGAAAGTTTTGAAGAGAATAAAAAAAATTACATTGACATTCTTTTCTCTCTACTTATGAAAATAGAACACATTTTAAAACCCAACTCCAAGTTTTAGAAGGTCTTTAATGTGAAAGGAAATTCCCACAAAAGATGTTATTAACTGAAAGCTCTTGGAAAGAGTAATAAATTGTGATTAAATAATACATAATCATTATTAAGAATGTTATTCAGTAGCCAGAAAATATATTTTACTACAAAATAAAATGATAAGGTGTTTATCATCAGACAAACTATTGACAAGATTAGTTTGGGAAATGAAATAAATCTTCCCATTAATTAGATGAATATTATACCCTAAAATTTCCATAAACTAAGTGAATATGACTCAATAAGAAGCCAATGACTGAAACTGGACCCTTCCTTACATCTTATACATACATTAACTCGAGATTGATTAAAGACTTAAAAGTAAGGCCTAAAACCATAAAAATCCTAGAAGAAAACCTAGGCAATACTATTCAGAACACAGGCATGGGCAAAGACTTCATGTCTAAAACACCAAAAGCAATGGCAACAAAAGCCAAAATTGACAAATGGGATCTAATTAAACTAAAGAGCTTCTGCACAGCAAAAGAAACTATCATCAAGGCCCGGTGCAGTGGCTCACGCCTATAATCCCAGCACTTTGGGAGGCCAAGGTGCATGGATCATGACATCAGGAGATCTAAACCATCCTGGCTAACACGGTGAAACCCCGTCTCCACTAAAAATACAAAAAAAATTAGCCAGGCATGGTTGTGGGCGCCTGTAGTCCCAGCTACTCAGGAGGCTGAGGCAGGAGAATGGCGTGAACCCAGGAGGCAGGGCTTGCAGTGAGCCGGGATCGCACCACTGCACTCCAGCCAGGGCAGCAAAGAGAGACTCCGTCCAAAAAAAGAAAAAAGAAAAAGAAACTCATCAGAGTGAACAGGCAACCTACAGAATAGGAGAAAATTTTTTTGCAATCTACCCATCTGACAAAGGGCTAATATCCAGAATCTACTAAGAACTTAAACAAATTTACAAGAAAAAAACAAACAACCCCATCAAAAAGTGGGCAAAAGATATGAACAGACACTTCTCAAAAGAAGACAATTATGCAGCCAACAAATATATGAAAAAAAGCTCATCATCACTGGTCATTAGAGAAATGCAAATCAAAACCATGATGAAATACCATCTCATACCAGTTAGAATGGCAATCATTAAAAAGTCAGGAAACAACAGATGCTGGAGAGGATGTGGAGAAATAGGAAGCTTTTACACTGTTGGTGGGGGTGTAAATTAGTTCAACCATTGTGGAAGACAGTGTGGTGATTCCTCAAGGATCTAGAACTACAAATACCATTTGACCCAGCAATCCCATTACTGAATATATACCAAAAGGATTATAAATCATTCTACTATAAAGACATATGCACACATATGTTTACTGCGGCACTATTCACAACAATGAAGACTTGGAACCAACCCAAATGTCCATCAATAATAGACTGGATTAAGAAAATGTGGCACATATACACCATGGAATACTATGCAGCCATAAAAAAGAATGAGTTCATTTCCTTTGCAAGGGACATGGATGAAGCTGGAAACATTCTCAGCAAAGTATCACAAGAACAGAAAACCAAACACCACATGTTCTCACTCATAAGTAGGAATTGAACAATGAGAACACGTGGACACGGGAAGGGGAATATCAGACACTGGGGCCTGTTGGGGGATGGGGGGCTAGGGGAGGGATAGCGTTAGGAGAAATACCTAATGTAGGTGACGGGTTGATGAGTGCAGCCAACCACCATGGCACTGTATACCTATGTAACAAAACTGAACATTCTGCACATGTTCCTCAGAAGTTAAAGTATAATAAATATATATATTGTAAAAATTACAAAATAATAAAAATAAAAATTTTAAAAAGAAGCCAAAATGGAAAATCAATCCTTTAAACTTTTTCATTTGTAAAATACTTCACATTTTCAAAACACCTTCACACCGTTATCACATTTTATCTTAATAAAATATCTATGATCGGTAGATGCTCCTTATTCAGAAAAAAAGAGGGGAAATGAAGTTTGCTAATAGATCAATAAGCTTTGCAAACTCCCTCCTTTGAAGTGGGTCAAGGTGAAAGCATGCAGGGGTATTTCCTATATGATGAGGACGATCACCCTCATTATATCGGCCTGAGGTCATTGTTGAGCCATTACACATAAAAACCTATCTCACAGCTTCTTTCCTGCTCACCAAACAGCCAAGTAGAACACATTTATGAGACTCTGATTCACTCTTCAGAATCCTTCAGAAAAGATTTCTGATTTCCTTCAGAAAGGAAAAGATATCATCTATTCTCTAACAATTTCATTTTCAGTAGTATCACTCTTTACATGTGACAGTCTACTTCTTCACTACGCTCTATCCTTCTTTCCTCAAGTTTAGGCAGACCATCTCAAAGCTCAAGAGAACCCTACGAAATACAAAGAGAACCAAAATAGAATTGCAAATTTATGATTTAAAAAGTAATACTTATAAGCAAATATGCATATAAAAATATGCTCAACATCATATGTCATTAGGGAATTTCAAATAAAACAACAATGAGATGCCATTACACATCTATTGGAATGGCCAACATCCAAAACACTGACAACACCATCTGCTGGCAAGGATGAGCAACAAGAACTCTCATTCATTCATTCTAATTCTGGCGAGAATCCAAAATGATACAGCCACTTTGGAAGAAAGTTTGGCAATTTCTTACAGAATGAATGCACTTTTATCACATAATCCAACCATCATCCTCCTTGATATTACTTAGATGAGATAGAAATTTATTTCCACACAAATACCTTTACATTGATGTTTATAGAAGCTTTATTCATAATGGCCAAAACTTGAAAATAATCAAAATGTCTTTCAGTAGGTGAGTGGTTAAATAAACTGCGATACATCTAGACAATGAAATACTATTGGGTGCTAAGAAAAAATGAGCTATTAAGCCATGAAAAGACATGGAAGACACTTAAATGCATATTACTAAGTTGAAGAAGCAAATCTGAAAAACTACGTGATTCCAACTCTAAGACATTTTGGAAAAGGTAAAACCATAGAGAGGTAAAATGATCAGTGATTGCCAAGGGCTTAAGGGGAAAGAGGAAGAGAGAGGTGGAACATGGAGGATTTTTAGGGCAGCAAAATTACTCTGTATGATACTATAATATTGGATACATATAATTGTATGTTTGCCAAAACCCATACAGTGTACAATTCTAAGAGTAAATTATAGTGCAAACTATGAATTATGGGTGACAATGGCATGTCATTGTAGATTCATCGATTGTAACAAATCTACCTATCTTGTAGGGGGTGTTCATAATGGGGAAAACTGTGCATGTGTGGGGGCAGGGAATATGGAAACTCTCTGTACTCTCCACAGAGTTTTGCTGTGAATCTAAAACTGCTCTGAAACATAATCTATTCAAAAAATTAATGCTTATAACATGTACACACACACACACATAAATACAAATGTATGTATAACTCCATTAAGAGATAACATCAAAGCTTTTAATTTGAGGCCCATGGCAATTCGTATGGTAGTTGCAAGCAATACTCTCTGGTTTAAACAGAAGATAATATATTAAAGGGTATGGTTAGCTTGCAGAATTTCTAGAGAAGCCAAAGAATTCCATCTAAATGGTGCATATCTTGAAACCATCCACAAGCAATACTCAATCACAGGAAAGACTAGCCACCATTGCCACCAGCCACTTGTCCCTGAACACACATGGGACTGAATGCCAAAAATCTGCCACAGGAGCCCCAGAAGAACCAGACTCCTCCACCATCACTTACCAGATGGTCAGTCTTCCCACAGCTGCCTCCTTATGTTACTTCACTATCCAAGTCTTGTACTGATGTATCTGACTGGAAGTACCTGAATCACATTCTTCCAAATAGCCTAGAACAAAAATATTTTAATGTGTCATGAAATGGTGAGACTATCAATGTGGGAAACTATCAAAATGCTGGAAATCTAGAAAGTATCTCAAATCTCAAATTATAGCGAAGAGACTTAGTATGGAACAAAGTGAACCTGAAGAAAATCCAAAAGAGCCCAACAGAGAGCTAGATGTGGGAATCTGTAGCTCATTAGAGAGGTTAAGCATGGAGATATACAGATAAGGAATCACAGTATGTTGTGATAGTTAAAACCTAGAGAGCAGATGAGAGAGACCAGGGAGGGAACATTCAGTGAAAAGAACAAAGACCAAGGCTGAAACCTTTGGAATCACCAGGGTTTAAGGGTAAGATAGAGTAAGAGAATTCATGAAGGAGATGAAAATTGATGAAGGTCCCCAACTTTCAAGAAGAAAGGAGTATCAAGGTTCAAAATCAGCAAAGCATTCCTGTAAGATAAGGACTGAAAAATTCCAGTTGGATTTGGAGATCTAGAGAAAGCTGGTGAGCACCATGAGTGTACCTGCATTCTAACACTACCACGGTACATCAAAATAGTGTGTTTTGTTGGCTCCTCTCTTAGCCTGTAATCTTCTAAAAGGCAGGAATGATGTCTCATTTAACTCAGAATCCTAGCACTTAATACAGTACATGGAACAGGAAATTCCTTAAAGATTTGTTGATCCTAACTGAACTGAGACCTGAAGTTTCCCTTTTAAAGTTCATCCAAGAAGTTAAGAGTGAAATTCCTGAGCATTCGAATCTTTGTGCTTCTTGACACCCTGACTCGCCAACTTCTCTGATCCAGAATTACTCATTATTAGCTCTTAAGATCACAAGTTTAAATGAGACTCCCCTTCCTTGCTTTCTGAAACTTTTCAAATAAAAGGGCGAAGGATATGAACAGACATTTCTCAAAAGAAGACATTTATGCAGCCAAGAGACACATGAAAAAATGCTCATCATCACTTGTCATCAGAGAAATACAAATCAAAACCACAATGAGATACCATCTCACACCAGTTAGAATGGTGATCATTAAAAAGTCAGGCAACAACAGGTGCTGGAGAAGATGTGGAGAAATAGGAACGTTTTTACACTGTTGGTGGGAGTGTAAACTAGTTCAACCATTGTGGAAGAGAGTGTGGCGATTCCTCAAGGATCTAGAACTAGAAATACCATTTGACCCAGCCATCCCATTACTGGGTATATACCCAAAGGATTATAAATCATGCTACTATAAAGACACATGCACACGTATGTTTATTGTGGCACTATTCACAATAGCAAAGACTTGGAACCAACCCAAATGTCCATAAGTGACAGACTGGATTAAGAAAATGTGGCACATATACACCATGGAATTCTATGCAGCCATAAAAAAGGATGTGTTCATGTCCTTTGTAGGGACATGGATGCAGCTGGAAACCATCATTCTGAGCAAACTGTCACAAGGACAGAAAACCAAACACTACATGTTCTCACTCATAGGTGGGAATTGAACAATGAGATCACTTGGACACAGGAAGGGGAACATCATACACAGGGGCCTATTGTGGAGATGGGGGAGGGATAGCATTAGGAGATATACCTAATGTAAATGACGAGTTAATGAGTGCAGCACACCAACATGGTACATGTATCCATATGTAACAAACCTGCATGTTGTGCACATGTACCCTAGAACTTAAAATATAATTTAAAAAAAAGAAAAAAGAAAAGAAAATTATTACCTTCTCTATAACAAGGTAATAATAATTAAAACAATAATAGCAGAAATAGCAATCACCTGTAGAGTACTTTACCTTTTACAAAGTATTTGAATACTCATAATTCCTATTCAATAAAAATAACCGTCCTGTGAAATGAGTATTTTTATTTTCCCTGTTTTGTGACTGATCTAAAAATCACTCACACTTAGAGGTTCCTGCTAGACTCACCAAGGTCCTCTGGCTTCACATCTCAAGCTCGTTTCTCTCCACCACACTAGCTGGGATGACCCACAAAGAGGTTGGCTCCGTCATTTTAGGCCTCCAGGCTCATATGGGATTAGCATTTGGAGGTATAATTTTTCATGTTGGCATCTGTTGCTGGAGGTACTGAGGGTGGATATTAGTCATTTCAAGGGATTCAGTTTAAACCTAGTGAGTGAGATGATTTCTTAAACTCTTGGAGAAAGATGTTCAAAGTCTCACACCTTGATGTATTAAGGAGGGAAGAGATTTTTCTAAGTATTTGGGAATCAGGATTCTAACCTGGCCAGTTGACTTGACCTTTAAGTTCCTTCTTACATTTAGGAGAATGCTGAGGTAGGTAGGACCCAGAGTAAATTATTAGGACTACTGGGGTTGGTGGTAGGTTCTGCTTCACCAGGTTCTGATGATACTACAACAGAACAAGGAACCCAGAATTCCAGGGTTGCAGCAATAGGGATAATGAAAGTAACCGCTGCTGCCGCTATTTTCCCCAAGTTTTACAAATACTTGCTTTTGTGCGCTCACTCTCTCTCTCAAATTTGAACACAAAACTCAATGTTCAGGCTATATGGTTCAATATCAGATAGCCCAGAATAACAAAAAAAGCAGGAGCAACTGGGCAATTTCATTCAAAGCAAATCAAGCAAAGCTGTGACTTGAGCTTTTTTCTTCCTTAAAGTTTTTAAAAATCCTTCAGTACCTCAAGTGGATAGGAAATTGAGATTGTGTTCTTTGATTTTAAAATATTTAATTCAATTTCTTTCTAAAATTCAGCTCTCAGGATGGCTCAACTCATAGGTCCTTCCTAATGTAAATGAATTCAAAAGCAAGACATGCTGGGATAGGAGGGAAACTTGGGGGCCAGCAAAGTGGGGTATAAGGAAAAACTAGGCAAAAACTTGTAGCAAGGGGCCCAGTAGCAATGGCTGGCCAGGGAGAGCTCAGCCAAATGGTCTAAAGTATCCAAAGAATGTGGTTAGTCCAGATATGGCCCTGGGACTGTAATCTGGCAGCCAAGGCAAGTCATAGAGTGAGCCCATGGGTCAGAGGATAATGCACAATTGGGAAGAGCTGCATCAGCATCCTGGAAAAGAGCAGAGAAACAACATGGCGTAGTAGCGAGCTCTGCCATGGAGCCACAGAAACGTGGCTTGAAATTCAGCTTTGCTCTTCCTTAGCTGTGTAACTCTTAAACCAGTTTCTTTTTTATAATGAGGGATGTTCATACCTTCCTTTTATGATTGTTGTGAGAATTAAAGAAAATATTTATAAAGCTCCTTCTATAATACTTCTACAAAACAAACACAAAACGAATGTAAGCAATTATAATTATATAATGATCTGTCCTTTCACCACAGCCACTAACAGTAGCCAGAAACATGGAGAACACAGAGAAGGTTATCCAAAATTATATCAGGATTGGGGTTTGGAAACCTGAGGGGTATTTATTCCATAATTATATGAGGAGCTGCATATTATCCCAGGCATTGGGGGATTTTTTCTTAAACAAAAAATACCAAATAACACATAAGAGCAGTTATTGTTACTTTTAACATCCCCCTAGTAGAGACTCTTGCAGATAAATTCCAGTTTGGTTAGGAAAGGAAAGATGGATGTGTAAGTATAAGATGCAGTCACACGCTATAAATCATTTCTGACCAAAAGGGCTGTCTAAAGTGAAACTGGCCACTACATCTGATCACAAATTACTTCCAAAGACACAAAGAATATTTGGAGATTAAGATGAGAAAGATCGCCTGTAGGAGAGAGTATAGGTTCTGAGTTGTTTCTCTTAAAAGTTTTGATACAGATTTTTCTAAATACGTCTCCATTCTGAAGAGCAAACCATCAATACAAGCACTCACTACTTACTTTGACATTTGTATTCATTGTTAAACATGTTTCTCCAGCAAAGATAGGCTAAAAATGCAAGGAAGATAAAATTCAAATAAGTTTATTTTGCAATCCTTCTCAAAGAGGCTGAAATAAATATTCAAAAAAGTTTAGTGATAGTGAATATCCCTAGGAATAGGGTTAGTACATTTCATTTTTCACACAGATCCCAGCTTCATCCAAGGACAACCAAAAAGTCAGTAAATGACAAGCTCTGTAAAAATGGCAAAGGCAGCCAACAAATTAAGTAAGCCCAGAGACACAAAAGGACAGAAGCCATGAATCCAAGACACCAAAGGAAATTTGTTCTTTGAACTTTTCTGTCTCCTTTCCTAAAATTAATGGCTAAAACTGTAGCAATCGTTTGTAAAAATATAAGTCACATATTCACTTTTCCCATTTTACTTTCTACATTTACTCTCAAGTAAGGGAGGCGGACAGCTGGAGAAAAAAGGCGCAATCTGCCAAGAAAGTGGCTTTAGAATGAAGCTAATAGGCAGTTATTTTGTTGGTTAAAGCTGGTCTCTTCGCCAGGGTTCTTTAGAAAAACAGAACCAATAGGATAGATTCAACATAAATAGAGATAGAGCAAAGATGTATCATGGGAATTGGCTCACACAATTACGGAGGCCGAGAAGTCCCATAATCTGCCACCTGCAAGCTGGAGAATCAGGAAAACCCGCAGTATAATTCAGTCTGAGTTAGAAGGTCCAAGAACAAGGAGCACCGACATCTGAGGGCAGGAGAAAATAAATGTTCCAGTTCTAACAGGAAGAAAATTGACTTTTACTCTGCCTTTTTGCTTTACTCAAGCTCTCAGTGGATCAGAGATGATGCCTGCCCACCTTGGTGAGGGTAGGTTGTGCTCAGCCTAGAGATTCAAATGCTAATCTCTTCCAGAAACACAGACACACCTAGGAGTACTGTTTGCCAACTCTCTAGGAATCTTTTAGCCCAGTCTAGCTGACAATAAAATTAACCATCACAGCTGGTAAAAAAAAATTTCTCATAATGAGAGTTTTCATTGTTCTCCAGGATAAAAAGATGAAAATGTTGAAGTGCCCTAAGAAAATCCAGGAAATTGAGAGAAGGGCCTCAATTTGGGAAGGTGAGCAGAGAGCCTTGGTTGCTACCGTGCTGAGGGAAAAAAAGTCTTTGTTGAGTGAAAATGTAAAACTTGATTGATGTGGAAAAGTCTCCTCCTCTGCCTTCCCTATAAAACACTCAGTGACATCTTCTTTGGTCTACCAGGTATCTGGGTAAGTTGCTTCTTGAAGAGATGACAAAGAGTTGCTGGGTCTGCAGGTGGTTACATGATGAACACAGAGAAGGTGGTTGTGGCTTCTGGAGCCAGAGGATGACAGTACACTGATATCTGTGTTACAGGATGTGGGTCACCCAAGAATCAATCCACAGGTATTCATCAAAAACCTGATAAGTACTTAGCAGGGACCTTGCCAACCAACATAGGGAAACAAATTAAAAATAAGACATAGTAGGACTGGAAAGAAAATTTTGAGCAAAGAAAAAGCCCACTCACAAAGCACCGCTTGGAGTAGATGAGGAAGCCACAAATGAAACCTGAGTTTTCCAAATATTCTTAGCTTGAAAAGCAGCCTGTTCATTAGAATAGCACAGAATCTAAGGAAATCATCACTGATTTCTTCCTTCAAATACATCAAAATCAAAAAAATCATCTTTCTTTCACTCATCTTTTATGTTTAATATCTGAAAGTCTTTTCAATCCCTAGTCTCACTTCTCTCAGCCTTTCTCACTTCATCTTTAGGTCCACAACATCAGAAAAGAAATGTAGTCATGTATGGCATAGATAGGCGTTTATGTCTCAAAACACTGCCACTTTCCAGTAAAGAGGCATCAAATCCAGAGATTTAAAAGAGCCATCTCTCAAAATAAGGATGGACAGTATAGAGTGCCTTCTGTATAGTCAGTTTGGAGACATCAAGAGCAGAAAACACTGAGTTTCTTCTTTTATTTCCTTGCGTGTCTGTCTCCCCTGTTAGAATGTCTCCCCTACTAGATGCTCTAATATACACGCATCCTCTTTCTTGTTCATTGTCAGAGCCCCAGCACATATGACAATGCCAGTACTGAATTCCAAAGAAAAATTTGTTGAATGAACAAACGAATGATGTGTTTTTCCTGAAAACTTGGCTAGTCTATTTAACTCTTCAGCAGGGAAAGAGGTGATGTTCATTTAAATCATTGGAATATTTCTTTAGAATTGTAGTTGTAACAATTGAAGAAGGAAAAAGAGCAGCCCCTGACGCCCAGAAGCTGGCCTGGCTGTCATAGGTAGACCCTGTGATTCTCCCATTAGACATGAACCATCTCACAGAATACCAGCCTCTGACCAGGCAACGTTGAGACCATGATTAAATAAGACCAAGCAGGGCCACTTCATGATTTTGTCTAAGTACAGACCAAAGCAAGTCACTGTACCACCCACGAAATACCAAACACCCTATCTCTTGGCCGAAATGAGGACTGCTACTTCTTTACCAATGACAGCTTTATTCTCCGTGTAGTCTCCCCTTCCGTATAATCTCCCCTTTTGTTGAGAATGACTTCTCAATAAAAGTCATTGAGATCCATAATCACAGAATTGCCCTGCTTTCTAACACCATCCAATCTAGAGGGAATCCCTGCTACCTTAGACCCTGCCCTAAATCACCTAGTCAAAGTCCAAATCTGATAAGGTCCTTTCTAACACTCTCTTACTGAGACCCCCATGATTTCCATGAGGTGTGTTCTCCCTCACTGCAACAAGTAATGAACCAGCTTTATTCAAGTACAAGAGTGTTTCTGGAGATCTTTGGCTGGCCATCATTAATGGGGTATTACATCAAAAAAAAAAAAAATGAGACAAGAGTAAGAAGTTCAAACTTAGAATGATTTCAAAATACCAGCTATTAGATATTTGATTGATAATAGTGATAATAGTAATAATAGCTAGCACTACTTGAGCCACTACACCCTGCCAGACACCATGCCCTATCTCCTTTAATCCCTATAACACTCTTAGGTCGATTCTACTATCTTCTCCCCTTACAGATGGGGAAACTGAGGCTCAGTGAAGTAACTTGTTCAAGTTCACACAGTAAGTGGAGGAACCGGCTTTAAACCCAGGTATTATACTGACCTTTCTACAGGTGGCTTACTTTCAGAGGGGGTTAAATTTTAATGTACTACATTCCTAAAGTTTCTTGAGAAAGATACTATGTTCAGTGTGAGAGCGACAAGCTTCAAACCAAGAAAGGTAAGAACTTCAGCATCTCTTCAGAATATCCTGGAGGGCTCCAGGCCTCTGCCAAAGCAACTCTCTAACTTTCACTCTTCAAAGAAGCTTAGTCATTGGCACCAAATTTGCATCACAAAACTACTTCTCAATTGGTATGTTTTTTAAAAGCTAAAAGCAACTGTCTTTCTGACTGCATAAGTGTTTCTTTGCCAGATAAGATGGAATATGGGTTTTGTTCCTGCCAAAGGAAAGATCATCCTTTCAATAAATGGAACAGACTATTTTTCCAACTGTGCCATGAATGTTCTCCAGCCATCACTGAATGGGCTGAATTGACAAAATATCTCTCCCTCTTCTGAACTAATAACAACCAGAAATGGTTACATCTAAAGCTAAAACAGGGCAGAAAGCTGCAGGATTGGCACCCCAGAGAAATCAAAAGAAGTGTCAACAATGCAATATCTTATCAAAATGTGATTCTATTTCTTCTCTCACTTCGGAAGGAAATCTGCAGAATCGCACTGAAGTTGCATTATTGCTCTCCAATGCCAATCCAGGTGAGAGGCACACAAGATTATGAGAAAAGTTCTGAGACACTTGGCCCACATGTAATAACAAAAACAAGACCAATAGATAGCCAGCCAAGAGGCTCTTCGCAATGTCGTCATTTGGCTTAATTCTGTTGGGACAAAGCAGGTGTTTACAGTATTCCAGAGGAAGGAGACACAGGGCCATATTGCAGGAATACAATTTCCTGTGTGGGCCTGGCATGAGAGACCTAAATAAGATAAATTCACACAACAAGGAAGCTGGAAAATTTCCTGCAATATTAAGACATTTCCAGGAGGAGGAAGAGGGGCCCCTGGGAACACTTCCATCTCCCACAGTAAGATTGTTTCTTTACAATTTGTTTCCTCTTCTCTAGTAATTCAGTGGCTAAAGCCCAGCCTATGGACTGGGGCTGGGTAATTATTTCACAGAACCCACTAATCCACATACATATTTACTTAAACTAAGTAAACAAAAACATTATTATATGAGGGTCTATAACACCATTTTACTCCGTTAAAGAGGCCAACGCTGGAAACATCTGGTCTACGCCATATCTCCTCATTCTGCTATTAACAATTTCATGCAAAACAAAACTCAAAAGCTTACTGAAGTCAATGCTTGTTAAGCAGCAATTTAATTTTTTTAAACCTACAACTTTCAAAGGAATTTCCAGGTCACTGAGATATGGAAAAATGTAATGAAACTGTAACAATTAAATTTATTTTGGACAAGGACCATTAGATACCTTAAGTAAAAAGTGATCTACTGAGTGCTGCCTTCATACGATTCATACTTTGGTCCTGTCTAAAAGTTGTTTGTGTATTTACTGTCATATTTACTTGTCTCTGGTTTGGGTGCATTAGTTCTCATTTATTAATTCTCTCTATAATGGGTCACTTTCAGAGCAGTCTTAAAATAGTAGAAGATGAGGACTCTGAAGTCAGATGTGCTCCATTTCTCATTATAATATAAATTAAGATAATAAAATATACCAGACCACTCTTTTAGATTTACTCCAAACAGTGTTTCTAAGATTTGGAAATACAGCTGTGAGTATTTCATGCATTTGTTACTCTCTTATCTCCTGTTTTGTCTTCTTAAATCTGTCTTCTTCAATTCATATCCGTGTTTCCCAGAAGCTTCTGAGAATTCTTCAGATTTCCATTTAAAACATTGCAGGAGGAAATGCACTAAAGCAAAGTGATTGCTCCAGATGATGAAAGTAATTTCTTTTTTTTTTTTTTTACAATGAGCACATGTTTTTATAATCAGGAAAATATATTAAAAATAAAATGTGGAAATAATAATTCTAACTCCATAATCACATGCAAACACCACAGGTAGCTAACTTTCTCCCATCACCAAAAATTCTGATCTCTTAGTATGCTTACAAAAAAGCAATTGCAATAACATTTGATAAAAACAGAAATATCCTAAGTCTATTTCCTGTTCACACAGATCATAGATGACAACTGGTCCTTCCACCTGTCTTTCCTTGTTGCTCTCTGCAATTAACAACCATGGAGTTTGTACCTTACTTTTTCTGTTTCACATCCTTCCTCCACCACTGGGAAGTAGGACTTTGAGATTTTGGAGGCAAACGAGCAACCCTGCGTCTGCATCCTTCAGGACTGGCTTTTTTTTTTTTTTTTTTTTTTTTTTTTTTGAGATGGAGTCTGGCTCTGTCGCCCAGGCTGGAGTGCAGTGGCGCGACCTCTGCTCACTGCAAGCTCCGCCTCCTGGGTTCATACCATTCTCCTGCCTCAGCCTCCCGAGTAGCTGGGACTACAGGTGCCCACCACCACGCCCGGCTAATTTTTTTTTTCTCTTTTTAGTAGAGACGGGGTTTCACCGTGTTAGCCAGGATGGTCTCGATCTCCTGACCTCATGATCCGCCCGCCTTGGTCTTCCAGAGTGCTAGGATTACAGGCGTGAGCCACCGTGCCCAGCTCAGGACTGGTTCTTGATCTACTAAATTAATCTAGAAAATTCTCTCTTACCCATGCCTATTTTCAAAACTTCTTAGTTGTACTGAAAAGATGGAAGGCTACAGGGAGAACTTTGTTTAAAAGAAACATTTAAATGCATCCAGTTATTATTTGTAAGATATTTCTTCCCTGTTGTACATTTTCTGTTTATTATTGTGATCAACATTTTAAGTATCTTTGTATTATTAACTGGGTTTCCAGGAATAGTCTTAATTTATGATACTGCTTTTAGAGAAAATAGGGACTTAATACAACCATCATATAGGATGGAATTAGGTAGCAAGTTGACGGCATAAAACCCAGTTTCCTCCTATTTCTACCCTTTTTTTTTTTTTTACCATGTATTTTAAGCAAGTTTTCCTCCTTAAAGCATTATGGCCTGCCATAATTATTTGACCAGCTTCCACTGTCCTTTCTGACAAAATAAAGAGGGAGCAATGACATTCTGGTTTTCCATGAAGAAGAATATCAAAAAGTGAATACAAAAGAAAACAACTGATGATGTTGCCTGTACCCTGGGGAAGAAATATACTAACATAATCCATGCTCAGGGAAGCCTCCCCCACTTATACTGATAGGAAATTGGATGCTCTAAAATTAAACTGCAAAGCCATGGTGATTTGACCATGTATAAAGTTGACAGTATTGAAAAAGTAACAGCCCAGATCCAAGATTTCAATATCATCAGACTTCTCTAAAACTGTTGTTTCCTTTTCTCTCTATGATGCCACGTAGACAAAAATCTGCCTCCACTAGTAATTTGCATACTGAATCTGGTGACATCCACCTTCCCTAATAATTCATACCAACTTCATTTCTTAGGTTCTCTACATAGTCCCTAAAAAACCAGCCAGTCACTCTCCCAGGCCACTGTTCCTAAACCTTAGGCTTTTCCTGCACACAGAACTTCTTTGTTGTATACATACAATTGCAGTTATTTCTAACTTGCTTCCCTGTGGTTTAACCTCCCATTCTCAGCAGGGCTTCATAACATAAGAGTAGGGTTTTAATGATCTCCATTCAACCTTCTATTCATATGAGCAATGGAATAATTGGGCCAGGCTGCTGGCTTTTCTGGGTCCTGCCTCCCTTCCCCCCACCTCAGCCTCACCCAAGCCCCCTTTGTGAATATGATCGGTCCCCATTCACTTCCCTCCACTCAGCTCTCCATGGGGCTTGGAAACATGCCACAAGCATTATTGTGTGTTGTAAGAAAGAGGCTTTCCTCTGGATGGTGTGTTTTGCTCCCTGCAATTCATCATTACTTTCTTTGAAAAGATGACTTTTGTAATCCTTCATCCTAGAATATTGACCAAATCAGAGGGGGAAAAAACAGGCTAAAAAAATATCATTAGGCTCCCTTATGGGTTGCTGTGAGGGAAGTTAGTGACTATTTGTGAAATAAGAAAAATAAGAACACAGCTTTAAGGACCACTAGAGGACTTAGGTTTATGTTTAAAGCATTTTGAGATGATAAGAGATGTTTAAAGGTTAAATAAAACCAGAACATGTTTTGTATAATTGAGATAGTACATGCCCCTTAAAGACATTGGGCACTTGGTGCTGCAGGTTACTGAGGGAGGGCAGAGCTGTATCAGTTAGAATATGCTGGACTGCAAGTAACAGGAACCCTGATGCAACTGGCTTAAATAAATAAGGAAGTTTATTAGATTACCTCTGAGGAAGTCAATAGTCAAGGGGGCTGCACACACAAAATGACCAGGGTTCCAGTCCTGTTTGCCTACAGCTCATTTGATTAGGATGTCTTCTATGTGTCTATGTGTATGTTTTGTCCCCAGGTTCCCTGTCCTCATAGACTACTGAATCACCTGTCCTCATCCAAGAAGGCTACCAGCCACGACTGGCACAACTTACTATCTTGTTTATTTCCTGTAGGTGAGACAATCTCTCCCTCATCATGAAATATAAGACTGTGCTTGGGCCTAGTTAAATCTCATTCTCCATCTAGACCAATAATTGACTGCAGAACTGTCACATACTTCTTCCCTAAATCACAGGACTCAATGAAGAAAAGCTGACACCAGAACCAAATCAGAGGACTGTCCTGTTAGGATGACAGAAACAGAGGACAGGCAACCAATAGTATCCATTGCAAAAGCATCATGATTACAATTGTGGGGTTTGGTGTCCACAGACCAGCGCTGAAATTCCAGCTTCAGAACTTAACCTTAATTATTTAACGTCTTCTTGCCTCAGTTTTTGCATATGTACAGAATGTCAGATGGGTGTTCTGAGGATTAACTGAGACTGCATGTAAAGAAGTAGGCACAACATATGGGATGTGGTGAGCACTGAGTAAATGATGGCTGTGGGGAATATTCCTAAGGCTACCGTGACTGACATCACTGGGGATGTTGTTATCATCACCGTCATTCATTATTAAAGTCCTTCTTAGCAGCTCTGATTCTGGGCCTAATTTGTAGATTTGGGGGGTTTCTGAGCAGTTAATGAATCAAGGCTCATAAACCAGACAAGTTCATCCCCTCATCCCTGCATGAGGGGATTTCTGTAAGTAGATAAGAACTGCTGCCCTCCCCACTCCCAGGGAAGCCATGGCACAGACCTCCACTGTCCTTCCACCTTTTAAGAATTCTGATAACTGTGCTTACAGAGACGTGCACCATCCCTGCAGACCAGGAGCATGCAGCCCAGAAGAAAGTTGCAGCCCTAGTCCTGGGAGTACGTCTTTCCCCTTTCCTGGCTGCCCCTGGTATCCAGTGTCAGAAGAGGCTCCCCAGGAAGTAGCATCTGTGGATCAGGATGGTGTCTGCTTCCCTTTCTTTTTTTTATATTCTTGTCTCGCACATGGAAAAGGTGAGCCAGTGAGTCCTAAGGATATTTGCTCTGCCACTATACTTTGAAACTAAACCATCTACCGTTCCCAGTATACAATCCTGGTTGAGTACAGATCAGCTACAGGGTAGTTACGAATTTAAGAATACTGTAGTTCCTTTTCCCATTTCCACCATCACCTGAGAATTCCGAGGAAACCAGGTGTGTCCTTCCCCACCTAACTCTCATGCACCATTCTTCCCTGCATCCTGGAGATTACCCCCCACCCCACTGTCCTGTCATGACCCTGCCCCAGGTAGGTTTGTTGGCCTTGTTAGCTAGTGCAAACCTTCAGACTGCAACAGAGTCTGATCTGTTTATCTTTATTTCTCAGTGTCCTCGCCTTTCTTATCCTCCAAAGCCCTCTCCTTACACATCTCCTCTACCCCTAGTACCCCCATTTATCTTTAGCATTAGTTCCTGGGAGCCCTTTCTGTTCTTTTGCTTCAGTCAGTGACATGGTTTGGCTCTGTGCCCTCACCCAAATCTCATGTTGAATTTTTATTCCCAATGTTAGGGGAGGGACCTGGTGGGAGGTCCCTTGGATCATGATCATGAGGATGGATTTGGATCATGGGGACGAATTTGGATCATGTGGGTGGATTTGGATCATGGGAGCAGATTTCCCGCTTGCTGTTCTCGTGATAGTGAGTTCCTGTGAGATCTGACGGTTTGAAAGTGTGTGGCATCTCCCCTTCACTCTTTTCTCTCTCCTGCCGCCGTATGAAGACGTGCTTGCTTCGCCTTCACCTTCCAGACATGCCTCCTTTACAGCCTGTGGAACATTTTTATGAGCCATTTTCTCCATAAATTACCCAGTCTCAGGTATGTGTTTAGAGCAGCATGAGAAGGAACTAAAGCAGGCAGTGATGGTGTTTTCTAAAGGAATCAGCAAAATTGAAAATAGTTTTTCCATGAACAGTGACGTTAGGGGCAGAGTGGAAGGAACAGGAGCTTACAGTCAGTCATACGCGGCTTCACAGTCCAGCTCTGCCACAGCCATGTGACCCTGTGGAAGTTACTTAACCTCTCTGAACTTCAATTTATTCATCTGTCTACTGGCATTTTTTAAAGGTTAAATAAGCCATAAATGAAAAGTGCTGAGCTTAGGACCTAGTCCAACAAATTAGAGCTTTAAACTGTGATAGTTACAGCACTAACAGCAGTAAGTCAATAAGGAAGATTCTATTTTAGGGGAATTCTCAGCCAAGACAAGGGGCACTGTCTTCTCCTTGTCAAGTCCTAATTTAATAAACAAATCATTTTCACAACATTGTGAAGGAAAATTTCAGAACACCAGGAGGTGTACATCAACCAGAAGGATCTTTACACAAAGTCCTTTCATTTTCTACTTAGCCATTGGCTGGTGAGTTTTCTGTCAAGAAAGGCTTTAAAGGGGATTTCAGTGAGGACCCCTCTGTCTTTCAAAAGTCAAGTAAAAAGAGTCCCTTCTACTGTCAACCTCCATGGACCATCCCTGCTCACTCTTCCTGGAGGTGAGGTCACCTCCTCCCTCTTTTATCCGGAATAATTGACAGTAATGTATCCCATCACAGTTTTTCATTTCTCATTTGGAGCAATGAACAGTGAGCTTCCTCTATTCTCTAATAGTGATATTGGAAAGTTGCAAGTAGGTAAAAATTATCATCACAAGTTACATAGCCAGGTATAGAGATTTTCTCTCCTTTTTACTTACTTACTTACTTACTTACTTACTTACTTACTTACTTATTTATTTATTTATTTATTTATTTATTTATTTATTTATTTTTTGAGATGGAGTCTCCCTCTGTTACCCAGACTGGAGTCCAGTGGCGTGGTCTTGGCTCACTGTAACGTCTACCTCCCATGTTTAAGCAATTCTCCTGCCTCAGCCTCCCAGGTAGCTGGGACTACAGGTGCGCGCCACCATGCCAGGCTAATTTTTTGTATTTTTAGTAGAGGTGGGGTTTCACCGTGTTGGCCACTTTCACCGTGTGGGGTTTCATCCTGAACTTGTCATCTGCCCGCCTCGGCCTCCCAAAGTGCTGGGATTACGGGAGTGAGCCACCACACCCAGCCCATTCTCTCTCTTTAAGTATATAACTTGTATATATCATCTCCTGGGATCCTATCCTCTCTTGGTGAAAATTTATTGATGTTATCCTTTCCCAAATGAAGGTCAGATTATTACAATGTATCAGTCAGAGTCCAACCAGGAGAAAGTAACTACTAGCAATTGCAGGAAATTGAATGTAAAGAATTACTGGGGCTGGGTACAGTGGCTCACGCCTGCAATCCCAGCACTTTGGGAGGCCGAGGTGGGTGGATCACGAGGTCAGGAGTTTGAGACCAGCCTGGCCAGCATGGTGAAACCCCATCTCTACTAAAAGTACAAAAAATTAGCCAGGCATGGTGGCACGTGCCTGTAGTCCCAGCTACTCAGGAGGCTGAGGCAGGAGATTTGCTTCAACCCGGCAGGCAGAGGTTGCAGTGAGCCAAGATCGTGCCGCTGTACTCCAGCCTGGGTGACAGAGCAAGGCTCCATCTCAAAAAAAAAAAAAAAAAGATTTATTAACTAAAACAGGGGACTGACATGACATGGGATTGACTAGTAAGAGGTAAAAAGAATTCTTGAGAATTTAGGAATCACAAAAGGAGGCACAGCCATGACTACGAGGCTGAGGAAGCACCCAAGGAAGAGCCTCCTTCTCTCAGGCTGAGATGCAGACTTCATGGGAGAGCTGTCACTAGATGACAGAGAAGTTGCTGAGGTGCCACAGGAGTGGAGCTTGCTGCAAACCACCCCTCTAGGGTGCAAGAGAAAGCTAGCCTCAAAAGGGTGCCTCACCTGCAACCTCACTTCAAAGCCCCATGAGGGATTAAAGAAGGCAAGCATGGGAAGGCATCTCAATGGCAGCACTCAGCTGTGAGGCCATTTGCAAGGGTTCAGAGGAATCTTCTGGATGCCTGTGGAGAAAGCTGCTCCCTGCAGATTGCTGGAGAAGTCACAAGCAGCAGGCACCTGTTGAGAAAACACCAGGACCAAGAAATGTAGGCAACCTCTTGAGGTGGAAACCAGAGTAGGAGAAGAATAGTGAAACATTTTTATATGTAAGAAGGAGCTGGAGGCATCTACGTGGGCATGGGGCACACCTCCCCACATGCACGCTGGGGAGGCAGCATGCCTCTAGGATCACACTATCCAATAAGGTGGCCACGAGCCACATCCATGCATCTCCCTTTAAATTTTAAATAACTAAAATTAAAATTAAAATCAGTTCTTCGGTTGTACTAGCCATATTCCAAGTGCTCAATTGTCACATGACACAGCGGCTACCCTCTGGGACAGCCCCACTCTGGGAGCTGCTCTACCTGTGGCTCTGGCCATCTGGCCTGGGAGCAGCAGTGAAGTATTTGTTGTGTTTGACCCTGAGGCAGTATTGCTCATTTCTCACAATCTTTGTGACACATTCAGGAGATTCAGAATGTCCTGAGTGCTCTGGTCAGAGGACCCAGGTGTTCTAAAAGAGCCAGCTTTATTTTCTTTAGGAGTCTTGCATAGTATATTAAATTTGTGACCCTATTACATCTACACTTCCTAAACTAGAATCCCTTGGCACACTTAGAAGCCTCCCTGGGGTACATGTGGGGAGGTGTGCCCCATGCCCACATGGATGCCTCCAGCTCCTTCTTACATATAAGAATGTTTCACTATTCTCCCACTCTCGTTTCCACCTCAAGGCGTTGCTTACATTTCTTGGTCCTGGTGTTCTCTCAGCAGGTGCCTGCTGCCTGTGACTTCTCCTTAGAAGTGTGCCAAGGAACCAGTGTTCCATGCCCAATTCAGATTTTTGAAATATTGGGTTAGGGCTCTTTCTACATAACAAACCATGTCCATATCCTCTGTTGATCCTAAATTCCTCCAACTGACCTCCATGACCATGATCTGTATTGCTTTCCCTGAGAGACTTCTCCAGAGCCTGGGAGGCTGCTTTGCCAGTGACAGGCTGGAAGTGCAAGAAATTGGGAGCAGCTATCAGCAAAAATTGACAGAAGTTGGTATAAAAATAACACAGCTTCTTATTCCTCAGATAGGATCATTCTAAGGCATGCATTTCACATGATCTCCCAAAGTTTCCCCTTGGAGTTAAGCTCTAGTCACTTTATTGGTAATGCACACTTCATTGGCTTTCTTTCCATCCTTGTATCACTTTCCTACTTCCTTCTATCATATCCTATATCTCCCAAATAAATTACTTGCCCTGAGACCCTGGTTTCACAATCTGCTACTAGGAAAACTCAAGCTAAGACACCCTACGTGACTTCTTAGCATTTTAACACACTAATGAACATTATCAGTCCTCAAGAGAGGCAGACCACATGCAGCAGCTCCCAAATGTGCTGTCTTTGGGTCCAACTTTTCATGGCACTCCTGTCACATCTCCCTGAACAGGGTTCCATAAAATCCACCTTGGGAAATGCTGGTTTGGAGCAAAAAGAATGAGCTCCAAGCTTATAACTGAGAGTTGCTCTAAACTAGACGTCAGCTTAAAGGCATCATTCCAATGGGCTGCTGTGGCCTTTGGCTTTATCGTTACAGTATTGGGGTTCTTCTGAGTCAGAACAGAAACAAATAGAATGCACTTTCCTGTCCTATTCAGAGCCATCATCATGCATTCCCGATAAAGCTCTGTGGGAAGCTCTGCATTAAAAATGGCATCATGCTTGATATGGTTTGGCTGTGTCCCCACCCAAATCTCATCTTGAATTGTAGCTCCCATAATTCCCTCGTGTTGTGGGAGGGACCCAATGGGAGGTAATCGAATCATGGGGGCACGTTTTTCCCATGCTGTTCTCATGATAGGGAATACGTCTCACAAGATCTGATGGTTTTATAAAGGACAGTTCCCCTGCACACACACTCTTGCCTGCCACCATGTGAGACATGCCTCTGTTCCTCCTTTGCCTTCTGCTATGATTGTGAGACCTCCCCAGCTATGTGGAACTGTGAGTCCATTAAACCTCATTTTCTTTATAAATTACCCAGTTTCAGGTATGTCTTTATTAGCAGCATCAGAATGGACCAATACAATACTACTCAGAGGAGTGCAGAGAACGCAGAACACAAGGCCGAAGGGAGTAGGTGGCAGCCACCTGGGAATACAGTGAAAAGTTAGCCTTGCAGTGTGGGTGAAAAGTCAGAAAAGTGATAAGCTAGAAATAAATAAACAGTAAATAGCAAAAAATGGAATAAATGTCTTTGTTCTTCACATTTCAGAATATTAGGCTTAAAGGACAGCTCTTCATGTCTAAAAGAAATACATCAAACATAAAATGGAGGAATTGTTACCATATATGGAGGGTACTTCTTGCAACAGGTGTTACGGGATCTTTCCTCACTTCCTACCTCAAGAGTTAAAAACTAAATATATAAAAAAAAGTGGAGTCTAAAAAAGGTTAACAAATACTGTATGTTCTCACTTATAAGTGGGAGCTAAACATCAGGTACTCATGGACATAAAAATGGCAATGACAGACACTGGGGACTACTAGAGCAGGGGAGGACAAGGATTGAAAAACTACCAGTTGGGTCCTATGCTTACTACCTGGGTGACAGAATCATTTGTACCCCAAAACTCAGCATCACAAAATATATCCATGTAACAAACTTGCACAGGTACCCCCTGAATCTAAAAGAAAAGTTGAAAAAGAAAAAAGAAAAAAGATTAAGAAAAATCCTAGTCATGACAGCAATAAAGAAATAGTGTTACATGATATAAACTTTGGAATCAAATAGACCTCAAATGAATAACTGCCCTGCTATTCAAGCACACCTATCTGCATTTCAGGTTCCTCATCTATAAAGTGAATACAAAAGTACCTACCTTGTAGGATTGTTGTGAGAAATAAAACTGACATATATTAAATACCCAACATGATGCCTCAATAAGTAGTAACTATCATTAAGTCCATAATAAGTTACTAAAGCATTTAGTATGTCTTGGTTATATTGTTCCCACAATCTACTGTGGCCAGTTCTAGGGAAAACAACTAAAGACAGGACCCAGGGGTGGATGGACCAGGGCAGGACAGGGCCCACCTGGGAAGAGCAAAGCCCAGCCTGTTCTCTGCAGCTCCCACAGCAAACTCACGGAGGCCTGGCTCTCCCCTGTCCAGCAAGACCAGCTTCACTGCGGCGTTTCTCTTACAAACAGTTTCAGTCTTTCGTCAGTGCCCAGAAATATTGCCAGGCTTTAGATTTTCTGATACTTTCTCAGTCCTACAAAATCAAATAAAAGCCAGGATTCTGAACATAGTTTTCCCGGTCCATAGAAACATTTCTGAGCATCCCAACCACCCCCTGAATAAAAGCCTCTCTTGATTCCACTTTTGCTTCCAGCCACCTCCCAATTTTTCCAGTCTCTTCTTATTAGTTCATTCTCACGCCACTAACAAAAACATACCCAAGACTGGGTAATTTATAAAGAAAAGAGGTTTAATTAACTCACAGTTCTGCAGGGCTGAGGAGGCCTCAGAAAACTTACAATCATAGCAGATGGGGAAGCAAACACATCTTTCTTCACATGGCAGCAGGAAGGGGAAGTACCAAGCAAAAAGGGGAAAAGCCCCTTATAAAACCACCAGATTTGTGAGAACTCACACACTATCATGAGAACAGCGTGAGGGTAATCACCCCCATGAATCAATTACCTCCCACCAAGTCCCTCCCAAAACATGAGGGTATTATAGGAACTACAGTTCAATATGAGATTTGGGTGGGGACATAGCCAACCATAGCACCCTTCTAAGTACCACTTCTTGCAAGAGTCACTCACGCTGTCTCCAACCCTCTCCTCCAGTCCTCTCTTAAGCCCACTGCAATCAGGCCTGTCCACCTACTGTTGCCAAATCCAATGTTCACTTCTCAGTTTGCACCTACCGCAACTGACACACCAGCAGTGTCCCAGGACATAGCGCTCTCTGCTCTTCCTACCTCACCAGCCCCTTATCAGCCCCAGCTGCTCCTCATCAGGCCTCTCGTCTTCCACACCTGCCTCACTCCCTTAGCGACCTCATCCATGGCTTTCGGTATCCTCTTCAAGATTTTGTAGCATGTCTCGATAAGCTGTCAGCTCTCAAAGTTAGCTCACCAGTGTGGACTTCTGCCCTGAAAATAATCCAAAATCCCTCTTTTGTCCTGTCTATGCCCTGCTTCCTTTTGTTAGAGAGACAAAACATTTCCAATGGATCAGGTCCTTTCTTGGGTCAAGGACAGACATTGACAACAATCCCACATAGATCCATTTATAAACTGACCTGTTGCTTGTGGAACATCTTTTATCCTCTTCAAGGTTTTCTAACATGACCTCATGGCATATGACTTTTCACTTGTTACAGGACCCTGGACATTTCTTAAGCTGTCTCAGTTTGGGATTCTCATCTATACTTTGGCTCATCAACATTTCACCTACAGGCCAGGTATATAGTTATAAAGAACATTTTAATCACTTCAGATAGTAGAAGATAGAATACAGCGCACAATATTTAAACAACAGTGAGGCATGGATTTTATTTACGCTGTCAGAGTTTCCCCTTGGGGTTAAGTCCTAATGACCCACTGCAGTCACTGACTTGGTAATGCACAATTTCAGAAAGTACACATTTTTAAGATCCTCTATTATGTAATATAATCCAAGGTTTTTTTTAGAAGCATTGTCCTGGCAGCAATGTGAATGGACAAAGAGACTGATTAAGGACCTAGAATGAGAGTCCAGTGAAGAAATAATAGAGGCCTGAAGTCAGGCAGTGACTTGGAGGTTGGGTAGGTGCCAAAGTTTTTAAAGTCTGAGCTTATGAGTACAAGATAAAAAATGGTATAAACATCTCCAGCTTGTGAACGTGGAGAGGTGACATCATGGAATAAAACTGGAAATACAGAAAGAGAAAGAGCAGACAAGGGACTAATTAATGAACCCTTGTGATTTTAAGTTCTTTTTGCCTCAGAAACTAGTAACCCTCTTTCTAGCTCACAGGAAAAAGGAGGCCTAAA
The DNA here is from genome assembly GCF_007565055.1 of Rhinopithecus roxellana. Classification (NCBI taxonomy): domain Eukaryota; kingdom Metazoa; phylum Chordata; class Mammalia; order Primates; family Cercopithecidae; genus Rhinopithecus; species Rhinopithecus roxellana. Next base: position 44,809,013 of record NC_044566.1, on the reverse strand, counting down.
AATAATCACGATAGGCTGGGCGTGGTGGCTCATGGCTATAATCCCAGCACTTTGGGAGGCAAAGGCAGGCAGATCACAAGGTCAGGAGTTCGAGACCAGCCTGATCAACATGGTGAAACCCTGTCTCTACTAAAAATACAAAAATTAGCTGGGCGTGGTGGTGCATGCCTGTAATCCCAGCTACTTGGGAGGCTGAGGCAGAAGAATCGCTTGAACCCCGAAGGTGGAGTTTGCAGTGGGCCGAGATTGCACCACTGCACTCCAGCCTGGGTGGCAGAGTGAGATTCTGTCTCAAAAAATAACAACAATAAAAAAAAATCATGATAATAATTAAAAGCTCTAAGATAATCAAGAATAGATCGCCCATGTTCCTGCCTTCCTCCTGCTTGTTGGAGATACTAAAAAACTAAATATCCAGGAAAATGTTCTGAACTCACCAAGGCAACACTATTATATGAAGACAAGGCCAGGGGAGCCAGGCCATACCCTACGCAGGTATTTGTCCAGTCCCATGGGCATGGCATGTTCAGCGGAGTAAATCCACTAGGAGAGCTGACAAGTTAAACTGAGACCACCATTCAGTAGATATGAAAAAGTCCTTGGTAAAGTGATGGGAAATGGCAGAAGAAGTCAATGAAACAATTGATGCTTCAACCAGAGATCCCACCTGGGAATCAGCTCCAGAGACTGTAACTGGGTTACTGATGATCAACGCAGCTCATAGGCCATGAATGTGAATGTTTCTCATCTCAGCTGTCTCACTGTGCTTTCTATTTTTCAGAAATCATTCCTGTCATTCTGTTTTCAGACTTAAGGAATATGTATGCTGCCGAAATGACACTGCACTCAGGGATGGAAGGAAGGTGTTCTGGCCGTTCAGTTATTCCACTAACATTTGTTAACTCCCACCATGGACCACCCATGGTGGACCCAAACCAGGGATGCTAACATTGCCCACAAACGACTTTCTGATTAGTAGCCATAACCACAAACAATTTATACAGCACTTATTCCTTGCCAGGCACTGTCCTATATAATTCAGTTATATTTTAGTGCCTTATATATATTAACTCATTTAATCCTTACAGCAACCCAGTAAGATAAGTGCACTATTGTTATCATCCCCATTTTAAAGATGAGAAAACTGAGGCAATAAAAGGTAAGAAACTTGCCCAAGGCTACACACAGAATAATCTAGGATTTCAGATCAGGCTGGCTGAGTTCAGGGGCCTGCACTAGACTATTCTATGCTCTACAGAAACAAACTTTGAATAACTGAAATGGAGCATTTCTGGTATTAGATATTAGTGAGGACATGCTGCCCTCAGGGCCAACTTACACAGGGAAAGGATAGGAAAAACTTTTCAGCCCTTCAACAGGGTCTTGCCAGATGAATATGGATTCACCAGGCAGGCTGGGAATGGGAGTTGCAGACAGAGGGAAACTTGTGTGCAGAGGCACAAGACAGGGAGGTGGAGGAAGTTAGTTCAGGGTGGCTGGAATAAAGGACTGGAAATGGCATAGCAAGGGGAAAATGGGGGCATGTGCCTAGGCCTTATATGTTATACCAAAAATAAATAAAAATATCTTGTTTCTGGGCCATACTTTTTCACTTGGTTCACTTAGTTCAGCACTTGAAGTCATCAGAAAATGAGAGAAGCACAGCCCCATGTGATAAAATGGGATGATAATCTCTCCAGTTAGCTCAGAACTGCTTTTGTTCAAAACTCCTTAAGTTGATCCTATAGCACAATGAGCACATGTAGCCATTTAACCACCACCAAGGTGATTAATGGGGTGACACAAACCAAGTCCGGCTTCTGTGGTTCTTCTGTCCAACAGGGGGCTCTGTTTTCAGGTCCAACACCAATCAGAAGTGATTCTTCATGCCACAAGATGTCTACAACTCCCTTTCTTTTAGACAACAATCACAGAGCAGAGAAAAACCAGGCTTGGAAAGCAAAGCTGCAGTACCAAACAAGAAACTATACCAGGGAAACAGACAATAAGTAAAGCAAACAGCCCGCACTCCCTTTAAAGTGTCAGGATTGCGGTGAGGGAGTTTGAAGCCTCCATAGCAATTCACAGGATAAACAAGATGCTTAAGGAAACCCAAAGCAAGTGCAGATGCAGAGACGGAAGATTTGTGCACCTGACTCTGGAAAATCCAATCCTATGTAGACGGGTGAGGGAAAAGAAGTGAGAGTCATGTGCAAAGGAATCTAGAGAACTCAGACATCACAGGAAGAATCCAGCCCAGACAGAAGTAATTCCCTGACCACACCAGTGAGAGCTTTGGTTGGTTCCTCAGAGGGAAAGGATAGGATATTTTCAACTGCATCCTCTCTCTAGTGCCCCTCTTGCTCTTTCCTCCCCTCAGCCCACCCAGCTCAGGTCCATTCCTAGGGTAGGAAACTCAAGCCCCAGTCCCCAATCCACTTCACCTGAGGCCTCAGAGAATCCAAACAAAGGAACAGTCTCTGGCAGCAGGCCCACAAGCACCAGTCCCATTCCTGTGTCTCCCAGATCTAAAGACTGGGTCTGGGTCCTCTGTTCCCACCACGGCTCCACATCTGGAAGGGCAGATGTGCACCCAAGGCAGTTCCCTCCAACCCCAGGCCTGACTGCTCATGGATTGGAGGCAGCGTGGGAGCCCGGGACAACCTTGCCTGTTCTGCCGCTCCAACCACACAGGGCCTTGCAGCCTCTGTCTCTAGACCTCTGAAAATGAACAGAATGCACACAAGCTCCAGCTCATCCCTCTCTGCTGAAAGGGGCACTTCCTGTCCTTCAGTCCCCCAAAAATGACTCACTCTCCAAAGTAGTGGTCTCTGACACTTCTTGCTGGGAAGAACCAAAGCACGTATTTTCATCAGTGAGAAAGCAGTCTACTACATCTATATTTCTGCACTGTTAGTTATACATTGTTGACTGCATAGTAAAATGTGTATAGTTCTTTCTCCGTGATGTGAACTCAAATACTTTGGTTTTTTTCTCTTCATAAAGTGCTAAGCTCCAGGACCACTTCTGGAACAGATCAGTGTAGATTATCTGGTCCCTCATGACAAATATAGTTACAATTCTCATGTCCAGAGCAGACCTCATCTGGATTCATGTCTGCTAGATGTGTTTTAATCATTCAAATTAACCCAAGCACAGAAAAACCTAGAAAAAACAAGATAGGCCTACGTTATAAGTGAAATGAAATATGAATGAGCTACATGGCTCTTCCAAGAGGCAGAGCTGGGTGCTGATTCTACATATCATCATTGTGTGTGTGTGTGTGTGTGTGTGTGTGTGTGAGAGAGAGAGAGAGAGAGAGAGAGAGAGAGAGAGAGAGAGAGAGAGAGAGAGAGAGGAAGAAAGAGAGAGAAATTGCCTGAAAGCTTTGGGCTGGCCCCATGGTAAGAATGGCCCAACAATGTCCTACCTCATCCCCTCCCAGGACTCTCTTCTGGAATCCTGACTGAAGCTTGTGGTATGCCTGGTGCCCTAGTACCTAGAGAGTCAACTTTGAGATTTATCCCTTAGGATCTCTGGCCTGAATTGTCACTTTCCAGAAGTCACAACTGACAATTTGTTCTTACTTTGCCTGGGATGCAACACCTCCCACACTCAAATATTCACCTAAGTGGGGATGCAGGGGAAGACTGGTTGTGAAGCATTCACGCTTTTCTTAGTCACTTCCAGATTCTGTTTCACATGAGCTGAGCAGCACCTCAAAGCCTCAGGCCACTAATCACCATCAAGTCACAGCTGTGCCAATCAATGTGCCTCCGTATAATTTAAATCTCACATGATTAACTTTTTAAAGCCCATCTAAATCAAAAATGTTAAGTTCATAGGCTCCGGGATATGTTTTATTTTTATCTCAGAACTGTATTTTCTCCCCCAAAATTGTGTTTAGGTGGTTATTTCCTTTTAATTTTTTGAAGGAAGACACTGCCTTTCGGCCAGATACAGTGGTTCATGCCTGTAATCTCAGCATTTTGAGAATCCAAGGCCAGAGGATCACTTGAGGTCAGGAGTTCAAGACCAACTCGGGCAACACAGTGAGACTCCATCTCTTTAAAAACAATTAGCTAGGTGTTATGGCTTGTGCCTGTAGTCCCAGCTACTCAGGAGGCTAAGACGGGAGAATCCCTTGAGCCCAGGAGTTTAAGGTTAAAGTGAGCTATAATCATGCCACTGCACTCCAGACAGAGTGAAAGAGTGACTCTGTCTCAAAAAAAAATTTTTAAATGCCTTTCCTAGAAAGAAAATAAACTTGAATTTTGTGGCAAAACAAGTCTCACTAGGAAATACAATTAAGAAAGCATACTGGCTCTCACATATATTTATCTCCTGTAAACAGACTCTAAAATAACTGAAGCACATATGCTGGGGTTAGGGGCCTGGTTCCTTTCTTTATGAAGTGAGTAAAGTAGTCCCAGAAAATGAGAACAATTACCATTGCTAGAAGACTGTAACTTAAGACCAAACATAAAGGTGAAGGATTGCTAATGCCTTCAGAATCTCTGATGAAACAAATGTCTACTAAGTTCATCAGAAGACAGAAGTAGGGCACCTTGCCTTTTAACACTTTCCACATTTTCCTTTGTGCATCCTCTTAGTTTGGCTATACAGTCATGCATTGCTTAACAACAGGGATACGCTCTGGAAATGCATCATTAGGCAGTTTCATTATCGTGCACACATCATGGCATGTGCTCACACAAACCTAGATGGGACAGCCTGCTGTACATCTATACTCTACAGCACAGCCTATTGTTCCTAAGCTACAAACTTGTGTAGCACGTGACTGTACTGAATACTGTATGCAACTGTAACACAATAGTAAGTATGTGTGTAGACTGTCCTGCTCCTTACGTCTCACTTCCTATGGAGATCCCCTGCCTCTGCAGCTGGCCACCATGGCAGCAGGGAGACAAATGGAGTCATCACTCAGAGCTCCTTTTACCTTCCTGTCCATAAGACTTCAAGAGGCTGCAACAACTTGCAGAGAATGGAGTGGATAGAGTGTGGCTGAAATGCACCCATGATCAGCATCAGCAAAAGCCAGCATTCACTGGGGAGCATTGGAAAGCAAGAAATACAGGCAGACTCCTGTCTACACCTGGCTCATCAGAGAGCCAAACCCCAAAATGACCTAGAGAGCAAGGAGTTCAACCCACAGCCCAGGCTTCATCCTGCAGCCACCTCAGAGAAATCCCTCTACCCACCCCCTCCCTCAGTGGATAGGGGAGCTTCGTTTTGAACATTGAGGTTTGTGATATACAAGTCTGGGAGCTTTAAAGTGAAACAAGAAGAAACACCATTAAAAAACAATTTTGAGCATCCCAAAAGAATCTCTGCAGAACACCAAGAAATGTCCAAAAGAAATTTCCACAGACTAAAATGCTCTGTGGTCACCATCTTAAAATTCTGAAGAATTTTTAACAAGGGGCCCCATATTTTCATTTTGCTCTGGGTTCCACAAATTCTGTAGTCCTTCCTGACAGAGTCTCCCCATATTGACAACACATCTAAACCACCAGAGAAAATACTTTGGGAAAAGATGTCGTAAAAGAACTGAAATCAGCAAAAATATATCCCGGGTGGGATATATTATCTCTCCTGCTTACAAAATTTATCTTTCAGGTTGTCTGAATTTTTTCACTTCATTTTGTCGAACAGCCTGAAATGTTTTTCCATCGGGAAAAAAAAAAAGGTGAAGAAAGGAGAGGAGAAAAATTCTCTTTTCTAAAAATCAGCACTATAAACACACAACGATATCAGTCATTCAGACAACAGTGTGAATTAATTTAACCTACCCACTTCTCTTCTTCCTCCTGGATGAGATCAGCTGCGACATTGCCACTGGGTGGGGAGAGGGAGGCAGAACGGGTGGTCTGGAGAAAGGGCTCCCAGTCACAGAGATGCCACAGTGGCACCTCTGGGTATCAGTTAGGACACTGATGTTGGAGAAAGGAGAGTGCCCCAGAAGGCAGATGAAGAGTGCAGAGGAGTCAGAACCTGCTAATGATACACTTAGCCTGTTCCATTCCAGAAATTTGCCTAGGACAGGTGAGTGCCAAGGACAAGTCAAGATCCCTTTCCTTTTCTGCATGCCATGAGTCCTATTCCATAATGAATTATAGAATTAATTAACATCAGCAGTTTAGCTATATTGTGTCCCAAAGACATTTACAAACAGGCCTAGCACGGTGTATACATAGCAGGTTTTCTAAGGACAACAAATGCCCTTAAAATACCAAAATGCTGCTTTACAAATTAATGTTTAGGATGCTCCTATCCAAAGGTAAGATATAACTGAATCCTATTCCACTGATGCACATAACAAAGTAAATACCAGAGAAATATTCCTACAAATAAATTTATGTTTAATATGCATCTGTCCTTTCCACAGATACACTTAATTAGTAAAATAAATGAAACAATAACTTTCGGCATCACTTGCCAAGAATGTTGAAGACTGAAATTGAATGATTAAATCTTTTAACCTAGAATGTAATGGGCACTTTTCTTCCAAAAACTCTACGTTGCTAATTCATCCTTACGTGAAATAAACAACGATGAATTTCCATATTTCCATGGAAACCAGCAGGAGTCGCTTGCCCATTTGACAGGTGAATGCACAAGCCCATAGTGGAACACAGTTCCCAGACTAACATTTTTCTCTCTCTGCTGCCCTAGGTATCCATGATCACCAGCACACAGCCCTATGTAGCCCACAAAGCCTTTCTCCCTGTTTCTCCCTGCACACCAGCCAGCAGCAGGTAAAATGTTCAAAGCACCAACCATGGGCTGCTCTAAATGCCTTTCTTCTAATCCTGATGACAGCCATTGAAACTGGTGCGATTGGCCCAGTTTTGCAGATGGGAAAACTGAGGTTCAATGAAGTAAGGGGTTCACTCAAAGTCACCAAGCAAGCTAATGGTCATGTTGGACTCTCCACCAACTACCATGCTGTTTGGGAGAGCAGGTAGGTGGGTGAAGGGAGTTGGGAGAAGGCAGAAGGGTGAACAAACATTGAAGGCTCACTGTTCTCTTTATACCTTACCTCTCAGTCAGGCTAGGTATCAACTCAGGTGGACAGAAGGAGGCTCCCACTTCACGCATACAAGATCTCAGCCACAGAACACAGCCTGCGTATCGCCTTTACAGCAGGAGCTGTGTCCCACCCTCACGACCAAGCCTGAAATCTGTCATTGTATCTCCACCAGGATCACCACAGAGGCTTTGCACAAGTGCACAGACTGTAAGGGGCTAGGCTGAAGATAACAAGATGGGAGCTACAGCTGTTACTAGCATTGTGAGGGTCATGCTGTGTGTGACTGTGAGCAAAGAGAACAAGAGGGTCTCTTTTCTTCAATGCTTCCTCGTTTTATCATTTTCATGTGCCCCAAGAGCTCTTAAGATGTCCCAAAATATCCCTTTGGATTATATATTATGAATATTTAAATATTATTTATTTTACGGCCGTAGGCATTCCAACAAATCTCAATGTATGGCTTTTTTTTTTTTTTTTTTTTTTTTTGAGGCAGAGTTGCTCTGTCGCTCAGGCTGGAGTGCAGTGGCACAATTTCGGCTCACTGCAACCTCCACCTCCTGAGTTTAAGAGATTTGCCTGCCTCAGACTCCCAAGTAGCTGGGCTTACAGGTGTGCACCACTAAGCCCAGCTAATTTTTGTATTTTTAGTAGAGATGGAGTTTCACCATATTTGGCCAGGCTGGTCTGGAACTCCTAGCCTCAAGTGATCCACCCACCTCAGCCTCCCAAAGTGCTGGGATTACAGGTTTGTGCCATCGTGCCTGGCCAGCATTCCTTATCAACTAAACTTTGCCACAAAAGTGATGTAGAATGTGAAATTAATGTAAAGTCATAAGCATGAAAATCACTGACATATATAAATGTTCTCAATTTTACCTTTCTAACTCCTTTTTAAAAAAATAACTTATGGGCCAGGTGCAGTGGCTCACGCCTGTAATCCCAAAACTTTGGGAGGCTAAGGCAGGTGGATCACCTGAGGTCAGGAGAGAAACCCTGTCTCTACTGAAAATACAAAAATTAGCCGGGCATTGTGAAAGACACCTGTAATCTCAGCTACTAGGGAGGCCGAGGCAGGAGAATCGTTTGAACCTGGGAGGCGGAGGTTGCAGTGAGCCAAGATCACGCCATGGCACTCCAGCCTGAGCGACAGAGCAAGACTCTGTCTCTGAATGAATGAATGAATGAATGAATGAATGAATGAATGAATAACATATTTTCTTCTGGGTTGCTACCCAAAGTCTCATTGATGACAATTCTCAAATCTGACTGCACATTCAAATCACCTGTGGATCTTTTACACACCATGGTACTTAAGCCCCAGCCTAGACCAAGTGAATCAGGCAGGGCAAGGCCTGGATGTTGTTTAAAAATTCCTGGATGATTCAAAAAAGCTTCTAAAACTGAGACACTTTAGGGTAGTTTGCATCACCTGGGGATAGTTTTAAAGTACCGGTGCCTGGACGACCCCCACCCATGAGATTTCCATGTAATTGGTCTGGGATGAGCCTATACAAAACTCCCCAGGTGACTCTAATGTGCAGCCAAGTTTGAGAACCGCTGCAGAGCCCAAAGAGAAACTATTATTCAATAGAAAAGATGGGAAATGAAAGAGCCAAAAAAAAGCGAGAAAACTATTCACACTTCTCTGAGCAGTTGGAGCCCAACACTTCTGGTTCCATTCTGGTCTCCTTCCAAACATAAGCATTAGTGGTGGTAAAGGTTGCTCCTCACACATCCTCAGGCTGCCTCCTCCTCTCTAGTTCCCTCCAACACTTTCTGCTTAGCTCTTAAAAGCATGGACTTGGAAACAAAGAACCCTGGGTTACAGTCGCAGCTGGGTGACTCAGGCAATGTACTTACCTCCCTGTCTCAGTCCCCTCCTATGTAAAGAGATTAGCAAAGAGCTGACACACCGTAAGTACTCAGTAAGCACTGGCTGTTCTACTTCCTGGTGGTCTTTCTTCAACTCTTGTGAGGCAGGAGAATAGGGTCTGGAGGCAGAGAAGCTAAGGCTGATTCACGCTGACTTCCTAGAACTAAATCAAAAGGAAAACCCCAACTTTCCACACCTAAGTAACAAAAGGACTAGAGGCTACTCCCTTTCCAAACTCCCAGCCCCCTTTCTGCGTGGAAGATGGAAAATTGAAAGTAAGTACCTCTGATTGGTTGCGAAAAGAACCAATCAGATATTTGCATAGCAGGGTAACTTTGTAACTTCACTTCAGCCTCGCAGGCCACTACTTTATTTGCATGAGATGTACACCAAGTGGCCAATGGAAAACCTCTAGAGGGTATTTGGACCCCAGAAGATCCTATAACCGTGTCCCTTGAGCCGCTGCTCTGGCGGCTCCCACCCTATGTAGTGCACTTTCACTTTCCATAAATCTCTGCTTTCCTTGCTTTGATGTGTGTTTTGTCCAATTCTTTGTTCAAAATGCCAAGAACCTGGACAACTTGCAGTCAAGGCCCTCTACTGGTAACACCTGTTGGTAATAACAAATCATGATAATTAACACAAATAGGCTTATGATGTTCTAGGTCCTGTTCCAAATGCTTTACATATATTACCTCATTTAATTCTCACAATCACCCACAACTCTGAGGCAGTCACGAGCTTTGGCAGAAACTAACGTGATCCTCAATCATCCGAAGAGTCCATCGACCCTCTCCCAACAGTCAGGGAGAGCCCAGCAGTGCCTTCTCTTTGTCCACCTCTTTGTAAGTTTAACATCTGCCTAAGCAATTTCACCTGTGTCTTTTCCGTTTGTTGAAAGGCTTCAAACAAAATAACTTGTTTAAAGGCCCAGACACAGTGCCCAGCACCTAGGACTTTCAGGCAATATTTATTTCCGTCGTTCTTAACGAGTTTGACTTCTCAAGCCCCTTGGGGATTATTTTCTCCCAAGCAATGTGCCTGCAGTTCTAAGTTCACAGCCCAGTGAACAGCTGTGCCTTCTGTTCTGGCCCCCAAATTGCCCTGTGGGCTGACCTACAGGTCCAGTGCTGGGGAATGGCGGCAGGTGTCAGGCACGAACGAAGCACATCCAGAAGGGACCACCACTCCTCAGCGAGACATCATTGCCCTGACAAGCTGGCATCTGAATGTCATCTCCTTACCACCCCGTTCACCCATTGACCCTACATGAAAGCTAAGTGATTTCCTTCCACCATTCATTCTTCCCCACAGTCTATAGAGCACTGAAATTTTCCCTCAGTTTGCATCCAACCCAGCACACATTTCTAACCCTTCCTCCAGACCTCCCTGAGCCTCCCATTTAGCCTTGTTGGTTCAATGTAAGCACTTCTTCAAAGTCGCCCCTGGTTTGATGTGCATCCATGCCAAGAATTACCAGTATTCTCCATATCTTATTCCTGATTGCCCAAACCTTTTACATAGCTTCCTAGTAGCCAACTTTTAAGGTATCGTTCAGTAATATCACCACTTCTGAATCATCCATTAACTTCCCTTATTTATGGCTCTGCTTTTTGTCTGGTACTATCTGTCTGGGCATCTTTTTTGATGTTTTCCTGGCCCCTTATTTTTAAGCCATGAAGTCTACAAAACCAGTTCATCTAACTATGGGTAAGAACAATTTCTCCACTTCTAGAAACATAAGGAGGAAAACGCATGTAGAAAACCTTTCCGACTATGTTGGGGGATTAGAGGTGGGTTCTGAAGATGTTGTGGAATGCTGTTTCCCCATCGTTTCCAGGATAGCTTTCAGGAATCCTTTTCTGTAGAATAGTCAAAGGGAGCCCCACTGAGTCGTCTGTAGGATTGTTATTCAGTGGGAGGAATTCATGATCTGGGGTCCAGCTGGGTGAGCTGGGATTCTGAACTCCATCAGGTGGTTGTGAACCCACGTCAGGTAGCTGAGTATGTAGCCTTAGGCTATACTTCACATTCCTGACCTCGGTTTCCGCTTCCATATAATGAAGACAATAGGATTGTTGTGTAAATTAAAGGAGATAATGCATTTTAAGGACCCGCCACATAGTAAATACTCCAGAAATTATTGCTGTGGTTTTTTATTATCATCTTCATTATCTTTATTAGGAACAGACTTCTATTCTCCAGGCTGCATCAAAAACTGAGTGCTGGAAAACACATCTGTGAATAGGGAGGCAGGACTAGACAGGCATTGATATGCTCCAACTCTGTGGTCAATGTGCATGCAGGAGGAAGCAGAGCCCCATCCCTGGGATTTCTGGCCCTCTCCCATCCCACTTTCCCCATCCTGCTGCCTGGCTCCTTCCTCAGCCTGTGCTGGTGAAAGCTAAGAGTTTCGACCGTGCAGTTTGGCCCAGCATCTATCTCCTTAACCAGTACAAGCCTCTGTCTCCTTAGCCCTGCTCCTCTTCCTCTCCTTTGTTTCCTGAGGGTGCTGCTGTAGACTCAGATGAGCTGCTGGCAGCTCAATGAGGAAGCACTCACAGCTCATTTTTCCCCCTTATCATATGAATTATGTTAAAGACTAAAAACGCCAGGATGCACTCTAAACTAGCAACGCAGTTGGAGGCATGGGGGTAGCAGGGGGAGAGGAAGGTGGTTGAGAGTGTAGGTTTTTTTACTTTTTATTTTATATAATTTTTAAGCATTGTGATTACAGGTAACATTTGCCTTCTTTTTAGTGTTTTTTCATGATTCAAATATTTTAATCTGACTCATGCCTTTTGAAGATTAAAGAAATGAATAATAAAGATTTATGTTTCCAATTAAATGAATTTTTCACTGAGTCAGGAATTCCACAGCAGTAATACTTCTGTCATTTATGTTCTAAAGAATGAATATCCCACCTACATCTTTGAGCCTTGCAAGATGGTAGAGGAAATTCACTGCCATGCATGAGAAAGGTCAACAGGGAGTCTAAGGGTGATCCTTAGACGGAAAGAAGCAACTGCCAGCCAGGGCTTGGCCTGCGGGTCTCCTGCATTCCTCCTCCAATACCCTGTATTCCGGAAGAATCCCTACATTCATCTTCTAAGCTTACTTTGTAGTCATCTTTTGTAGTTATGGTATAGTTAAAAAGAGATTTACTTGCTCAGTATTTGACACATGGACTCACCTACTGATGCTAAGTGCTAGACACACATATGGAGCAGAGCAATGTTCTTTGTGTTCATTGTTGGGCATGCGGTGATGCTTTTGAAAGGACTGCAGTGCTAAAGGGTAGAGACTACCTCTGCAAACAGTGCTCTGTGTATTCTCTTTTTTTTTTTTTTTTTTTTTTTTTTTTTGAGACCGAGTCTCGCTCTGTCACCCGGGCTGGAGTACAGTGATGTGATCTCGGCTCACTGCAACCTCTGCTTCCCGGGTTCAAGCGATTCTTCTGCCTCAGCCTCCCAAGTAGCTGGGGTTACAGGTGCCCGCCACCATGCCCAGCTAATTTTTGTATTTTTAGTAGAGATGGGGTTTCACCATATTAGCCAGGATGGTCTCGAACTCCTGACCTCATAATCCACCCACCTCCGCCTCCCAAAGTGCTGGGATTACAGGCGTGAGCCACAGCACCTGGCCACTCTGTGTATTCTTAAATCCAGGTTCAGACCTAGGGTGAGCTCCTATTCAAACACAAGGTCTAAATTTATCTCAATCCATGTGTTGCCAAACTTTCTGCCAAACATTGCCATAGACACATTTCTCTGAATCCTAAATTCATTCCCATCAACTAAATTTGTGCTTGGTATTGTCATTGTATTTTAATTTAAAAGAGTCCAAACCACGTATAAATGGGTAAACCTTTTGAAGGGCAATTCAGCAAGACCTACCAAAATTTATTTTACTTCTATGAATTTACTTGCCTGTGTGCAGAAATAAATGCACACATCTATGCATTATAACATTCTTTGTTAACAGACTCATTGGAAGCAACACAAGTCTATTTCTAGAGGACTGGTTAAATAAATTATTCTATACTCATACAATGGAATATATAGAGTCATTAAAAAGAATGAGGTAATCTCTAAATACTGACAATGAAGATGTCTAAGACACATTATCAAGGGGGAATAAAAGAGATCCACTCTATGTATGAGATGCCTACTTACATAAGCAGAAAAATAATTTGTTGATATGCTCACACAGACATTAAAAATGTAGAAAATATTTGAAAATCTTTGATTTCATATAGTACTTTCTAATATCAGGCTATGATGTGCCAAGCACTGTTTTAAGCTCTTTATAGATATCAACTCATTTAACTCTCATGAGAACCTCTGGGGCCAATGCTATTGCTATCCCCACATCTCAGATAAGGAATGGGAAGACAGAGAGCTTGAGGTCACACCCTGAAAGCCTGTGCTGGCTACAGCAGATAGTTTGACCCATGCAGTCTGGCTCAGCCTGCTCCTTCTTTCTAGCACTGCTTTCATTTTTTTAAAATAAGCATCTATTGCTTTTATTTAAATTTCAAGTATTAATAGGAAAAAAAAATCTAAACCCATTTGGGGCATATCAGTTGTCCTTATAAGGCATTCATACACGTTGCTGCCTCAGGTTCAGTTATTGAGGACAAGATTCAAAAATGTGAGCAGGTTACTTGTCTTTTAAGTGATAAAAAAAAAAAAAAAAAGCAGAATTTGTTTCAACTCTTGATGTCTCCTGAAATCTAGCTCAAGAAGGAAAGTTGGTTTTGGAGATCCTGTTTTTCAGACATGCTTCTGTGAAATCTTGATAGAGGAGCCAAGAGTACTAGCCTTAAGCAAGGGAGGTCTCCAATCAGACCTTCATTCAACAAGGAGGCCAGGGAGTAGATTAGGAGAAGTGAGAAGCTGTGTTGGCTGTGGGTACCCAAGAGTCAAGGAGAGCTTAGGAACAGCATAGCAATTACCCTCCCCTCTAAGGCAGACAAATTGTTGGAAACACCTCACAGGTCACCTCCTACTGGTGGTTTTTAGCATTAACAAGCTGGAGGGTTATTTTTGCTGTTCCACTTAGCTGATGGCATCACACATGAAGGTTTATTAGAAGTACTAAGATGTATACAAGGGTGTGGAGAACAAAGAAGAAAACATAATTAACTGGAAAACAGAAAGAGAGGAATCTCCATGATCTGAATGAGGAAGGAAAACAGCAACCCTAAGCCACATATATAGAAAGAAAGAAACAAAAGTACAAGAGTGGGGAACGGAATCCCAAGGACACTCCAGTCTGCTGGGGAGGGTAACCATAACAGTCACAAATTTTGGTTGCAAATAACAAGAACCAGGCCAAGAACCAAGTAACAAGAACCAAGCTTGAGGAAAAGGTGGTGGGTGCAGTATTACAAGGGTGGATCAGTGTCTCACAGAAGCCGGCAGCCGCTCACAGCCAGGTAGGAGCAGAACTGGAAACTGGAAATTCGGAGGCACCCTGGGAGCAGAATTTTCAGACATGCCAAAATTTCAGTTGGTGGATCTCCTTCACCCCACCTACATGGCAGAAGGAAGCAATGTCTCTATTTGGTCATCTTCCCCAAACTCTAGTGGTTGGCCTCCAAAACTCAAGAGACAGTTCCAACATCTACAGCAAGTTGGCAGTGTCCTTGGCTCCCTGGATTATTTTGCAATCTGCTGCTCACACCTCTTAGCCGTCTTGACAGGAGGAAAGGGAGAGACGGCATTTCCTTTTCTCTATATGATGCCAACTTTTTTATCTGCCTTCCTTCTTCTTCTATGGCATTTCTTTGGCTGGCCAGAAAATTACTTACAGTCTCCCTTATGGCATCTCTTGCTCCCTCCCCCAGCCATGAAGCGCCCCCATTGTACGTTTCTGGAACTGTTCATTGATTGCTCAGAATGGAGTAATTCTCTGTCTGCATCTAAGCCCAATGCACACACAGCAGCAGCTCCCAGGGTCCATGCAACTGCAGATAGCAGGGTCCAGAAACCTTAGACTGTGAATCTTATCTCAGGGTTACTAGTTTTCAAATAAGGAACTGTCTTGATTTGGTTTCTACTGAAAGCAGAGACTGAGATGAGGACTCAGTGGAGGTAGTTTATTTGGGAGGTGAGCCTAGAAAGCAGCAACAGGGGAGTATGAGAGAGAAAGGGAAAATGTCCATTTTAGAGTATGTTATCCAGTCATCTCTGTAAGCAACAGGAGCTCCACTCTCCTGGGAACCTTCGGGAAGTGTTCCAATTCTTCCCCTGATTATCAGCCTGAAGTTGTATCTCCTCATTCCAACCACCTTCTGTTGAAACATTATCCCCCAGGGGTCTGTGTGCCTCTCCACTTCCTGGTTGCTCCTGTGCATGGGCCAAGAGGGCTCCCACGATTTTGAAGAAGGTCCTTGAGGCAGAGGAAAAAAAGAAAGCCAGGTTTGGAGCAAGATGCTTTCAGCAGAAGGGAAATTCAGCCTTGCAGGGAACAGCCCACTACATCGAGCCAAATTCAGGGGTAGGCTAGGCGGATGTAACACAAAACCCCACCTGGGATTTGTTTTTAATTGCTCAAAGTAATATGTGGACATGGTAAAAAAAAAAAAAAAAAAAAAAAAAAAAAAAAAAAAAAAAAAAAAAAAAAAAAAAAAAAATCAAATAGAGAAGAGTATACAGTAAAAGCAGCAATCTCCAACTCCACTCAGCCCAATATCAAATTCCGCTACCCAGAACCAACCACGTGTAACTGCTACTAGTTCTTCTTACCTCCAATTGCCCCTGTTTCTTACTCTTCATCAAAAGAAATACATTGTAAAATCATCCATCCTCTCCATAACAAGGATTTCTCATGAAGTTTTGGTTTTTGATCATAATCTACCTTTTCACTCAAGGAATCATAGATAAGAAAATGTGTAAGGGATTTAACCCCAGAAAATTAGCTCTTTGCATATACGCATTCATACCTCATCAGGGTGCTCTTAGCACTGGGCTCTTCAGTACAGGCATACTTTGGAGATATTGTACGTTTGGTTCCAGACCACCACAATAAAGCAGATATTGCAGTAAAACAAGTCACAAAAACTTTTTGGTTGTCCAGTGCACATAAAAGTTATGTTTACACTATGCTTAATAGACTGTAATCTATTAAGTGTGCAATAGCATTGTGTCTAGAAAAGTGTTCATATCTTAACTGAAAAACACTTTTGCTGAAAAATACTAATGATGATCTGAGTCTTCAGCAAGTTGTAATCTTTTTGCTGGTGGAGGTTCTTTCTTTGATGTTATGGGCCTTGACCTGGATTGGACTCTGGTTTATGGGAATGCTATGGCTGATTTGATCTTCTATTTAGACTACTCAAACTTTCGTCATATCAGCCATCAGGCTATTTCACTTTCTTATCATTCATGTGTTTGCTGGGGTAGACTTTTAGTTTCCTTCAAGAACTCTTCCTTTGCATTCACAATTTGGCTGTTTGGCTCAAGAGGCCTAACTTTCAGCCTATCTCGGCTTTCAACATGCCTTCCTCACTAAGCTTAATCATTTCTGGCTTTTGATTTAAAGAAACACATGACTCTTCACTTGAACAGTTTGAAGCCATTGCAGGGTTATTAATTGGCCTAATGTTAATATTGTTCTGCCTTAGGAAATAGGAAAGCCCAAGGAGAAGAAGAGAGATGGGGGAGCTGCTGGTCAGTGGGGCAGTCAGAACACACATGCATTTATTAAGTTTGCCATCTCTGCGCACGGTTCATGGCACCCTAAAACAATTACAACAGTAACTTCAAAGTTCACAAATCACAGATCACTGTAATGGAGATAATAATAATGAAAATGTTTGAAATACTGAGAGAATTACAAAAATGTAACACAGAAACGTGAAGTGAGCCCGTGTTGTTGGGAAAATGGTACCAATAGATTTGCTGGAGGTACGGTTGACACAAACCTTCAGTTTGTAAGAATACACTATCTGCACAGCACAATAAAGTGAAGCACAATAAAACGAGGTGTGCCAGTATAAGCAGTTGAGACCTCAGTCTATGGGAAATATTTGGATTTGCAAAATTTTATTTCCATGCCTGTGATGACGGCAGGAAACACGTACCCCTGGCCATGCAGACGCAGAATCCTAAAACTGAAAGTAAATGGAATTATAAGTGTGGAAATTGGTACTAAGGACAGGGAAAATTGATTTGGGTAAATACTGATTCTAACAATAATTGAATTTCTGAAAACCCTAAACCCAGCACAAGAAGATACCTTAGAATGGGGCGGGCTTCCTGCAAAGACTCAGAATTTCTCCTTGCCAATGTAGGTAGAGAGTGTCATTTAATTACGTGACAGAGGTACTTGTCTAAGGCAGCTATGCACCCTGGATTTGCTGGGGCAAACACAATGACAGATATTCTACCTATGTGGCTCCATAGATCACTTGTTAGATCATATTTGGGTAGCACAAGACATTCACTGATAAAAAGAGCTGTGCATCTAGCCCTGGAGTAAGGAGGCCCAGCAGCTGGAGCTAGCTGTCTTGCCACAGCATTGACACTACTTATCAGCATGACCCTGAGCAAGTTACTCAGCCTGTCTGTGCCTTGGGTTACTCATCAGTATATGAGGGGTGCTAATGGGATGTACTTCAAAAGATCGTTTTAAAGATTAAATGAGAGAGCATAGTGCTTCTCCATTCATCCGTGGTGAAAGAACATATTTCTAAAATTTTCAGTCTATTGTGGACGAATACTCATACAAATACAAAAAAAAAAAAAAAAAAAAACCAGCTACATAGCAGTGACAAATACAAGTTTCTAAATACATACTCTCAGTTTTTCTACTTACCATGTCTTAAATTGGTAACAAACTATTGTCAGTCGGCACTGGTTCCTGGACCACACTTTGAGCAATGCAGCAATCACATATTTAAAGGGCTTATCATGGTTTCTGGCATACAGTAAGAGCTCAGTAAATGTTGGCTTTTGTCATTATTATTGCCTGGTGTGTCCATTTTATGGTAAAAGCTTTTATTGATGGGAACTGCATTGTCAGGACCTGTCTTAGGCTGAGCTGACTAGAACTGAATTGCCAGAACAGCAAGTTAAAAGCAATCCACCAAAATGAAATCGAGTGAAGCCTTTATCCATGTACTGCGATAATAAAAGCAAGAGGCTAAAACCAGACAAAGCTGTCATCTCTCCCCTATTGTATTTCCCCATGGAACAGTGCACCTGTTGAGGATCAGATGGATCCCTGGGGGTGGGGTGGGGGGCAGTGTCTCATTGAATAAGAATCCTGGAACAAAAGGCTTTTGCAGTTTTATGGACCCGGGACCCAGAGGACAGGGGAGGGCTGGAAGTGGAAAAGGTACTGGACACTGAGTCAGTCAGAGTGGGGAAAATATCTTCAAGGTTTATGCATAAGAAGGCACCTTTCCCAGTGGAGGTGCCTGGCCAGGAAGTCACTGTGTGTAAGAGCATGACCAACCAGTGAGCAGGACTCCTTGACTGCAGGTCTCTTCAAAGACCACAGTGCACTGGCTGTGCACCAACGTTGTGTGGGGAGGGCAGATTTCCCCAGAAGACTGCCAGGGAAGGCCTTTGTCATTGCCTATGGAAAGGCCTGAACATTCACACATAGATTTTTTTTTCCCCAGGAACTGGTCTCCTAACATGTAGCCAAAGCAACTTCCTAAGAAAAGGCAAAATTCAAATGACAAACATCTGCCCTTCCATGTGGCCTTTTTTAGATAAATATTCTGACTCAATGAATGACCTCATTTGAGAAAGCCTTTTGTAATTCAGGTGTTTGCAGATCAACAAATGGTAGCATTTAGGAAGTCCACGTCAAAAACAGATGCAAAGTCTATGAATAATTTGAATAAAACGAAGGATCTTTTTTAAAAAATGTGTAAGAAGACAGGTGACATAGCAAAACCCAACTTTTTCTTCCTTTCTAAGGAATATTGCTTAAAAACCATTCCATTAACCACAGACTTAGTTATGATAACTTCTCACATATTTCAAATTACTTGAGTAGGAAAACATACACACAGTCACAGAATTCTCATTAGCTCTGCCCAGTAGGTTTATTAGAGCTGATTATATCAATGCTCACTTCTTTTAGTCTCCTCTTATGATCAACACATTATTATTTTTTTCTTTTTTCTTTTTTTTTTTTTTTTTTTTGAGACATAGTCTTGCTCTGTCACCCAGACTGTAGTGCAGTGGCGCAATCTCAGCTCACTGCAACCAACCTCCCCAACAACAAGCCTCACCCCAGGTATAAGCGTTTCTTGTGACTCAGCCACCCAAGTAGTTGGGAATACAGGCATGTGCCAGCACACTCAGCTAATTTTTGTGTTTTTAGTAGACATGGGGTTTTGCCATGTTGGCCAGGCTGGTCTCGAACTCCTGGCCTCAAGTGATCTGCCTGCCTCAGCCTCCCAAAATGCTGGAATTACAGGCGTGAGCTACCACTCCTGAGACATTACTTTTAAGAAGGACTTCGCAACACAGTGGACAGGACTCAAAGGTATGTGGTAAGGATAGCAAGGAACAAAACTTGGGAATCTTTTGCTGGGAAAAAGAGATTCATAAGGGTGGGTAGGCAATAAAATAATTATCTTCAATATTTCCTAGATTAGACATAATCAGAGCTAAATTAACAGGGACCAATAAATAAAGCAACAAGGAAGGATATCTGATCTATACACAAACACATATACACACACAAATATTTTAACACTAAAAAGTTCAAGAATTTTTAACAATAGAGCATGTCTTAGTTCAAGCTGCTAATACTAAAAATACCATAGACTGGAGTGGTTTAAACAACAAACACTTATTTCTCGCATTTATGGAGGTTTGGAAGTCTAAGAAAAAGGTGCCAGCAGATTTGGTGAATGGTGAGGGCCCGTTTTCCAGCTTGTAGATAGCCACAGCCATCTTCTCACTGTAGCCTCACATGGCCAGGATAGAAATCATTTCTCTCACATCATTTCTTATGAGAGCACTAATGCCATTCATGAAGGTCTGCACCTTCATGACCTAATAACCTATCAAAGGCCCCACCTCCAAACACTATCATACTGAGGATTAGGGCTTCAACACATGAATTTGGGGGAGATACAAAAATTCAATCTATAGCAGGCTACCTGATTAGAAAACCAAATATCCTGCCGTGGACGGTGGCTCATGCCTGTAATCCCAGCACTTCGGGAGGGAGAGCGAGGCAGGCAGATCACGAAGTCAGGAGATCGAGACCATCCTGGCTAACTCGGTGAAACCCCGTCTCTACTAAAAAAACCAAAAAAACAAAAAAAAATTAGCTGGGTTTGGTGGTGGGCACCTGTAGTCCCAGCTACTCGGGAGACTGAGGCAGGAGAATGGTGTGAACCTGAGAGGCGGAGCTTTCAGGGAGCTGAGATCGTGCCACTGCACTCCAGCTTGGGTGACAGATCGAGACTCCGCCTCAAAAAAAAAAAAAAGAAAGAAAACCAAATATCCGTAGCTCTATAAATTTTTTAATGCTAAAAATGGCAATGGATGGGTTAAAGCCTGAATATAAAAGCAACACACACAAAAAAAGTTTAATCAACTTTATCCATGTAGAGTGCATAATATTGATCAAGTCAATGAAACTAGTGGCAATAACAGGAATAAACTGGTCTCGAAAAAACTGAGATCTATTCAATAAGCATATGTTTACAATCTGACTCCAGATTTATTTCACGAACAGTAACTCTTGACGTGTTTCTCAACTTGTATTTAATTTTTATTTCAACACCTTTCTGAAAAAGAAAATATTTTCAGAAAGGTAGAAGCAAAAGTTGCCTAAACTTTAGGCACATAAATTTCATAACGTAAGTTTCATAACAGTTCTGGAAGTAATATACTGAATGTTAACATGACACAAAATTCTGCATCACCTTGGAAGTCTCCATTATCTTTCAGCTCAATCACGTCCCCTCAAAATTAAGCCAAACCAATAGGACATATTCTTGAGAGTTCATCACATCCTGAGGTTTGCACTTGAAAGGCTGCTGCAAAAGCATAATGTATAATTCATACTCCTCAAATATCTATGAGTTTTTTTCTGAAATTGTGTATTCATTTCTACAAAATTCATTTGTGGAATGCCACAAAACATGGGATACTATTGAGTTCAGGACAGTTCAGTTCAGACATTTCAGGAACAGGAAACTGGACCTGAGCTGGCTAAGACACTGAAATAATTTATGGGCCCATATAATTTATTTTTTTATTTTTATTTTTTTGTTGTTTAACTCATTTATATTTTTACTAAGGTATCTCTAGGATATATGGGTACACTGAAGTTATTGTAGTGCATAAAACATTTTAAAATCAAAAGGCAAAAATCTAGTGAAAAATGTTTATCTCCTATTTGTATAAAAAGGGTTTTTCCAGTATTTTTTTTTTTTAATACTTTAAGTTCTAGGGTACATGTGCATAATGTGCATGTTTGTTACATATGTATACTTGTGCCATGTTGGTGTGCTGCACCCATCAACTCGTCAGCACCCATCAATTCGTCATTTATATCAGGTATAACTCCCAATGCAATCCCTCCCCCCTCCCCCCTCCCCATGATAGGCCCCGATGTGTGATGTTCCCCTTCCCAAGTCCAAGTGATGTCATTGTTCAGTTCCCACCTATGAGTGAGAACATGCGGTGTTTGGTTTTCTGTTCTTGTGATAGTTTGCTAAGAATGATGGTTTCCAGCTGCATCCATGTCCCTACAAAGGACGCAAACTCATCCTTTTTTATGGCTGCATAGTATTCCATGGTGTATATGTGCCACATTTTCTTAATCCAGTCTGTCACAGATGGACATTTGGGTTGATTCCAAGTCTTTGCTATTGTGAATAGTGCCGCAATAAACATACGTGTGCATGTGTCTTTATAGCAGCATGATTTATAATCCTTTGGGTATATACCCAGTAGTGGGATGGCTGGGTCATATGGTACATCTAGTTCTAGATCCTTGAGGAATCGCCATACTGTTTTCCATAATGGTTGAACTAGTTTACAATCCCACCAACAGTGTAAAAGTGTTCCTATTTCTCCACATCCTCTCCAGCACCTGTTGTTTCCTGACTTTTTAATGATTGCCATTCTAACTGGTGTGAGATGGTATCTCATTGTGGTTTTGATTTGCATCTCTCTGATGGCCAGTGATGATCAGCATTTTTTCATGTGTCTGTTGGCTGTATGAATGTCTTATTTTGAGAAATGTCTGTTCAGGCCAGGCACGGTGGCTCAAGCATGTAATCCCAGCACTTTGGGAGGCCGAGACGGGCGGATCACGAGGTCAGGAGATCGAGACCATCCTGGCTAACATGGTGAAACCCCGTCTCTACTAAAAAAAAATACAAAAAACTAGTCGGGTGAGGTGGCGGGCGCCTGTGGTCCCAGCTGCTCGGGAGGCTGAGGCAGGAGAATGGCGTAAAACCCAGGAGGCGGAGCTTGCAGTGAGCTGAGATCTGGCCACTGCACTCCAGCCCGGGCGACAGAGCGAGACTCCGTCTCAAAAAAAAAAAAAAAAAAAAGAAAGAAACTAAAGAGAAATGTCTGTTCATATCTTTTCCCCACTTTTTGATGGGGTTGTTTTTTTCTTGTACATTTGTTTGAGTTCTTTGTAGATTCTTGATATTAGCCCTTTGTCAGATGAGTAGATTGCAAAAATTTTCTCCCATTCTGTAGGTTGTTTGTTCACTCTGATGGTAGTTTCTTTTGCTGTGCAGAAGCTCTTTAGTTTAATTAGATCCCATTTGTCAATTTTGGCTTTTGCTGCCGTTGCTTTTGGTGTTTTAGACATGAAGTCCTTGCCCATGCCTATGTCCTGAATGGTACTACCTAGGTTTTCTTCTAGGGTTTTTATGGTATTAGGTCTAACATTTAAGTCTCTAATCCATCTTGAATTAATTTTCGGATAAGGAGTAAGGAAAGGATCCAGTTTCAGCTTTCTACTTATGGCTAGCCAATTTTCCCAGCACCATTTATTAAATAGGGAATCCTTTCCCCATTTCTTGTTTCTCTCAGGTTTGTCAAAGATCAGATGGCTATAGATGTGTGGTATTATTTCTGAGGACTCTGTTCTGTTCCATTGGTCTATATCTCTGTTTTGGTACCAGTACCATGCTGTTTTGGTTACTGTAGCCTTGTAGTATAGTTTGAAGTCAGGTAGCGTGATGCCTCCAGCTTTGTTCTTTTGACTTAGGATTGTCTTGGAAATGCGGGCTCTTTTTTGGTTCCATATGAACTTTAAAGCCGTTTTTTCCAATTCTGTGAAGAAACTCATTGGTAGCTTGATGGGGATGGCATTGAATCTATAAATAACCTTGGGCAGTATGGCCATTTTCACGATATTGATTCTTCTTATCCATGAGCATGGTATATTCTTCCATTCGTTAGTGTCCTCTTTGATTTCACTGAGCAGTGGTTTGTAGTTCTCCTTGAAGAGGTCCTTTACATCCCTTGTAAGTTGGATTCCTAGGTATTTTATTCTCTTTGAAGCAATTGTGAATGGAAGTTCATTCATGATTTGGCTCTCTGTTTGTCTGTTACTGGTGTATAAGAATGCTTGTGATTTTTGCACATTAATTTTGTATCCTGAGACTTTGCTGAAGTTGCTTATCAGCTTAAGGAGATTTTGGGCTGAGACAATGGGGTTTTCTAAATATACAATCATGTCATCTGCAAACAGGGACAATTTGACTTCTTCTTTTCCTAACTGAATACCCTTGATTTCTTTCTCTTGCCTGATTGCCCTAGCCAGAACTTCCAACACTATGTTGAATAGGAGCAGTGAGAGAGGGCCTCCCTGTCTTGTGCCAGTTTTCAAAGGGAATTTTTCCCGTTTTTGCCCATTCAGTATGATATTGGCTGTGGGTTTGTCATAAATAGCTCTTATTATTTTGAGGTACGTTCCATCAATACCTAATTTGTTGAGCGTTTTTAGCATGAAGGGCTGTTGAATTTTGTCAAAAGCCTTTTCTGCATCTATTGAGATAATCATGTGGTTCTTGTCTTTGGTTCTGTTTATATGCTGGATTACGTTTATTGATTTGCAAATGTTGAACCAGCCTTGCATCCCAGGGATGAAGCCCACTTGATCATGGTGGATAAGCTTTTTGATGTGCTGCTGAATCTGGTTTGCCAGTATTTTATTGAGGATTTTTGCATCGATGTTCATCAGGGATATTGGTCTAAAATTCTCTTTTTTTGTTGTGTCTCTGCCAGGCTTTGGTATCAGGATGATGTCGGCCCCATAAAATGAGTTAGGGAGGATTCCCTCTTTTTCAATTGATTGGAATAGTTTCAGAAGGAATTGTACCTCTGGTAGAATTCAGCTGTGAATCCATCTGGTCCTGGACTTTTTTTGGTTGGTAGGCTATTAATTATTGCCTTAATTTCAGAGCCTGCTATTGGTCTATTCAGGGATTCAACTTCTTCCTGGTTTTAGTCTTGGAAGAGTGTAAGTGTCCAGGAAATTATCCATTTCTTCTAGATTTTCTAGTTTATTTGCGTAGAGGTGTTTATAGTATTCTCTGATGGTTGTTTGTATTTCTGTGGGGTCCGTGGTGATATCTCCTTTATCATTTTTTATTGCGTCTATTTGATTCTTCTCTGTTTTCTTCTTTATTAGTCTTGCTAGCGGTCTGTCAATTTTGTTGATTTTTTCAAAAAACTAGCTCCTGGATTCATTGATTTTTTGGAGGGTTTTTTGTGTCTCTATCTCCTTCAGTTCTGCTCTGATCTTAGTTATTTCTTGCCTTCTGCTAGCTTTTGAATGTGTTTGCTCTTGCTTCTCCAGTTCTTTTAATTGTGATGTTAGAGTGTCAATTTTAGATCTTTCCAGCTTTCTCTTGTGGGCATTTAGTGCTATAAATTTCCCTCTACACACTGCTTTAAATGTGTCCCAGAGATTCTGGTATGTTGTCTCTTTGTTCTCATTGGTTTCAAAGAACATCTTTATTTCTGCCTTCATTTCGTTATGTACCCAGTAGTCATTCAGGAGCAGGTTGTTCAGTTTCCACGTAGTTGAGCGGTTTTGATTGAGTTTCTTAGTCCTGAGTTCTAGTTTGATTGCACTGTGGTCTGAGAGACAGTTTGTTATAATTTCTGTTCTTTTACATTTGCTGAGGAGTGCTTTACTTCCAATTATGTGGTCAATTTTGGAATAAGTGCGATGTGGTGCTGAGAAGAATGTATCTTCTGTTGATTTGGGGTGGAGAGTTCTATAGATGTCTATTAGGTCCGCTTGGTGCAGAGATGAGTTCAATTCCTGGATATCCTTGTTAACTTTCTGTCTCGTTGATCTGTCTAATGTTGACAGTGGAGTGTTGAAGTCTCCCATTATTATTGTATGGGAGTCTAAGTCTCTTTGTAAGTCTCTAAGGACTTGCTTTATGAATCTGGGTGCTCCTGTATTGGGTGCATATATATTTAGGATACTTAGCTCTTCCTGTTGAATTGATCCCTTTACCATTATGTAATGGCCTTCTTTGTCTCTTTTGATCTTTGATGGTTTAAAGTCTATTTTATCAGAGACTAGGATTGCAACCCCTGCTTTTTTTTTGTTCTCCATTTGCTTGGTAGATCTTCCTCCATCCCTTTATTTTGAGCCTATGTATGTCTCTGCATGTGAGATGGGTGTCCTGAATACAGCAGACTGATGGGTCTTGACTCTTTATCCAGTTTGCCAGTCTGTGTCTTTTAATTAGAGCATTTAGTCCATTAACATTTAAGGTTAATATTGTTATGTGTGAACTTCATCCTGCCATTATGATATTAACTGGTTATTTTGCTCGTTAGTTGATGCAGTTTCTTCCTAGCCTCGATGGTCTTTACATTTGGCATGTTTTTGCAATGGCTGGTACCGGTTGTTCCTTTCCATGTTTAGTGCTTCCTTCAGCGTCTCTTGTAAGGCAGGCCTGGTGGTGACAAAATCTCTAAGCATTTGCTTATCTGTAAAGGATTTTATTTCTCCTTCACTGATGAAACTTAGTTTGGCTGGATATGAAATTCTGGGTTTAAAACTCTTCTCTTTAAGAACGTTGAATAATGGCCCCCACTCTCTTCTGGCTTGTAGAGTTTCTGCCGAGAGGTCTGCTGTTAGTTTGATGGCCTTCCCTTTGTGGGTAACCCGACCTTTCTCTCTGGCTGCCCTTAAGATGTTTTCCTTCATTTCAACTTTGGTGAATCTGGCAATTATGTGTCTTGGAGTTGCTCTTCTCAAGGAGTATCTTTGTGGTGTTCTCTGTATTTCCTGAATTTGAATGTTGGCCTGTCCTACTAGGTTGGGGAAGTTCTCCTGGATGATATCCTGAAGAGTGTTTTCCAACTTGGTTCCATTTTCCCCCTCACTTTCAGGCACCCCAATCAGACGTAGATTTGGTCTTTTTACATAATCCCATACTTCTTGCAGGCTTTTTTCATTTCTTTTTCTTCTTTTTTCTTTTGTTTCTCTTCTCGCTTCATTTCATTCATTTGATCCTCAATCGCTGATACTCTTTCTTCCAGTTGATCAAGTCGGTTACTGAAGCTTGTGGATTTGTCACGTATTTCTCGTGTCATGGTTTTCATCTCTGTCATTTCATTTATGACCTTCTCTGCATTAATTATTCTAGCTATCAATTCTTCCACTCTTTTTTCAAGATTTTCAGTTTCTTTATGCTGGGTACATAATTCCTCCTTTAGCTCTGAGAAGTTTGATGGACTGAAGCCTTCTTCTCTCATTTCATCAGAGTCATTCTCTGACCAGCTTTGATCCGTTGCTGGTGATGAGCTGCGCTCCTTTGCAGGGGGAGATGCGCTCTTATTTCTTGAATTTCCAGCTTTTCTGCCCTGCTTCTTCCTCATCTTCATGGTTTTATCTGCCTCTGGTCTTTGATGATGGTGACGTACTGATGGGGTTTTGGTATAGGTGTTCTTCCTGTTTGCTAGTTTTCCTTCTAATAGTCAGGACCCTCAGCTGTAGGTCTGTTGGAGATTGCTTGAGGTCCACTCCAGACCCTGTTTGCCTGGGTATCAGCAGCAGAGGTTGCAGAAGATAGAATATTGCTGAACAGCGAGTGTACCTGTCTGATTCTTACTTTGGAAGCTTCCTCTCAGGGGTGTACTCCACCCTGTGAGGTGTGGGGTGTCAGACTGCCCCTAGTGGGGGATGTCTCCCAGTTAGGCTACTCAGGGATCAGGGACCCACTTGAGCAGGCAGTCTGTCCCTTCTCAGATCTCAACCTCCGTGTGGGGAGATCCACTGCTCTCTTCAAAGCTATCAGACAGAGTCGTTTGCGTCTGCAGAGGTTTCTCCTGCTTTTTTTGTTGTTGTTGTTTAGCTGTGCCCTGTCCCCAGAGGTGGAGTCTACAGAGACAGGCAGGTTTCCTTGAGCTGCTGTGAGCTCCACCCAGTTCGAGCTTCCCAGCGGCTTTGTTTACCTACTTAAGCCTCAGCAATGGTGGGCACCCCTCCCCCAGCCTCGCTGCTGCCGTTTCGGTTAGATCACAGACTGCTGTGCTAGCAATGAGGGAGGCTCCATGGCCGTGGGACCCTCCCGGCCAGGTGTGGGTATAATCTCCTGGTGTGCCCGTTTGCTTAAAGCGCAGTATTGGGGTGGGAATTACCCGATTTTCCAGGTGTTGTGTGTCTCAGTTCCCCTGGCTAGGAAAAGGGATTCCCTTCCCCTTGCTCTTCCCAGGTGAGGCAATGCCTCGCCCTGCTTCAGCTCTTGCTGGTCGGGCTGCAGCAGCTGACCAGCACCAATTGTCCAGCACTCCCCAGTGACATGACCCCAGTACCTCAATTGAAAATGCAGAAATCACCGGTCTTCTGTGTCGCTCTCGCTGGGAGTTGGAGACTTGGGCCCATATAATTTAAAGTTCAAAGCTAGCACAGAGCTTAGACACGGTTTGTTCAGGACTCCAGCTCAATCTCTCTGCATTTCTCTGGACTTTATTTCTTTTTAATTTTGTTTCAATAGTTTTTGGGGGGCAGCTGGTTTTGGTTACATGGATAAGTTCTGTAGTGGTGATTTCTGAAATGTTTGTGCACTCATCACATTGTCAGTGTACACTGTACCCAATGCATAGTCTTTTAGCCCTCATGCCCTGCCTGCTTTTTTGCCTGAATCCCCAAAGTCCATTACATCATTTTTATGCCTTTGGGGCCTCATAGTTTAGTTCCCATTTATAAGTGAGAATACACAACATTCCATTCCTGAGTTACTTCACGTAGAATCATGGTCTCCGACTCCATGCAGGTTGCTGCAAATGTCATTATTTTGTTTCGATTTATGGCTGGTTAGTTTTCCATGGTGCGTATATACCACATTTTCTTTATTCACTAATTGTTTGATGGGCATTTAGGCTGGTTCCACATTTTTGCAATTGCAAATTGTCCTGCTATAAACGTGTGTACGCCAGTGTCTTTTTCATATAATGCCTTCCTTTCCTTTGTGTGAAGAATACCCAGTAGTGGGATTACTGGATTGAATGGTGATTCTACTTTTAGTTATTTAAGGAATCTCCATACTGTTTTCCATAGTGGTTGTACTGGTTTACATTTCCACCAGTAGTGTAAAAATGTTCCTTTTTCACCACATCCATGCCAACATCCATTTTTTTAAAAAATTTTTAAATTATGGCCATTTTTGCAGGAGTAAGGTGGTATCACATGTGGTTTTTATTTGCATTGCCCTGATAATGAGTGATGCTGAGCTTTGTTTTTGTTTGTTACACATTTGTTTATCCTCTTTTGAGAATTGTCTGTTCATGTCTTTTGCCCACTTTTTATTATTATTATTATTATTATTATTATTATACTTTAAGTTCTAGGGTACATGTGCATAACGTGCAGGTTTGTTACATATGTATACTTGCGCCATGTTGGTATGCTGTACCCATCAACTCGTCAGCACCCATCAACTCGTCATTTACATCAGGTATAACTCCCAATGCAATCCCTCCCTCCTCCCCCCTCCCCATGATAGGCCCCGGTGTGTGATGTTCCCCTTCCCGAGTCCAAGTGATCTCATTGTTCAGTTCCCACCTATGAGTGAGAACATGCGGTGTTTGGTTTTCTGTTCTTGTGATAGTTTGCTAAGAATGATGGTTTCCAGCTGCATCCATGTCCCTATAAAGGACACAAACTCATCCTTTTTTATGGCTGCATAGTATTCCATGGTGTATATGTGCCACATTTTCTTAATCCAGTCTGTCACAGATGGACATTTGGGTTGATTACAAGTCTTTGCTATTGTGAATAGTGCCGCAATAAACATACGTGTGCATGTGTCTTTATAGCAGCATGATTTTTGATCCTTTGGGTATATACCCAGTAATGGGATGGCTGGGTCATATGGTACATCTAGTTCTAGATCCTTGAGGAATCGCCATACTGTTTTCCATAATGGTTGAACTAGTTTACAATCCCACCAACAGTGTAAGAGTGTTCCTATTTCTCCACATCCTCTCCAGCACCTATTGTTTCCTGACTTTTTAATGATTGCCATTCTAA
Organism: Rhinopithecus roxellana; assembly: GCF_007565055.1. Lineage (NCBI taxonomy): Eukaryota > Metazoa > Chordata > Mammalia > Primates > Cercopithecidae > Rhinopithecus > Rhinopithecus roxellana. Next base: position 44,779,569 of record NC_044566.1, on the reverse strand, counting down.
CTGGTGTGAGATGGTATCTCATTGTGGTTTTGATTTGCATTTCTCTGATGGCCAGTGATGATGAGCATTTTTTCGTGTGTCTGTTGTTTTGCCCACTTTTTAATGGGATTATTTCTTTTTTCCTTGCTGATTTGTTTGAGTTCCTGTATATTAGTCCTTTGTTAAATGCATAGTTCACAAATATTTTCTCCCACTCTGTGGGTTGTCTTTTTACTCTGCTGATTATTTCTTTTGCTGTGCAGAAGCTTTTTAGTTTAATTAGGTCCTATTTGTTTATTTTTGTTTTTGTTGCATTTGTTTTTGGGTTCTTGGTCATAAAGTCTTTGCATAAGCTCATGTCTGGGAGAGTATTTCTGATGTTTTCTTCTAGAATTTTTATGGCTTCAGGTCTTAGATTTAAGTCTTTGTTCCATCTTGAATCAATGTTTGTATAAGGTGAGAGATGAGGATCCAGTTTTATTTGTCTACATGTGGCTTGCCAATTATTCCAGCACCATTTGTTGAATAGGGTGACCTTTCCCTAGTTTATGTTTTGTTGTCCTCTGTTGTGTTGGGTTTGAGACGGAGTTTCACTCTTGTCACCCAGGCTGGAGTGCCAAGGCGCAATCTGGGCTCATTGCATCCTCAGCCTCCCGGGTTCAAGCAATTCTCCTGCCTCAGCCTCCCAAGTAGCTGGGATTACAGACACCCACCACAATGCCCAGCTAATTTTTGTATTTTTAGTAGAGATGAGGTTTCACCAGGTAGGCCAGGCTTGTCTCAAACTCCTGACCTTAGGTGATCCGCTATCCTTGGCCTCCCAAAGTGCTGGGATTACAGGCATGAGCCACAGCACCCGGCCCCCAATTTATGTTTTTGTTTCTTTGTCGAAGATCAGTTAGCTGTAAGTATTTGGATTTATTGTTGGGTTCTCTATTCTGTTCCATTGGTCTATGTGCCTATTTTCACACCAGTCCCATGCTGTTTTGGTAACTGTAGCCTTGTATTATAACTTAAAATCAGGTAATGTGATGCCTCCAAATTTGTTCTTTTTGCTTTGTCTTGCTTTGACTATGTGGGCTCCTTTTTGGTTCTGTATGAATTTTAGAATTTTTTTTTCTAGTTCTGTGAAAAGTGATAATACTATTTTGATGGGAAGTACACTGAATCTGTAGATTGATTTTGGCAGTATGGTCATTTTCACAATATTGATTCTACCCATCCATGAGCATGGGATGTGTTTCCATTTATTTGTGTCATCTATGATTTCCTTCAGCAGTGTTTTGTAGTTTTCCTTATAGAAATATTTTACCTCCTTGGTTAAGGATATGCCTAGGTTTTCGGGTTTTGTTTTTGTTTTTGTTTGCAGCTGCTGTAAAAGGAATTGAGTTATTTATTTAATTCTCAGTTTGGTTATTGTTGGTGTATAGCCATGTTACTGGTTTGTGTACATGAATTTTGTGTCCTGAAACATTATTTAATTCATTTATCAGTTCTTCGAGCTTTATGGATGACTCTTCAGGGTTTTCTAGGTATATGATCATATCATCAGTGAACAGTGACAGTTTGACTTTCTCTTTACTGATTTGGGTGCCCTATACTTCTTTCTCTTGTCTGATTGTTCTGGCTAGGACTTCCAGTACTATGCTGGGTAAAAGTGGTGAAAGTTGGCATCCTTGTCTTGTTCCAGTTCTAAGGGGCAATGCTTTCAACTTTTCCCTATTCAGTATTATGTTGCTCCTGACTTTATTTCTGTGCGAGTTGTTTCTTCAGGATAGTTTTTCTTTGTAACACAATGGCAGCAGCAAGTTCAGGCTGTAAATCCATATTCTTTGTCATCCAAAAAGAAAGAGATTTCCTGCGTCCCACAACTCCCCAAAAATTTTTCAAAGCATCACATTGATTAGGCAACCTCTAAAGCAATCCCTTGAACTAAGGGAATGTCATGTACTGAATGGCTTAGTACTCGATTACCTGGAGCAGTAAACATGGACTCAGGACAAGATGTGGATTTGCAGCATTTGCTAATTTCCATGGTGTAAATACTCCCACCATAGTCAATAAAGTGTGTGAAAGAGAGGAAAAACGGAAACACTATGAAGAATGCCAAAAATATTGTCAAGAGACAGGGAATGAAAAAATAACAGAACATATCTTAAGGCATTGAGGGAAAAATAATACCTTTTGCTGATTTAAGTCTACTTAATAAAATGGTTATATACATAAAGACTAGAATAATAGATACCAAACTATGAACAGTTATTATTTCTTGGTGGTAGTCATATGAGCAAACTTCCTTGTATTTTTTTAAATATATATATACACACACACATATATACGAATAAACAACATATTTCTTTTACAAGAGGAAAAAATGGTATTTTCATAATACTGTTTACCAAAACACATCTAGAATAGATGTCAGAATTCAGCACTCCTAATGCAGCATTCTCTACTTTATTATGTATAATCGCTCAACAAACATTCTCATGCAAAGAAGCAGAATGAAATTGTTAGTAAAGGAAATGGCTGATTTTACACATTATAAACTCACTCCCTCTGCAATGTCATTCAAATATTTATTGGTCACTCTCTACCTACCATATTTTCCATGAATTGTTCCCAAAACAATTTTATTGATATTCATCTTTATAATAACATTCCAAACTTTTAATTGCAATAAAAATTGTCAAAATAAATGCATGTTTTACTGATATATCATCTTATTTAACTATTACTGGGATGCTTACTTCACACTATAAGACATGAAAAAATTGAAAAAATGATGAAGTTGATAGACCAGAAAAACTATCTATTAATTATATGAGGAACTTATATTATCAAAAACTAAGTGGTTTTCCTTGCTTTAAAGAAACTATAATGTCTGAGTGGCAGATGAATTGAAATAAGACAGAAATTCATCTTTCTTCCTCTGCCCCTCATTCATAAACCTTTTGGTTCATTTCAAAATGGAAAGCAAGAAGAATTAATGAGATTTTTGCCTGAAGCATATCCCTCTAAACCCACATCTATTTAAAATAAAAATTCACCAAAATAGTGTCTGCATTTTCAGTAATTCTTGAAAACTAATTGTACAGCCTCCAAATGACAATCTCAAAGGATAAAGAAATAATACAAACATATTTTTAAAACAACTGTCTGAATCTATATATTTTTCCTCTAAAGTCTTTTTTCAAATTGAAGTCTTCAGATGAAATGTTTTATAAGCCTATTCAAGTGTCTGCACTTATTTCTATACCTAGCATAAGATCGTGTCATTTTACCGTGTTAGAAAAGCAGCAGTTACAGGACAACTGCTCTGAAATTCATGTGCCACAGCATATAACTGAAGGATTTTCAGTGGAGTGGCCTTAAGAGTAAATGACTTTTCTCTCCTGCCTTCCATACTAGATTAGAAACTCCTCAAGGCAAGGGATTTTCTTTATGTCATAGGCACCTTTGCATATTAGTGGACATATAATTGGTTTCAGTGAATATTTATTAAATAAATGAATCCGTAATCGAATGAAGCTCTGCTTTGCCCAGTGGCTCAAATTCATAAATCCAGAAACAACCTTAACTTTAAATTAGCAGAGATGTAAAATTGGATGTAGGGCATAGTCACATGGTGGCTTCAAGTCATCCACAGTCCATCCATCCTCAAAACCCCAAAAGCTCCTTGAGCCTTCTGACCACTTCCTAAGGCAAAGAAAGTATGGCATCTCCATCTTATTCATTGAAAGGTGTTGCCCAATTTAGGTTTCAAGGGATCCTTCTAGCAAGCTGTTAAGATAAGCACCCAGTGTCTGATTGGAACACTGAATCCTAAGTTATGGGTGCCCCCCGTCACAGAATTCTCCGCTATCCAGCCTATATGCCTCCCTCTCAGGACTAATATTTTCAAGATCCACCCACGATGTGCTGCCTTATTTCCTCCAGGCGCTTCTTACCCAGATTCTCCAACTCCTTTATAGGGACCACTTCACCCTAAAAGCAGGGCTCTATTTCTCCATTCAGGCTGAGCTGAGACCTGAATCTGGTTATTGGCCTGAAGGCAATGAGGGTGGTGGACTTGAGCTTGAGGAGAACCAGCAAGTCAACTGCCTCGCCCTCACCTGAGGCTTCTCAAACTTTCCAAACAATGGGAAGCAAGGGGGCATGTTTTTCTGTGGAAAGGGTGATGGAGCTGTTTCTGCCAACGAGGAGGATCCAGAGGAACTGGGACCCTTACAGTTACCCTCTCGTGTCTCAAAGTCCCTATCTTTTCTTCTCAGGGTGGTAAGTTTGACAGAGGAACCTTGTTGAGATGGTGCACATAATATGTCTTGCATTTCTACCACCCTTAAAATTAAATCCAGAGCTGGATTTTCAGCTCAGGCTTCATGGTCGCTATGAGAAATGAGTCTTTAAAGCTGCCTTAGGAACACTCTGGCTGACAGAGCATGGCTTAAATGTGTCTGTGATTCTCTTTTTATAAAGCTACTAATTCCATCAAAAGAAGATACCTCATGCCACAATCCTTATAAATTTTGTTCCTCCCATAACAACCAGATGCATCAGTCACACATCTACCAATGGCTTGTCTTATAACTACATTTCTCAATAAACCACAAGTGAAAACTTCAGTAATTTTTATGAGTAATCAGCAGAAGAATGCTCCCCGCCAAGATATCTACTTTCCAGAAGCTGTGAATATGCCACTTTACATATAGACAAAAGGGACTTAGCAGATGTAATTGAGGTTAGGTAGTTTGACATGGGGAGATTATCCAGGACTATCAAATGGGCTCAATCTAATCATTCGAGTCCTTAAAGACAGAGATATTTCCTAACTGGGTAAGAAGTGGCCATAGAATAAGGGTCAGGGAGATGCTACTGCATTGCTGGCCTTTGAAGACAGAAAAAGGGGTCACAAGCAGAGAAAATGCAGGTGATCTCTAGAAGCTAGAGAAGACAAGAAGCCAGCTTCTCCTTTGGAGCCTCTGGAAAAGAGCAAAGCCTTACTGACACCTTGATTTTAGCCCAGTGAAACCTCTATCAGACTTCCACCCTACAAATTTTAAGATAATAAATTAGGCCAGGCTCACATCTGTAATCCCAGCACTTTAGGAGGCTGAGGCGGGGGCATCACTTGACGTCAGTGGTTCGAGACCAGCTTGGCTAACATGGTGAAAATTCTTTCTGTACTAAAAATATAAAAATTAGGCAGGCATGGTGGCAGGTGCCTGTAGTCCCAGCTACTTGGGAGGCTGAGGCAAGAGAATTGCTTGAACCCGGGAGGCAGAGGCTGCAGTGAGCCAAGATCCCACCACTGCACTCCAGCCTGGGCAACAGTGTGAGACTCCATCTCAAAAAAAAATTTTTTTAATTTAATTTTTAAAACTTTATTAATGCTTTGTGTTGTTTTAAGCCACTACGATGATGGTAATTTGTCACAACAGCAATAGAACGCTAATTCAGGATGCTGTTGCATGCCAAAATTGTTAACATTTCATTTTTCACAAGCAATGAAGTTCCTAATGCTTTCAGACAGATAGACAACTCAATCCAAAATCCAGTCTTGAGGGTCTGCTTTCTAGACCCACTCCTCTACCTGTGTTTCCTAGAAAACAAAACCTGTGGCAGTTACCTATGTACTAAGGCTTTTTAAAAAAGAACAATCCCAGGACAGCAAGAGTGCGGAGGAAAGGAGATTGAGCTAGCAAATATAAGGTCCACCTCATTTATCTACTTATCTAGCCACAGCTTACAAGACAACACGGCCAGTTGCTTGGCCATGTGGCCCATCTTCCAGACAGATCATGGAAAACCACTTCCTCTCAGAAGAGTCCATCAGGGGAAGAAAGGGAGATGAATGGAACCTCTGAGCACATCTCCTGTCTTCATTAGTTCCCCCCACACTTTCAAAGTCTTCATCCAGTAGGGCGACCACCAGGGAACCCAGGTCCCACAGCCTGTAGTGCAGAAGTGGAGCAAAGGGCCAAGACTGTCCTGGTCCTTAGGCGACGGCTGAGTGCAACGTTGACGCAGCTCCTGCCAAGACCTGCGCCACGGACACCATGGAGAGCCCAACCATCACCAAGCAGGCGGGGGAGGACTGAGACTCAGAGGTAGAAGATGAGGGGCTTTCCATTGAGCGGGCTGCTCAGGACCTGGGGGACAGGGCGACCAGTGAGAATCTAGGGAGGCACAGGAACGAGGTCTCATACAGCAGCTTAGAAAGTTCCGTAATGCAAGACCTCTAAAATTAGAAACCTAAGACAAATACACGGCAGAGGCAAAAATTTCCACTTTTAAAAGTTTTGTAATCACAAAATTTCATCAGCACACACACGCACGCATAATCACCTAATTTGTAATAACTACACGTCAATACACAAATTTTAGAGTTGACCAGTCGCGTTCAATGGACTTTTTGGACTGCCTTGGAAAAGTTCTTTCCTGAGTCTAATGTTTCTACACTAGATTAGCACTTCTTTTGTTGGTCAATGGGGAAATGGGACAAGACCAGACAATCTTACCTGGGTCTTATTGGAAGGACTGGACCTATTATGCTTTGGTATCCTTTGATTCCAGGATGTCTTCTTAGCAGCCAATCATGCCACTGTCTTAGGTCAGCTCTGGTGTAGCTTTTTTTTTTTTTTTTTCCGCCAGACAGGGTCTTGTTCTGTATCTTAGGCTGGAGTGTGATGGTGCAGTCATGGTTCACTGCATCCTTGACTTCCTGGGCTCAAACAATCCTCCCACGTCAGCCTCCTGATTATCTGGGAACACAGGTGCACACCACCACGCCCAGCTAATTTTTAAAATTTTTTGTAGAGACATGGTCTTGCCATATTGCCCAGGCTAGTCTCAAACTCCCAGGCTCAAGTGAGTCTCCAGCCTGGCTCCCAAAGCACTGGGATTACAGGCATAAGCCACCCTGCCAGCCCTAATGTAGCTTTTTGAAACAGGGTCTAACTCTCACCCAGGCTGAAGTGCAGTGCGCAGTAATGGCTCACTACCACCTCAACCTCCCAGGCCCAGGTGATCCTCCCACCTCAGCCTCCCGAGTAGCTGGGACTACATGTGTGCACCACCACGCCCAGCTAATTTTTTGTATATTTCTGTAGAATATTTTGTATATTTTGTAGAAACAAGGTCTCGCTATATTGTCCAGGCTGGTCTCAAACCCATGGCTCAAGTGATCCACCCACTTCAGGCTCCCAAAGTGCTGAGATTACAAGCATGAGCCACTGCACAGGGCCTGGTGTAGCTTCTTTCATGGAGCAATGTTCCTCAGCAAATATCTGTTGATATTCTTTTTCAATGCTTTCTACCTGCCTGGTCTCATACATATACCGCTTTCCTTATTGGCTTTTTAACTCTAAACTATTTTTGTGTCATAGTTATGGCTATTACAGTTGACCTAGTATTTACAGTTATTAAAATCAAAATTAGTTACAGTTAAATTCATAGCACACCACCCTAGGATTTTTTTCTCACTGGGTGTGAATTTTAAAAAAAAAGAAGCCCAGGGTAGATCAAAGAAATAACTTGCTGATTCAGAGGCTTGCAAACGCTGGTACTGGACTAGGGAACGTTATAGTTCACCCTTCCTGTACATATCCAAACTGCTTAGAAATACACTGTTCCCTACACAGTATGGAGTGAGAGTCACTGCAAGTTCTCTAACTTAAAAAAAAAAAAAAATCAATGGATTAGCTGACCATATGTCCTTATAAATTTAGTACACTGGGGACTTAACTTATGGTCTCTTTGTGCTTTAAGTTTAAATCCACAAAGCAGTACAACCACAGTTTTCTTCATGAACAGCTTTTTATCAGCTCTCTGGGCAGTGTCCAGGTAATGAAGCCCAGGGACCTCAGACAGCTGGCTCTGTGAAATTAATTCCATGGCTACGGGAACGTTCATTAAATAATGGGTGACCACAGAAGTATGTTTTTATAAGAGGTACAGTTGTAGTTGTTGTGAAATGTACTCAAGTATTCAAAGTAGTTTCAGTACTTGGCATTTTAAATAAAATACAGTTAGCGGATTGAAATGGTAATAGCCTGTCAGGATTCTTAAAATAAATGGGGCCTGCTAGGATAAATTACTTTATATGGAAATTACCTCTGAGTCTACTCTGATACATTACTGTTTTTGAACATGTTGAGCAAGATTTAATAAAGCTAACTCTAATAGAGTCTGATAACCTATGTTTACTTAGTGGTTCTTAAGGTTTAGTTAGCTTAAGAATCACCTGGCTACTTGTTAAGTATGCCTAACTTACTTCCTATCCCCAGAGACTTTTGAATCAATAGATCTGAGGTAGGACCCAGAAATCTACATTTTAAGGAGCGTTTCCTCTCTTTAGGTGATTCTGACACAGGTAGTTTACAAAGCACCCTCTTAAGATATCCAGTGTGGGAGTCTATGGCTCGATCCACTATCCCAAAACCTCAGTGGGCGCACCACCCAGGAATACCATGGAGAAGTTGGTAAGTCATAAGCACTGTGTGCAAGGACAGCTCCTACAGCACCCTTCAGATCCTCCCAGGCCTCACTTGTCACCAGTAACTTCAAACTAGCAGCTAGTAGCCTGTTCTCCATGCACTATGACCAGATTGTGGGTCTGGGACATATGGTCAGCTAATCCATTGACTTTTATTTTTTTAAATATAGAGAACTTGCAGTGACTCTCATACCGTACTGTGTAGGGAACAGTCTATTTCTAACCAGTGTGGATATTTATAGGAAGTGTGATCTATAACGTTCCCCAGCCCAGTACCAGCGTTTGCAAGCCTCTGAATCAGCAAGTTATTTCTTTGATCTACCCTGGGCTTCTTTTTTTTGAAATTCACACCCAGTGAGAAAAAAATCCTAGGGTGGTGTGCTATGAATTTAATTGTAACTAATTTTGATTTTAATAACTATAAATACTAGGTCAACTGTAATAGCCATAACTGTGACACAAAAATAGTTTAGAGTTAAAAAGCCAATAAGGAAAGCGGTATATGTATGAGACCAGGCAGGTAGAAAGCATTGAAAAAGAGTATCAACAGACATTTGCTGAAGACATTGTGACCAGCAGTCACAATCCATCAGGATTTCATCTCATGCCTCTGCCTCCCATTCTCACTTCCTGCCTTATGGTTGCACTGTTGACACAGAGGCATGAGACATCGTGGGTCTCAGTGGCACCCATATACATGCAACCTGGAAGTCATCAGGGAATTAATGTCCCATGATGAAAATCTTGGATCCAGGGAAATGGAGACAGCAGATGATTTTTTCATAATCCTCCCTCAGTGGATGATCAGAAGAGGCAGTCCTTTCTCTGACCTCCCAAAACATGGTTCCACTGAAATCAAGCAATGATCACACTGGATACCTCAAATGGGTCTCTATCTCTGTCATTCCCTGTCTCACACCTCTTGTTCCTCACATGTGCTCTGGGGAATGGCACTCCTTGATAGCATAAGAGCACATAATCTTTACCTCAGGCTCTGCTTTCTGGCGAACCCAAGCTAAGATACATTCTAGAATTTAGTTATTTAACTGTAGTGCAGCAAAGAATTATAAATTCACAAGCTCCTCCGACCAGATCCATTCGTGCTTCACTGCACATGGCTGAGACCTCTGAACTTTGGACAGAACATTTTCACGAGGGACAAAGGAGATATTGAGAAGCCAGTATCCGCCAATACCAGCATGTAGCTTTCATCTTATGTGTGTCTTTGCACTGCTAGCTAGCTAAAGAACCTTCACCAAGTCTAATCTAAGTTGTCACTCTCACCATTCCCCAGACCTGGACTGACCAAGCTTTATAGTTTAGCATGGCTCAACTGGGTTACATCAAATTCAACTAGATTAAAAGATTTATCTGTTGAGCTAGAATGTGATTTGAGTTAGAGATCCAGAACTATTATTCCAACAAAACTTAGTTCCATTTCTCAACTGTATCCTTTTATGACCTAGATTAGGACATCACTCCCACCACATTCTGTTAGTTAGAAGTGAGTCACCAAGTGCAGCTTATGTTCACACTCACATGAAGGGAAATTAGACTTCACCTTTTGTACGTAGGATTATCAAGGAACAGAAAGCCACCATCTGGCTTCATGCTGGACAGGCTTACCAACATATTCATATTTCAGAAGACCTAGTTATACTGCCACTTCTCAAGGACAGAATTGTGACCACTTTTCAGTACAAAACTGTACATACAGTAGACCCCAAATACTTGCTAAATAAATAATCAAAAAAGAAAAGGACTTTATCTTCATGGTCCCCTGCACTTCCATTATTTCAATCATCTCTAGAACTAAGCATTTATTCACATTACAGCTATCAGTTCATATCCTTCATGTCTTAACTGACATGCCAGGTAGAAAATTGAAGCAGTTAGCTGAATAACTCAGGCTAAAAGTGTTTTCACTTCAATTACATGCAAAGATGATGCAGGAATTTTTATCTATAGTGAGTTTTTTTTTTTTTTTTTTTTTTTTTCCCACCAGAGGCAGCATATTTTCTCCTAAAGATTTTTCCTCCCTCAAGTCAACCTCCAATTTCTTCCAGATGGCTCTGAGAAACTCATAGCAGCAATTTGTCACCATTCCTTTTACTGAAGGTGTAACACACTGCTATAGTTTTAACTAGTCCCAGATCAGCAGTAACATATCAAGCACTAATGCCTTCATTAGCTTCTTATAGGCTGTTGCTTCCGGAATTTCCAGGGACTGAGAACTACAGTGTCTCAACCAAAGAATCGGCAACCCATTTAGTATCTGCAAGGAGATGCGTGGTGTGCACCAAGCCTAAGAGGCCAAATGTATATGCTTTAAATCTAAGGTACCTGAGGCCAAAAGCAGTTTTTAAAAATTCTTCCATAGCTTTTTCAAGTACATTTATGATTTCATTGTCTAAGTTTAAATATTTTTAAAGTATTATACAAAATGCAGAAGCAGAAAAGATATTGTTGATATATTTAAACAAATGAAAGTATAATATTTCTGCAAGGCAAAAATCCTCCATAATTAAAATTGAAAGACAGATAACAAATAAGAAAAAAATCTACAACTCATTTAAGTGACTAAAGATTTTCTTAATATATGAAGAGCTTCTATAATTTAATAAAAGAACAAATGAAAAAGTAGACAAAAGATATGAACTGATAGCTTAAGGTCAAGAAAGTGGAAGTGGTTCAAACATATAAACAGATGCCCAACTTTACACCTACTAAGAGAATGCAGGTTGAAGGAACACTAGGGCATCATTTTTACCTATTAAATTTGAAAATATGAAAAAGTTTGATAACATTCTGTTAGGGAAGGCGTAGGAAACAGGAACTCTTATATAGCTTGATGGTGGGAGTAAAAACTCCATGGAGACCAATGTGCTCACGCTGATCTCTATTACAAATGTATGTGCCTTTTGGCCTTCATGAACCACTTCTAGGACTATGCCTTAGAGATACTCCCATGCATGTATAAAATGACAGATATATGAGCCTTCATTACAGCATGGTATAGAATATTAAAACCATTTAAATGTCTACCAAGAGCAGATGGGTTAAACAAAGTAGTACAAATGTGTGCAATGGAACACAGCTACTAAAAAACGAAGTAGATCTTTATACACCAATATGGAGTAAGTTCCTAAATATCTTGTTAAGAAAAAATTAAAAATAAAGTGCAGAACAATTTACATAGTATGTTATGTTTCTACCTTAAGAATATATATCAAAGCTATATTGAAACAGGGTTGCTGGGAGACAGAGATGGAAAGGAGATCTATTTTTTCATTTTGTTGCACTTAAACCTTTTATATTTTATATTATGAGAATGAATTACTAATTTAATTAATAAATAAAAATTTTAAAATCATGCACTGCCAGAATGTAGTTCTATAATAGGACAAAGCACAGACTTTTCAATTGACCCGCCCCCAATACAGCAAAAGCAGTGCTAAGAGGAAAGTTTATAGCATTACGTGCCTACATCAGAAAAGTAGAAAGATCACAAATTAACAATCTAGCAACCCACCTCAAATAACTAAAAAAGGAAGAACAAACCAAACCCAAAATTAGCAGGAAAAAAAAGAAATAACAAAGATCAGAGCAGAACTAAATGAAACAGGACCAAAAAACAATACAAAGGATTAATGAAACAAAAACCTGGTTCTTCTAAAAGATAAACAAAACTCATAAACTGCTAGCTAGAAGAGAGAAAACCCAAATAAACAAAATCAGAAATGACAAAGGAGACACTACAACTGATACCACAGAAATACAAAAGATCATCAGAGACTATCATGAAGCATTGTACACTCACAAACATGAAACCTAGAGGAAATGGATAAATTCCTGGAAACATACAGCCTCCCAAGACTAAACCAGGAAGAAATAGAAAACCTGAACAGACAAATAACAAGCTGAGATTGAATCACTAATAAAAAATCTACCAACAACAATAAAAAGCCCAGGACCCGATGAAGTCACAGCTGAATTCTACCAAACATACACAGAAGAACTAATACCAATCCTCCTAAAACTGTTCTAAAACATTGAGGAGAATGAAATTCTCCCTAACTCGTTCTATGAGACCAGTATCAGCAAAACAAGACAAGGGCACACCAAAAAAAGAAAGACATGCCAATATCCCTAATGAACATAGACACAAAAATCATCATCAAAATACAAGCAAACAAAATCCAACAGGACATTAAAAAGGTAATACACTATGATCAAATGGGCTTTATACCAGGGATATAAGGATGGTTTGACATATGCAAATCAATAAATGGGATTCATCACATAAACAGAATGAAGAACAAAAGCCATATAGTCATCTCAATAGACACAGAAAATCATGTGATCGAATTTAGCATTCCTTCATGATAAAAACCCCCAAAAAACTAGGCACAAAAGGAACATACTTCAAAATAATAAAAGCTATACATGAAAATCCACAGTCAACATCATACTGAATGGGGAGAAGTTGAAAGCCTTTCTCCTCTAAGATCTGGAACAAGATAAGTATACCCACTTTCACCACTGCTCTGGCTAGGACTTCCAGTACATTCGACATAGTGCTGGAAGTCCTAGCCAGAGCAATCAGGCAAGAGAAAGAAAGAAAGGGCATGCAAATTGAAAAAGAAGTTATATTACTCTGTTTGCTAACAATACAATCTTACATCTAGAAAAACCTAAAGAATCCACCAAAAAACTCTTAGATTTGATATATGAATTTAGTGAAGTTGCAGGTTACAAAATCAACATACAAAAATCAGAAATGCTAGTTTTTTTTTTTTTTTTTTTTTTGAGGCGGAGTCTCGCTCTGTCACCCAGGCTGGAGTGCAGTGGCCGGATCTAAGCTCACTGCAAGCTCTGCCTCCCGGATTTACGCCATTCTCCTGCCTCAGCCTCCTGAGTAGCTGGGACTACAGGCGCCCGCCACCTCGCCCGGCTAGTTTTTGTATTTTTAGTAGAGACGGGGTTTCACCGTGTTAGCCAGGATGGTCTCGATCTCCTGACCTCGTGATCCGCCCGTCTCGGCCTCCCAAAGTGCTGGGATTACAGGCTTGAGCCACCGCGCCCGGCCGCTACTTATTTTTGTATGTTGATTTTGTATCCTGCAACTTTACTAAATAATAATGATCCAATAATGATCCATTAATGCCTCAATAATGATCTAGCTAAAAGGGAAATCAAGAAAGCAATTCCCTTTATAATAGCTGCAAAAAATAAAATATCTAGGAATAAATTTAACCAGGGAGGTGAAAGGTCTCTACAAGAAGAACTACAAAACACTGACGAAAGAAATTTTAAATGACATAAACAAATGGGAAAATATCCAATGCTTGTGGATTAAAAGAACTAATATTGTTAAGATGAGCATACTGACCAAAGCAATATATGAATTCAATGCAACCCCTATCAAAATACCAACACCATTTTTCACATAATTAGAAAAAGCAATCCTACAATTCAAATGGACTCCCAAAAATATCTGACAGCCAAATCAATCCTAAGCAAAAAGAACAAAGCTAGAGTCACATTGCCTGACTTCAAATTACATGACAAGGCTATAGTAGCCAAAACAGCATGGTACTGGTATAAAACACACAGAACAATGGAACAGAACAGAGAACCCAAAAATAAAACCACATATTTACAGCCAACCAATCTTTGACAAAGCTGAAAAGAATATACATTGGACAAATGACGCTGTTTTCTTTTTTTTCTTATACTGTAAGTTCTGGGGTATGTGTGCAGAACATGCAGGTTTGTTACATATGTATACATGTGCCATGGTGGTTTGCTGCACCCATCAACCCATCATCTACATTAGGTAATTCTCCTAATGCTATCCCTACCCTAGTCCCCCACCCCTCTACAGGCTCCAGTGTGTGATGTTCCCCTCCCTGTGAGAAATGACACTGTTTTCAATAAATGGTGCTGTGAAAATTGGATTGCCATATGCGTAAGAATGAAACTAGACCCCTATTTCTCACTATTCATAACAATCAACTCAGGATGAAATGTAAGACCCAAAACTATAAAATTACTAGAGGAAAATCTAGGGAAAACTCTTCCAAACATTGGCCAATGCAAATAATTTATGACTAAGACCTCAAAAGCACAGGCAACAAAAAAATAGGCAAATGAGATTTAATTAAGCTAATACAGTTCTGCACATAAAAAGAATCAGTGGAGAGACAGACAATTTGTAGAATGGAAAAATATTTGCAAACTATTTATCCAACAGGGAAATATATTCATAATCTACAAGGAACTCAAACAACCCAACAACAACCAAAAAACCCATTAAAACTTGGGCAAATGACATGAATAGACATTTTTTAAAAGACATACAAATGGCCAAGAGGTGTATTTTTTAAAACGCTCAAATCACTATTCATCAGATAAATGGAAATTAAAACCACAATAAGATATCATCTTACCCCAGTCAGAATGGCTATTAAAAGACACAAAATAACAGATGTTGGAGAGGATGTGGAGAAAAGGAAATGCTTATACACTGTTAGTGGGAACGTAAACTGGTACAATCTCTATGGAAAGCAGTATGGAGATTTCTCAAAGAACTAAAAATAATGGCCGGTGACTCATGCCTGTAATCCCAGCACTTTGGGAGGCCAAGGCGGGTGGATCACCTGAGGTCAAGAGTTCCAGACCCAGCCTGGCCAACATGGTGAAACCCCCATCTCTACTAAAAATACAAAAATTAGCCAGGTGTGGTGACGCAGGCCTGTAATCCCAGCTACTCAGGAGACTGAGGCAGGAGAATTACTTGAACCTGGAGAGGGAGAGGTTGCAGTGGGCCAAGATCGCACCACTGCATTCCAGCCTGGGCAAGAGAATGAGACTCCATCTCAAAAAAAAAAAAAAAAAAAAAAAAAAAAATCTAAAAAAAGAACTAAAAATAGAACTACCATTTTATCCAGCAAACCCTCTATTGGATATCTACCCAAAGGAAAAGAAGTCAATATATCAAAAACAGTACTTGTATGTTTATCACAGCACTATTTACAATAGCAAAGATATAGAATTAACCTAAGTGTGAATCATTGGATGATTCAATAAAGAAAATGTAGTATATATACACAATGGAATACTATTCAACCATAAAAAAGAATAAAATCATATCTTTTGTGACGACATGAATAGAACGCAAGATTATTATCTTACGTGAAACAAGCCAGACACAGGAAGACAAATACTGCAGGTTCTCACTCTTAACTGGGTGCTAAAATATGTATACACATGGGCATAGAGAGTGGAATGATAGACAATGGAGACTCAGAAAGGTGAGAGGGCGGGAAGCAATGGAGGATAAGAAATTAGTTAATGGGTGCAATGTACATTATTCAGGTGACAGATACTCCAGAAGCCCTGACTTAACCATTATGCAATCTATGCATGTATCAAAATTGCAGTTGTACCCCATCAATTTATACAAATAAAAATAAGTAAATAAACAACAAAAAAATTGGCCCACCCCACATATGTACCTGGCTAGACCCTGGGTCAGGCACTGGGTGTCGTCATAGCCCCTTCCCCTTATTTTGCAGCTTGCTTCTGGTGATATCCTGGGGTCACCTACACTTATACTACACGTTAGCATTGCATTTAATAGCTTCTACATTCAGAAGATGCTGCCTCCGACAGTGGGAGATACTAGGATCCAACGAGAGCTTCTCTGGATAAAGGGGGCTTTTCTTTCTCCTAAGAACCTCTTCATGCAGCTAGATGGAATTTGTTTTGTGGTGATAAGAATAGAGAGCTGAACCTTGTGACCCTTTCTGATTTTTTTTGAGTCAAGTCACCTGTTATTCACGCATTACAAATGACATTTTGGCTTTGACCCTTCCTTCCCTCCCTCCCTCCTTCCCTCCCTCACTCCTTCCTTTTCTCCCTTTGTTCCTTCTTGTATAAATCCATCTGGAAGCAGGTCATAGTTGGAAGTTCAATTTGCCTGTGACTGCAGAATTACAGTCCCCTTTTGGCAACCTAGGAATTACCTGAGAAAAGACTCTGCAGCTTCGAAGTTCAACTGCATCGGCACCTTTTTTTTTTTTTTTTTTTTTTTTTTTTTTTTGCTAATTCCTTTTTTAAACAATAAAACTGTGTTAATGATCACAAGAAAATCATCACATCAACTGAGTTAGAAATTAAGAGACCAACTGGATGTCAATAAAATATTGACCACAGCTCTGAGAAAGCCAGTTTCATTTGGTGGGAAGTGTGATTCCCAGGGGAAGCATTTACTCTGTGTGTCAGATCCTGGGGGCCGGAGGTGCCTTGGTGGGAGTTTACAGGTGGTGGTAGGGGAGAGGAGGCATTGGCCAAATCTTAATTTTGAAGAGCACTCTTTTCCTTCAGTGAGGAAGTTCACTTCTTATCTAGGGTAAATTTCTGCATTGAGGTCTTATGGCCGAAGATGATACTCCTGACTCTGATTGGGCATCTTGGGCCGAGACTATCTCCCATCTACAGTTAGTGACTGTCCAATAGCCTTCCTAAGAATTCATGACTTTCTGAGGGGCTTGACTACATCCTAGTTTTGGCACTTACATAAGTCAGATTTTGCAAAACATGATGTAAACCTTTCTTATTTCATGTGGTTGAAATATTATTTCCTTAACAATTTTAACAATTTGGTGTGGGGAGCCTGCCTGTGGAATTGGATTAGAAATTGCAATCTCTCCTTTCTCTCTTTTTACCTTCCTCTCCCTCCGGAAGTTGTTCTAAAGAAAATTACTGCTGTAGTTGATAACTGCCAAGCCAAAACAACTATCTGATTTTTGCATAAAGCTGAGAATTATACCAACACTTTTGCTTTCATTATTTGATTGAAATGTGACATAGAAAAGAGGAAATAAACAAAATGGGCATAAAAATCAATTTGGCAATGAAAAGGCAACCTGAGGTTGTCCAAGTGAAACTATTTGGATTGGAGAAAGAAAGTATTACATCTTTTTAAAAAAAAAAAAATCAGTTTTTGTATTATAATTATTAGTAGTAGTATTATGCTTTAAGTTCTATGGTACATGTGCACAACGTGCAGGTTTGTTATATATGTATACATGTGCCATGTTGGTGTGCTGCATCCATTAACTCATCATTGACATTAGGTATATCTCAATGCTATCCCTCCCTCCTCCCCCTACCCCACAACAGGCCCCGGTGTGTGATGTTCCCCATCCTGTGTCCAAGTGTTCCATTGTTCAGTTACCACCTGTGAGTGAGAACATGTGGTGTTTGGTTTTCTGTCCTTGCGATAGTTTGCTCAGAATGATGGTTTCCAGCTTCATCCAGGTCCCTACAAAGGACATGAACTCATCCATTTTCATGGCTGCATAGTATTCCATGGTGTATATGTGCCACATTTTCTTAATCCAGTCTATCATCGATGGACATTTGGGTTGGTTCCAAGTCTTTGCCATTGTGAATAGTGCTGCAATAAACATATGTGTGCATGTGTCTTTATAGCAGCATGATTTATAATCCTCTGGGTATATACCCAGTAATGGGATGGCTGGGTCACATGGTATTTCTAGTTCTAGATCCTTGAGGAATCACCACACTGTCTTCCACAATGGTTGAACTAGTTTACAGTCCATCAACAGTGTAAAAGTGCTCCTATTTCTCCACATCCTCTGCTGTTTCCTGACTTTTTAATGACTGCCATTCTAACTGGTGTGAGATGGTATCTCATTGTGGTTTTGATTTGCATTTCTCTGATGGCCAGTGATAATTAGCATTTTTTCATGTGTCTGTTGGCTGTATGAATGTCTTCTTTTGAGAAATGTCTGTTCATATCCTTTGCCCACTTTTTGAGATGGAGTGTCATTCTGTTGCCCAAGCTGGAGTGCGGTGGTGCTATCTCGGCTCACTGCGAGGTCCGCTTCCCAGGTTGACGCCATTCTCCTGCCTCAGCCTCCCAGGTAGTTAGGACTGCAGGCGCCTGCCACCACGCCTGGCTAATTTTTTTGTATTTTATTAGTAGAGATGGGGCTTCACCATGTTAGCCAGGATGGTCTCGATCTCCTGACCTCGTGATCCACCTGCCTCGGCCTCCCAAATTGCTGGGATTACAGGTGTGAGCCACCGTGCCCGGCCAAAAGTATTACATCTTTAGCAATGCAAAATAAGAACTGAATTAGACCTCTTATCGAATGTATTATTAATATATTGCTGAACCTTTTAGAATTCTAGACCTATGAAGTTCAAGAATTGAATGTTTTCAATTCTATCTATATGTGTTCCTTCTGTCTTGAGCTTCATAATGGCCCAGAGGGTGAAATGCAACCCCCATTGGACTTGGGGCACTGCCAGCTTATGGTTCTTTTTAGGGTTTTTTGGTTTTCTTTTTGTTTTTTATGTTTGGATGGCTAGCATATGCCCTAGTAGACCAATGGATCTTTTGTGCAATTTACTGCTCTGAGTATGCAATTATTAGGAAACAGTTAATCATTTAAACTGAAGTTGAATGTTATTGATGGCATGATGTTGAGGTTTTGAAGTTTATATCAACCATATCAAACTGAAACATGAGGGAAAATTACCAAACTGCTTCTCAACTTTTTTGCATTCAGCGACTATTTTTGAGTATGTGCTATGCTTTTATCTATATTCTTGAAAGAATTAAGACTTGAATATCCACTTGAAGGATGGATTTGGTGAACAATAACTTTGTATGGTTATCACTCCATTCCTCTAGGTGCAAGCCCCTTTGCTCTCTGGTAGCTCGCCTGTGAAAAGCTGTGCTTTTCTGGGTGAGAACCACTGGATTTTTTACCAAAGGAAACTAGGCAAGGCTTATACTTAGAAGATGCTTGAGACCCTTTTGACATTACCAGTGGACAATTCATGGAGCCTATTAGCAAGTGGATTTCTTTTTTATTATTTTATTTTTTGAGACAAGGTCTCACTCTGTTGACCAAGCCTGAGTGCAGTGGCGTGATCATGGCTCACCACAGCCTTGACCTCCAGAGTTCAAGCGATCCTCCCACCTCGGCCTCCCGAGTAGCTAGAACTATAGACATACACCATCAGGCCTCACTAATTTTTGTTTTTTGTAGAGATGGGGGTCTCACCATGTTACCCAAGCTGGTCTCAAACTTCTGAATTCAAGCAATCCATCCACCTCGACCTCCCAAAGTGCTGGGATTACAGGCGTGAGCCACTGCTCCTGGCAGCAAGTGGATTTCTATTGCTATGTCCTACCACTGAAAAACCCAAGGTCTATGCTTCCTTCTACATTGTCTTTAACACTCAGAACAAATTTTGAAGTAATAATTGTCCCAAATTTGTTTGTAGAAAATCTTAAAAATTAGGAGACTTAATTTATCACATTTCCTTCTGTGAGGACATTCCACCAGTGAGTCGGCTCACTGCTTCTGGTGATGTGTGTTTTGTGGATGACACAGACAAGGAACTTTTTGATCTTTCTTTTGGTCCATGTTTAATTCCTCACACTCGGCAACTAAGCAACAGTTGGTTGGGTTGGTTTTGTTTTGTTTTGTTTTCCAAAAGGGCTCACTCAGGTTGTCTTTTCATTCAAATAATTGAACCAAAATGGCAGTCAATATTCACTGAAGGTTTACTATGAATAGTTTTGGGGGGACATAGAGGAAAAAGAATGTCTACTTGAATGAAAAAGTCCACTTTATTTAAAAACAAAATGTACAAAGTAACAAAAAAGATCTGCATGTTGAGTTTAAAGGGATGGAAAAGACAAGGGAAAAAACAAGGACAGGAATATCTGAAATTTTTAATAATAAACAGTCAAGTCTTGGCTCTACAGAGGAGAACAAGAGTGTTTGCTTATTCCACTCTGTATGTGCTTGGCAAGTACAGGGAGATGTAAACGAAGAAAGAATGAAGACTTTGAGAAGTGTAGTTCCACTCAAGTTCTTGGCTGGTTACAATCAACCAAAACTAACTCAGGTGCCCTTGGTTTCACCACACTTGACGATCCCTGGGCCTTTGAGTTATTCCCTTAAGCCTGGAGGGCTCAGGTGAAAACACTGAATTTGCTGAGCCCGTGGGACCAGGTTGCTCAGACAGTGAATACTTGGCCTTCTTTGGTTTCTGTAGAGGAAGGTGCAGACCTGTCCTCCACTTGTGTGGTATTCCCCACCCCCACATTAGAAAAGGTTTTGAGAAGTCCTTTGTATCTATCACAAGTAGGTAGGATTCACAAATGGTATCACTAAGTAGTTCGGATTTTCTCCTTCAAATATCAAAACCTGCACACTATGTTGCTGAGTTATAAAAAAGCTGTAATAAAAAATGTTTTAACTGGAGGACTGAAGTCATTAAAGACTACTCCTGGATAATTTGAGATAGATTTCAAATTATTTTGATTATCCTCATTAAGTTTTAGGAGCTTAAAATTTAATTAATAATAATAAAGTTTAATTTTTATAGTCTCAGAGTGCTTGGCTGCTTATATAGTAATTTAAGGGTCATCTCTTCATTAGGCCTTTTGGGAGATGCTATTTCTTCATGCCAGCCTGAAATTTCATGCTCTGCTTTGAGATGAAAAGAAGCAATTCCAAGAGTTTTTGACCAAAAGCAATACAATTTCAAGTTATAAAATACTCTTGACATCTTCACTGTTCAGCACCTTGCACCAAATGTCAAGGAATTATCAATACTAATTTACGTCCTTTGCCTTTCTAATGATTATGTTTGTGGAGAAATTTGATTACAATGTGCTACCTGTGGCCATTTTCCTGGAAAGGGGTTTTTCAATAACCTTTGAATGATTATTCTTTCATGCGACTTCAAGGAAGAGATATTTATGAATTGGGCAGTTAAAGTAAAATTTAACATTAAGAAAGTGAGTGTGGTCCAAGAATTACAATTTTATATACTAAGCAATTTGCTAACAGGAGCAGCTTAGCTCAGGTCCCAGATGCTGAACATGGCTCATGTGTGTGTTGGGGTGTGTGTGTGTGTGTGTGTGTGTGTGTTTGTGTGTGTGTTGATCAACAGTGGCTCTCAATCTTGTCTCCAAATTAAAATTACCCCTGGGGAACTTTCAAAAGTCCCAATGCCCAGTCTACACTTCAGACCAATTAAATCAGAATCTTTGAGTGTAAGTCACAAGCATCACCATGTTTGAAAGCTTCCCAGATGACTCTAATGTGTGGCTAAAGTGGAGAATCCCCTGGTTCATCAGATTGACTGGCACATGACTAACTAATGAGCAAACCATAAACTCCATACCCTGCTTCATTCTGGAGACCTTAACTCCCAGATTGACAGCTTTAACTCTGAACCTTCTCCTGAGTTATAGACCCATATTTTATTCCAAACAAAAGTCATGATCTAGCTTTCACCAATCTTCCCCTCTGCCTTTGTTTTCTTTATCAGTTAATGGTGTATGAGTTCTTGTAGTGCATCGCATCAGGCCAAGGGAGGTCTGCAATATCTTTTACCTAAAGCACTGTTTCTCAGATTTGGGAGATCTTGTTGAAATGTAGATTCTTACCTGATAGGTCTGGAGTGGTTCTACATTTTCTACAAACCTCAAGTAAGGGCCCCACCGCTGGTCCAAAGACCTCACTTGATTGGCAAAGATCTAATGTAACCCCTGTTCCAGTTATTCTCTGTTATAATGTCTTATTTATTTCCTTCACATACCAGAGTTATGTTGCTTAATTATGTGTTTACTTGTTTACTATCTCCCCACTGAATACAAACTCCAATAGTCCTATGGTTATTTTATCTGCTGAGTACCAATTATACTACCTGGCATTTAATAGTGGTTTACTAAATATTGAATAAATACATGAATGAATGAACATGCTAAAGAGACTGTCATAGGAGCTGAGTCAAGCTGGAAGGGCTCTTGTCTGAGAAATTTCCATGGAAATGCTGTCAAGGGGAGCTGAGGTAAAAGATAAAGAGAAATTAAGAGTATGAATGGAGAGTAGGAAGCAATTGGATAATTGAGCCTGTTGAGTAGAAGGAGTAAGGGTTCAAGTGCACAGTGGATAAATATCAGGGCTTAGAGGTCTAATATTAAAATTATGAGCATTCTTTCTATGCAAAATTTTATTCATTTTTCAGCCCATATTCTTCCTCCTCCTTTAAGCCATATTTAATCCTATTAATATTGCCTTCCTCCTCTATACTGATTTAGCATGTCAATTCCATGTCTAGTCTCATTCTGCCACCCAGGTACGATCTCAGCTCACTGCAACTTCCGCCTCCCAGGTTCAAACAATTCTCATGCCTCAGCCTCCTGAGTAGCTGGGACTACAGGTGTGCACCACCACATGCAGATAATTTTTGTACTTTTAGTAAAGACAGGGTTTCACCATGTTGCCCAGGCTGGTCTTGAACTCCTGGCCTCAAGTGATTCACCCATCTCAGCCTCCCAAAGTGCTGGGATTACAGGTATGAACAAACGTGCCCAGCTTCAATTCCATTTCTTAACATGTTTTATCGCCAGTGAATAAGTCTATCTCTCCCAGGAGTTTAGGGTTCTATTAAGGTCAGGCCCCTGTCTTACAAATCTTTGGCTCTCCATGGTACCTTACAGTGTCATTATATATAGTTGGAGCCAACAAATGTTGCTTAAAATGATATATAACAAAATAATGGTAAAACTTCATATTCATATATGGAGATTATAACTTCAAAATGCATTCATAGACTCCCTCTTCTGACCATAATGAAATAATAAAGGCTGGATCTTCTTCTTCTCCCCACCACCATAAATAATTAGAAAACTGGAAAAATATAAGAGATCTGTTTTCAGACAACAAATGATACAGGGCTGTGTTCCGTGAGAGAAGGAAAATAGCTGAGATGGGCCCTATGATCACTTCAGATTTCTGCCTGGCAGTACTCTCCATATCATGGAGCTGAGTGATAGCATGTTGATCAGAAGCAGACAATGATTATTTTACTGAGTTTAAGAGACAGTGATCAGAGTTGAGAGAGGCTGAGGCAGCTAAAAGTTGTAGAGAATGATGCAGAATAATAACTGTATTAGTCCATTTTCACACTGCTGATAAAGACATAGCTGAGACTGGGTAAATTATAAAGAAGAAAAAGGTTTAATGTACTTACAGTTCCATGTGGCTGGGGAGGCCTCACAATCATGGAAGAAGGCAAGAGGAATATGTCTTACATGGCAGCAGATAAGAGACAGAATGAGAGCCAATCGAAAGCAGAAATCCCTAATAAAACCATCAGATCTCATGAGACTTATTCACTACCACAAGAAGAGTATGGGGGAAACCACCCCATGATTCAATGATCTCCCACTGGGTCCCTCCCACACCATGTGGGAATTTGGGGAGCTACAACTCAAGATAAAATTGGGGTGGGGACACAGCCACACCATATCATTCCACCCGTGACCCATCCCAAATTTCATGTCCTCACATTTCAAAACCAATCATGCCTTCCCAACAGTACCCCAAAGTCTTAACTCATTGCAGCATTAACTCAAAAGTCCACAGTCCAAAGTTTCATCCAAGACAAGGCAAGTCCCTTCTGACTATAAGCCTGAAAAATCAAAAGCAAGTTAGTTACTTCCTGGATACAATGGGGGTACAGGCATTGGGTAAATATACCCATTCCAAATGGGGGAAATTGGCCAAAACAAAGGGGCTGCAGGCCCCATGCAAGTCTGAAATCTTAAAGCTCTAAAATGATCTCCCTTGACTCCATGTCTCACATCCAGGTCGTGCTGATGCAAGAGGTGGGTTCCCATGGTCTTGGGCAGCTCTGCCCCTATAGTCTTGCATGGTACAGCCTCCCTCCCAGCTGCTTTCATAGTCTGGCATTGAGTGTGTGTGGCTTTTCCAGGTGCATGGTGCAAGCTGTCAGTGGATCTACCATTGTAGGGTCTGGAGGATGGTGGCGCACTTCTCACAACTCCACTAGGCGGTGCTCTAGTAGGGACTCTATGTGGGGGCTCTGACCCCACATTTCCCTCCCACATTGCCCTAGCAGAGTTTCTCCATGAGGTCCCCGCCCCCACAGCAAACTTCTCTCTGGGCATCCACGTATTACCATATATCCTCCGAAATCTAGGCAGAGGTTCCCAAACTCTAATTCTTGACTTCTGTGCACTCGCAGACTTAACAGCACATGGAAGCTGCCAAGGTTTCGGGCTTGCACCCTCTGAAGTCACAGCCCAAGTGCTACATTGGCCCCTTTCATCTATGACTGGAGCAGCTGGGATGCAGGACACCAAGTCCCTAGGCTGCACACAACACAGGGACCCTGTGCCCATCCCATGAAACCATTTTTTCCTCCTAAGCCTCCAGATCTGTGATGGAAGGGGATGCTGTGATGACCTCTGACATTCCCTGGAGACATTTCCCCTGTTTTCTTGGTGATTAACATTTGGCTTCTCATTACTTATGCAAATTTCTGCAGCCAGCTTGACTTTCTCCTCAGAAAATGGGATTTTCTTTTCTATTACATTGTCAGGCTGCAAATTTTTCAAACTTTTATACTTTGCTTCCCCTACAAAACTGGATGCCTTTAACAGCATCCAAGTCACCTCTTGAATGCTTTTCTGGTTAGAAATTTCTTCCACCAGATATCTTAAATCATCTCTATCAATTTCAAAGTTCCACAAATCTCTAAGGCAGGGGAAAAATGCCACTAGCATCTTTGCTAAAACATAATAAGGGTCACCTTTGCTCCAGTTCCCAACAAGTTCCTCATCTCCCTCTGAGACTACCTCAGCCTGTACTTTATTGTCCATATCACTATCAACATTTTGGGCAAAGCTATTTTAACAAGTCTCCAGGAATTTCCAAATTTTCCTACATTTTCCTGTCTTCTTCTGAGCCCTCCAAACTGTTCTAAACCCTGCTTGTTACCCAGTTTTTAAGTCACTTCAAGGTCACTTACAAATCTTCAGGTATCTTTCCAGCAGCACCCCACTCCTGGTACCAGTTTACTGTATTAGTCTGTTTTCACGCTGCTGACAAAGACATACTTGAGACTGGGTAAATTATAAGAAAAAAAGTTTAATAGACTTACAGTTCTACGTGGCTGAGGAGACCTCACAATCATGATGAAAGGCACATCTTACATGGCAGCAGGCAAGAGAGAGAATGAGAGCCAACTGGAAGCAGAAATCCCTTATGAAACCATCAGATGTCATGAGACTTATTCACTACCATGAGAACAGTTTGGAGGAAACCACCCCCATCATTCAATTATCTCCCACTGGATCTCTCACAAAACATGTGGGAATTGTGGGAGCTACAATTCAAGATGAGATTGGGGTGGGGACACAGGCAAACTCCAGAAATTTGTATAGGTCTCTTTGTGTCTTTACTGAGTACATGAGGTTACAGCATGAAACTCCATGAAGCAGAGCACAGAAAGACAAGGGAGCAGTGATCTGAACAACTGCCTAACCTCACACAGGGCTTTTGAGACATTTGAGTTAACTGGCCAGTTTGAAGAATTATTGTCATCACTGGAGGCATTCAGTAGACTCCAGAAGATTCATGCCTTAGTACAGTGGTAAACTATCGTTAAAGAGCAATCTCTGTGTACTCTAATACATCTTACAAGTAAGTCTCTAAAAGGCCAAACTGTGCTGCAGTTAACTTAACTGGCTGCTAGAACAAAGACCAATACTCTTTAAAGGAAGAGAACAGAGTATAGATTATCAACAATGTAAAAATAACACTGTGTATTATTCAACAAAAAATTATTATACATATCAAGAAGCAAGAAAACATGGTACAAAACCAGAAAGAAACTCCATCAATAGAAATGGACCCAGAAAATTAACAGAATTAGCAGACAGAAGGAAAAAAGTTGTTATAACTATGATCAATTGTATTTTCTAAAAGCAAGAATATAGTGAAGAGAGACATGGAAGATAAAAAGGAGAGCCTTCTGGGGATGAGAAATACAGCATCTAAGATGAAAAATTCACTGGTTGGGACTAACAACAAGTTAGACATTTTATTAGTCCATTCTCATATTGCCATAAAGAAATACTTGAAACTAAGTAATTTATAAGAAAAAAAGGTTTAATTGACTCACATTTCTGTAGGCTGTACCAGACGCATGGCTGGGGAGGCCTTAGGAGACTTTAAGTCATAGCAAAAGGGGAAGCAGGAACATCTTACGTGGCCAGAGCAGGAGGAAGAGAGTGAAGGGGGAGGTGCTACACACTTTTAAATAACCAGATCTCATGAGAACTCACTCACTATCGTGAGAACAGCAAGGGGGAAATCCGTCCCCGTGATCCAATCATCTCCCACCAGGCCCCTCCTCCAATACTGCGGTTACAATTTGACAAGAGATTTGGGTTCAGACACAAACCCGAACCATATCTGACACTATATAAAACAATATTAGTAAGTTTCAACACAGAGCAATCAAAAATATCCAAAGTGAAGCTCAGAGAGAAAAAAAACTAAAAAGGAAGGAAAGAAAAAGAATAAACAGAGCTTCAGTGACTTAGAGAAAAGTCTAGAGTTGTCTCACATTTATGAAACTGAAATCTCAGAAAGAGGGGTGAGGATGGGAGGGGGCCAAAAAAAGATTTGAAGAACTAACAGATGAAAAATCTCTATAAATTTCATGAAAACTATAAATCCATAGATCTGAGAAGTTTAAAATACCACATGCAAGATAAACAAAAAGGAAAAACATCCAAAGGCACATTCGAATTGAATTATTGAAACCAGGGATAATGCCTGGGTTTAAATCCCTGGGCTGCATCCACTTTTGCAGATTGCTTAATTGATGGACCTGTCTCAGGAGACATGCAAGGCTAGCTTTGGCAATATCCTTGTGTTCCTGACTCTTCTGTGATGGGAGTCTTATCTCAAGATTAAAATCCTTCCGTGCTTCACAGCCCCAATTTTTGTAAGTGATGGAGAGAAGGCAAAAGTAGCTTAAGTCTGTGTGATTTCTCATGAGGGTGGTGAGGCACATGGGATAGTCATTGCTTAGGCTGTTGTTTTTAACCCCTGAACTAGTGAAAGGGCCTTTGCTATCATGCAGGATTTTGGATTTGCAAAGCAAGCACCTGGTCTGCTTGTTGCTGTCTTCCTATGCTTTCTCTCTACAAATCAAAGCAGAACTGTGTGGGATCAAGGATTTCCTCAGACAGGGGTTAAATAAGCATAGGTTAGCTCCTGGATAACCAAATTAAATTTCTGTCATAAAAATAATGCCATGCATAATCATGTACAGTCAATCCTCATTATTTGTGTATTCCATATTTGTGAATTTGTCTACTCACAGGATTTGTTTGTAACCTCAAAATCAATGGTGCTTTCATGGTCATTAGTGGACATATGTAGAGTAGTGAAAGATTTGATTCACCCAATGTGCACAGTCATGGCTGAGGTCAAATAAGGCGATACTCTGTCTTCTTGCTCCAGCTCTCATACTGTAAACAAGAGTCCTTCTTGTGGTCTATTTAGTACCTTGCGTTTTGCATTATTGTGCTTTCTGTGGATGATTTTTCTATTTACAATGGCCTCCCCAAGCACAAAGCTGAAGGGCTGTCTAGTGTTACTAAGTGCACAGCAAATGTTCGATAAGGTTCCTTCAAGCAGGAGTGATAGTGCCCTTGGCCATGAGTTCAGTGTTAATGAATCAACAATATATATTAAATAAGATTGACATAAGACTTTGCATAAAGATCCAGAAAATGTCCATGAGCCCAAGTCCCATCCCAACATCCCTTGTGATGTCTTGTGGGGCCTATGGCATTTCGGTATTGGGAGGCAGGGCAACAGGAAGTATCCTAGGTCCTGGCACATAGCTGGTGTCAGTAAAAACCCCAATCTCACAGGGAATGGCAAAGAGTAAACCCATTACCAACTCTCTAAGTGCCAAAAACAGACAAAACTCAAGAATCAGAGCCATCACTTTAGTACTCATAGCAGAGTAACCAGCAGGAACATTAGCAAAGTGGAACCAGTTCCACCACCCTTGTGGGGCATGATGGTTCGGGATGGGTGTTACATGCTGTGGGTTACATCACAGTTGAGGAAACCAGGGTCAAAGTCCTCATACCTTTTAGAGCAAGCAGCAAACATTGCAGCAAGAAACAAGCCAATCCCCCTCCTCAGGGAAACAAGCAGTTACATGATGGTTATACTGTGACTGCCTTGATGGTTCAGTATCAGGAAATGGACAAGCCTTGTGGTCTGGCACAGTCGGCAAGAACATGCAAGATGCTCAGGGTCCATGGTGGATGGCATCTCCCAATGGGAAGTGTTTATAACTGTTTGTTGAATGAATAAAACGAGCAGAATTGTGGGCTTTGTTTAGAGTAAAAGGTCTTTGTCAGGTTTCATTTGGTAGTTTGGAATGAAAAACTTGTTTCTATCAGTGTATAGTTTTAACTATGCAGTTTTAGCTATAACTTGTTCTCACTATACTTGGGGCCTTGAAGAGTGCTAGAAAGAAATATGGGTGCGTAGGAGGGCAGGACATTGGCAGATGAAATGCAAATTTTACTGGGAAAATAGAGAAGCATTTTGGGAAACAGGTTGATGAGTCTTAGAATTATTTGCAAAACTGCTAGAAATTCCCACATAGTGCTGTGCTGTGATTGGCTATTAAGTTGCAGCTGCAACTTGAAACAAGTTGCTATCCAAGTTTTAAATAATTCTTTGAAATGTGCAATTCTCCATGGAATGGTAGATTAAAATTCATGTTCTCTTTTTTTAATACTTCATAAAATCTTCCTTTTAAAATCCACTTCTATTTGGATGGGGGAAAATGAAAGATACCAAAGGGAGTTTGTAAAACAACCAAGGTAGCCATAGCCTGAAAGGAGCTAACTAGAGAGTGTTTTATTTGAGGTTAAGAATTAATAATGTCATCTTTTTAAGACTCTAAGGACTGCTTGAACTGTTTTAACTGAGAGATTAAATTAGATCAAGTATCAGGGCCCAGGATTAGACTGAATTATTCACTGATAAAATTATAGCTAACATGTTTTGAATCTACTCTTAGAACTCTTATGCAGCAATTTGATTACCATCAGCAATCAATGAATGAATGATGAAATGAAGCCTTCAGCCAGGTGCGATGGTTCATGCCTGTAATCCCAGCACTTTGGGAGGCCTAGCTGGGAGGAAAACTTGAGGTCAGGAGTTTGAGACCAGCCTGCGCAACATGGTGAAACCCCATCTCTACTAAAAATACAAAAACTAGCCAGCGTGGTGGCACACATCTGTAATCCCAACTACCCGGGAGGCTGAGGCATGAGAATCTCTTGAACCCAGGAGGTGGAAGTTGCAGTGAGCCGAGATCGTGCCACTGCACTACAGCCTGGGCAACAGAGCAAGACTCCATCCAAAAAAAGAAAAAGAAAAAAAAAAAATGAAGCCTTCAAATCCCATGGGGACAGTGGCAGAGGATTCACTGTTATGTGCACCACATACCAGCCCTTCTCTACTCTGGTGCCATTTTCTCCTCACTCTTTCTACTTCTCTTTCTCCCCTCACTCTTACTCATTTTACAGGGTCTAACTTAGGTCCTGAGATGTCTTCACTGACCACTTCAGCCCTCAGAGCTCTCACCTTGGAGGTGCAAAACCTTATTTTCTATGTCAGTGGTTTTCAAATTTTAGCATGCATCAGAATCACCCAGAGAGCTTGTAAAAACACAGATTCCTAGGTCCCAACCCCAGAGAATTCAGGAGATCTGGGATGGTGCGAGCAATTCTGCACTTCTAACAAGTTCCCAGGAGCTACCGATGCTCTTTCTAGTACCATACTTTGAGAACCACTGATCTATATTCCTGGTGTTCTGCACTTAGTTGTATAAGTTTTGAGATAAAAGACCTTTCCTTCCATATTGCTATTGAAATTTTCATAAGAATATGCCTGGTCTGGAACATAGAAGGTACTCAACAAATGTTAGTTCCATTCACCATCCCTACTTCCTTATTTAAATTATAAATTCTGTGAAGGAAGGGGTATTTAATATATGCAACTGTGTATTCAGGAAGTACTCAATACATATTTACTAAATAAATGGCTAAATAGAAGGTTCCTGATTCCAGTGAAGACTTTTTTCCTAAGGCCTCTAGCTTATTTTGTTCTGTTATGAATACCTTCAGTTTTCCTCAAGACATAGTTCAGTAGTATAGAAATATCTTTTATTAGTTGTGCGTTGTGGAAAGAACTAACGAATTAAAATGTCTCACTTCAATGTAGTTCCCAGTCAGACAGGTAGTTTTCTCTTTCTCGGATCTTTCACACTGCTGAACTGAGTGACACGGTGATGGATCTTTCTGGTTGATGTCTCCACAGTCTCTTGACACAGGGCTGCCACCGGGGTTTGGTTCAACAGATGGAGATACAATTTTTCTTTGTCTGAAAGGCATTGTTTACCTTGACCTTGACAGGGTGGCAGCAGGACTGAGGCTGCCTGACACCTGTGATTTTGTTTCTCTGTTATCAATGGGACTTAATTCTTGCATCTGTGTGCAATTTGCGAAGAGCGTTTGGATGGAGAGATAAACTCTTATTTTTCGCCGCTATTGGCAAGTACAGGTGCTCCATTCCCACAGGGCAGGCATCCAGGAGCACAGAGGCAAGTCATTGCATGTTTCAAACACACCACCAGAACTCAGAACTTGAAAAAATCCCCTAAAGAGTCCAATAATTTGGGAAATAATAAAAACTACCCCTTAATTGATTTTTTAAAATTATTTTCATGTCCAGGGTTATGGATTAGTCCATTCTCTATTTGACATCTAAGAGAATGGGGTCTTATTATCTGTAATTATTACAGCAACAATTTTTTCTGTCTACAACTATTCCTGTGAGTAAAGTAAAAAGAACACAGATTTAAGAAGTATCTGTTTCTGGCTTCCGGCTGAAGGCTGTGCTTCCCAGTCTGTCAGAACAGCCACCCTGAAGGTTGTTAATAAAAAATAAAATAACATAACATAGATTTGAGGTCACATAGACTAGAGCTCAACTCTTAGCTTTGCCTCTCCATTAGTTCTGGTCTGTTAAGAAGCAGACAGTAAGAAGGGATTAGACAGAACTTCAGATCACGTGCAGGTCTGACACCTGGAGAAAGAGAGAGGGAAGGAGGATGGGGTGGAAGGTCTCAAACTGTAGTGCCGAAAGGAAGGTTTGGCCACGTTTCTGGTGACTCATCAAGTCAAAGGTGCCCATGAGAGGAATCCTGTGTCTCGCTGGATGACCCTGCATTAGTCCTCACTTAGTGACCTGACCGTGCTCAATCACTGGCTGGGAGAAGCTGGGAGATGTGTGGCTCAGGAGGAAAGTGATGGTGCATCCAAAGGCAACAGCAGGGGCTGTCAGTCAACTCTGTCCTTGCAGCAGGAGATCTGAGGCTCATTCCCATGGCCACCATGGCCTCTAAACACACACTCTGTTTTTACTGCGCCATGGAAACTGTCTGATGGGGATGTCGGTTAGGATGCTACGACTTTCCTTAACTGAACACATCTATGAATGATTTCTTCCTAGAAGTGGTGTCTTGGGTGGAGGGACCAAGAAATTAGAAACAACAAAGCTGATTCATCTCAGCAACCACTGCCTTGGTTCATGAGTGAAATTTCTGAATCTGGTCCCCAAACTTTCTTTTCATTTCTTAAATTATTCCTCATCTTCCTGCTCAGGTGTCATTATTGTTGCTTGAAACCAAAGAACCCTGACTCATCTGTTAACTCTGATTTTGGGGATTCACTCAATCTTTTAGCTCCACTTGTTAAATGTGGGAATCTGGGAGGATTAAATAAGATAGAATATGTAATAAGACAGAATAGGTAAAACATTTGGTACATGGATCTTGCCCAACCATTTTTCCTCTTTCAACATTGATTTCAGCCAGGTGTAGTTGCTTGTGCCTGTAATCCCAACACTTTGGGAGACAAAGGTGGGAGCATCACTTGAGACCAGGGTTCAAAACTAGCCTGGGCAACAAAGTGAGACTCTGTCTCTCCAAAACAATTTTTTTCATTGATTTCATATTTTAACAACACATATCTCTGATATTTGAATTTGAATTAAATTGCATGAGGTTGTAAATGTTCATTTTTGCAAACATCACACTACCACTATTTATTGACTATTGCAAGGGCAGCAAAACTCTACCTCCATCCTCTTAAAGTCCTGGCTGGGCCTGAGAATTAAACGGACATAAGAGAGATTAACAGGAGAAAAGCAGCATACAAATTCATTTAATACGAGTTTTATGTGGCCTTGGGGAGCCCTCATAAGGAAAATAAGACCCAAAAAACCAGTTACAATCAGTTATTTATATACTGCATTGGACAAAAGAATACTAAGTTGTGAAGAAGCAACTCAATTATGTGGGGAGACTTCAACAATATGAGTTATCTTAACAAGGTCTGTAAAGAATTCTCTTAGACTTGACTTCTCATCCTTGAGGATACAGATGTTGCTTTTCCTTCTAGTATAGGAAGGGTGTCTTTCACATGGGAATTTCATCTTCTGCTTTTAAGAAACAGAAAAGAGGTCAGAATGATCTTCTTGCAACTTCTATCAAATGCCTTTAATTCAAAACAGTCAATATGTGAAAGTGGTATGTTTTTAACTCCTTCAGTGTGAACTATGTATGAAGTAAAATTCCACAAAAGATACTCAAGACATGGTTCCCAGTCTTGGAAGGA
The DNA here is from genome assembly GCF_007565055.1 of Rhinopithecus roxellana. Classification (NCBI taxonomy): domain Eukaryota; kingdom Metazoa; phylum Chordata; class Mammalia; order Primates; family Cercopithecidae; genus Rhinopithecus; species Rhinopithecus roxellana. Next base: position 44,746,429 of record NC_044566.1, on the reverse strand, counting down.
AACAATCTCAACTCCCTATTGTCTTGAATAAATCAAAATATCTTTCTTATTGTTTAAGGCCACTCAGCATCTGACCCTGTATTTCCTCTCTAGCCCTTATTTCCCAGCCCTGCCCATCACATTCCCAGAGCACTCACCCCAGATGGAACTCAACTTGCTCTTCCGAGCATGGGGCTCTTCTTATGACACTCCCTCTGCCCCTTTATCTGTGCCACTTGTCCTGCACTGTGTTCTGCTGTCAAATTCCACCTGTCCTCATGGCTGACCTCAAGTGTCTTCTACATGATCCCTTCTGTGATCTCGACAAGCCCCCATGCCTTCTCCCTGCTCTTGTGTCCTTCCTCACATGTTTGGCCCTGCATGTGGCAGCCTCCAACTCACAGGGTGGTCATGGTTTCTATACCTGAACTCCCCACTGAGCTAAGGGTGAGGGTTGCATTGCACTGATATTTATTTCCCTGAGAGTTCCTAGCATGATGTTTCTGACATAAATGTTCCCCAAGCCATAACTAAACTCACAGGGGAGGAGGACAGACGGAAGGAATCAGCGTGATGGTAGGAAGCAGACAGGAAGTGGCTCAGTGCACTGTGAGAGGCACAGATACAACCCAATTTAAATTTTATCTTGAAATTTCAAACTTAGAGAAATAGTGCAGCTACAATTTAAAAAACTCCTGTGCATCTTTTACCCTGATTTACCAGTTGCTAATATTTTGCCACATACGCTTTATCATTTTCTCACTCTATGTTATTTTTCTGAACCATTTGAGAACAAGTTGCAGAAATCATGCCACTTGCTCCTAAACACTTCAGTGTGTATTTACTAAGAATATGGACATTCTCTTACACAGCCATATTACACTTAGCAAAATCAGGAAATTTAACATTGATACAGGATTAATCTATACCTTCATTAAATTTCTTCAATTGACCCAATATCTACTATATCTTTTTTTTTCTAGTTCAGGAGTCAGTCTATGATCATATGTTAAATCATGTGTTCATGACAAAGTTTTAAGGACAAAAATGACTTTATTTTGGGGTCCAGATTCTACTCAAATTCAAGATGCATGTTTCTGCTCATCCCAGCAAATTATGATAGAAAAGCCGGGAGTTGTGTGATCTTACACAGCAATGTTATGCTGCCTGTTGTTTTTGATTTGCAGACCCATCAGAGGTTCTGCACAGATTGAGGCCTCGGGGTACTCTCCCCAACCGGTGATGGAAAAGGCTTCCGCGGAATGAGATGATGCCCGTCTGCTTGCAACTTCTCACATTTCCCAGAGATTGGCAAGGAAGTGGACTCCTGTTAGACTCAACATGGCAGGAAACAATCACTCTGAAGTGTTTTTTGTGAAGCAAAATTACTAATGTTAATTATTAATCATATTTATTTCAAGATTCTAAATTAACACAATTATCCACGTCTTATGGATTACAGAAATATAAAATATTACTCTTTTGACTTACACATGTATAAATACTAATTTTAGGCTTTCATGATTTGAAAGGCAAATTACCCCAAACATTACCGGCTGGAGATGCCAAGGGAGAAAAGAGGCCATCTCTTTCGTTCCTTTGGCATGATCCTGACACTTAGTATTTGAGAGTGCCAGGTTTTGCTGTTATTTTAAATGAGATCACTTTCAGAAAGGTAACTGATCTTGCTTGACTCCCACTCCTTTGCAGAAAGACAGAAGATCTTCATCGGGGACCTTTTACCCTGAATGACTTGTCTATACCTTAATTAAATTTCTCCAATTCTCTGATTGGTCCAGTATCTATTATATCATTTTTTTCTGGCTCAGGATCTAGGATCATATAGTAAATTGTTCATTCATGACAGATAATGTTTTAAAGAAAAAAAAATGGCATCATTTTGGGGTCCAGTTTCTACTCAAATTCAAGATGTGTGTTTCTGCTCATACCAGCAAATTATGGCAGCAAAGAAAAGAATTGTGTGATCTTACACAGGGATGCTGTGTTTCCTGTTGCTTTCTATTTGCAGATCCATCAGAGGTCCTGCATGCCAGTTCTTCTTCCTGAATTGTCCATTCAGGCCTCATTGGAATCTCTATTCCATAGTTAAGATCTAGTTCAGTGGCCACCTCCTCCATGAAGTCCATCAACCCTTCAACAGTTATTTGTCCTCCCCTCCACACACCTTCAGCATTTATTCAGTATTGTAGTAACACACTGTGCTGTGCAATGATGTGATGGTCCTTGAGATTACAAATGAATTTCATCTTAATCTTCTCATACCCAACAAGGTTCCTGGAATATGGCCAGTGAGCAAGGAATGAATGAATCCCTGACAGTCTCATACTGACCCTCTAAGACTCCCTGAATCCTCATCACTTTACTTTGGAAGCTGTTAGTTCTAATTCTTTGTGCTTTCCTTCTCTTTGATGCCCTCTGGTTACTTTACTTTGCACTTGGATGAAATTGATACAGCAGTTTTATTGCAGTTGGGAAGGCTTTTGGATTACAAATCAGATGTGGTGGTTTGGGGTCGGGGGTAATTCCATGTGAAGGCTATTGGAAAGTGGAAACTTGGAGGGCTCTGCAAATTCGTCTTGTCACTTCTACTCCTCTGACTGATGGATATTTTCCTCATTCTCAGCGATCTCTGGGGATAGCAATTTTGTATGGCCGCCATTGGAAACCTCTACAGTGGCAGCATGGTGAAGCAGGTGTGAGAGTTGAGAAGCATAAAGATGGGTGTTCCCAGTTCCCCCGGCACAGAATACAGCTTCTCCAAGGCTGTCAGGGCTGCGTTGAAAAGAGGTCTGGCCACACCAAGAATGGTTATCAGTGTGAATTTACCTGGTCTTACAGATATGCTCTCTGGTCCCACTGTCCTTTCCTTCCACCTTGCCAATTCAGCAGGTCTGACCCAGCCCAGACCATTGGCCCTTTCCATCCTTGGCAGCTACTACTACTAAGTGCATATCTTATCTAATGTCACCCTTGCTCCACTCTTGCTCTACCTCCCAGACCTTGAAATTCTATTCATATCTGATCTCAGCCTCCCAGTACCAGCACCTATATGTTCTATCAGTGCTGTAATGGCTAGCATACAAAGTGTGGCTTAAAAGAGCCAGGGTACCCATTTGCCAGTAGAGCAAAATGTTGGCATCTTATGTAATGATGCCTCTTATATTCAGCAAGTAAATTCCATAATGTGTCACCTACCCATTTTAAATGCTAATAAAAGAAATGAGTGCATCTCTCGTAACTATCACAGTAGTGGGAGTTGTAAGGGGAAAAAAAGGCCAGATGCATTTTGCTTTCTTTCTTAGTTACCACTAACATCTTTGCTCTATATTTGTGTCTCAGTGATGTTCCCCTCTTGCTGCTAAGCCTGGTCTATTGTTGGCATAGCACATGTGGGCTGCATGGGTAATTTGTGTCCTAGGAGGTTTCAGTTTACAAAAATAGGCAAAGCTTGACTTTTCACAGTCACTTCCTCTGTAATTAAAATGGCATATTTCTTAAGTTAGGAAAAGATGAGTTTATGGTAAGGGGAATAACAGTCTCTTCAAAGAAACTGAATTTATATTCTTGAACTATTGCCATATATAATAAAAGGCCAAGCCATTACTTGAAAGTCAATTTAAACACTGGATATCACAAAATAGTGCAAATTGGATAAATTAAGCTTCAGGTTCTTTTCTATTGAAAGACATCTTGACTTTTTTGTGGGTTTTTTTGTTTGTTTGTTTGATCCTGGGGAAGTGGAGCAAATGGAAGCATTTTGGCACACATTTCTTTTAAAAAAAATGTAGTTAGGAATATGCACGTCTTCCTCTGGAAGGGTGGGGAGAATCTGTTTTGTTTTTCAATATTTGCTCCATTGTGAATTTATTTTTGGTGTAATGGTGTGTCCCAACACCATTTGTTGACTCATTCATCTTTTCACCACTGATTACAAACACCACATTTTCCTACTATAAAAATAAATAATGTTCCGTTAATTTTATATTTCATGACTAAAACAACTATATTTACATGTGTTAAGATATTTCCTTATTAAATTTAAACATGTAAGCTACACAAGTTTTAATATCCTGTCTTGGCATTTCTTCACTTTTAAAGATGTGCTAAGAAACAAACAGGAAACTGGCCAAGACTTCTCTTAACTGTTGAGAAGCTCCTAGAAATATGACCCACTACCTCACAGCTCTGCCTCTAGCAAGATTCCCCTAAGTCTTGGCCCTAGAGACTTTTACACAAAGACCAAGACATTCAGGTCATAAGGGCAGTGGCAGTGATGATCTCAGAGCCAATGATGGCAAATCGCTCAGCTCTGGCTCAGCACAGGTGAGGGCTGCAATGACATGGAGCAGATGGGGCACCAACCAGAGTCTAACCTGCTTGCTCCTGTGTCCACCACTAAGAGTCCTCAGAAGTCACTGACAGCAGAATGGAGAGGAGAAGGTGCTGATGAACAAAAGATATCCCCAGACTCTGACTGGAAGGGGCCAAGTCAGAGTCCCACTGTATGCTCACTGCCTCAGAGAAGGGCACCGCGGGTATGTGTGTGCATGTGTGTGTGTGTGTATAGCAGAGGAGGGGGCTGGCTGGGGAGGCCTCACAATTATGGTAGAAGGCAAAAGAGAATCAAAGTCCCGTCTTTCACGGCAGAGGCAAGAGAGAGAACATGAGCAGGGGAAATCCCCTTTATAAAACTATCAGATCTCATGAGACTTATTCACTATCACGAGAACAGCATGGGAAAGACCCACCCTCACGATTCAGTTACCTCCCACCAGGTCCCTCCCATGACACGTGGGAATTATGGGAGCTACAGTTTGAGATTTGGGTAGGGACACAGCCAAACCGTATCAGTTGCTTATGATTTGGAGCAGATATTTTGGTTTGGTATTGGTTTCTGCTCTTTGTCCCACAAAATGACTTCTGAACCTGAACGTCCTTCTTGTTGCCCTGAGTTGTTTTGACTGGATCCCAAAAGGCTTTCCCCAGGGGATGTTTGGAGAAGGAGCTCAGAATAGTTCAACTGGATCTAGTCCTCCTGGCTACTAAGAGACAGAGATAGGAATCATATAAGCATGTTTTTGTTTTCAGTTCTTCAGTGGGTTTTTTTTTCTCTCTCTTTTGACTAGGAAACAAGTTTACTGCAGGAAATGGATGCAGATAAAATATATTCAAGTGATTAGGACTTGGAATACCCTACAGAAAAGGTAGGCTATTTAACGTCAGAAAGCAAAACAAGAAGATTGGTTTTTATAATGAATGTTGAGCTGAATTATGTCCATCCCCTATGGTGTAGGGTTGGTAAAGGAGTAGTATGAACCCCACCCCAAGGGAAGTTATAGTCTAAGACTAGTAGGACAGAGGCAGGAAGCAGAAACGTCACTTTTCACAATACAATAACTACTGAGAACATTAGAAAGTACCCATATGAAGGCCCTCATTTTTATAGATAAGGAAACAGAAACCATTTCCAAATAGTTAAGGAGAGTGAGGAGGCTTCAGGTTGAGTGCTTTGTGCACATGAAGAGCACTCATTTACTCTTCACCATGGCTACATGGGGTAGACAATGTAGTTACAGCCATTTTCAAAAAGCTTCATTCACTAGGTTCTCAATAAATAACTCACGAAGGAATGAATTAACAACTCTAATGCATTTATTCTTTTACAGGGGATCCTCTTGGTAAGTTCCCTCACCAAGCCTGTTCCTCTTCCAAGGTTCCCTGTCTCTGTGAACTGCCCACCTTGCATCCATTTGCACGAGCCGGACACCTGTCTCCTTCATACCTCCCTCTCTGACACACGCTTAGAGAATTCATCATCCAGTCCTGACGGTTTTGCTGCCTAGAATTCTCCTAAATCCATCCACAGATCTCTGCCTCCACCACCTCTACCCTCATCCAAATTGCCATCAACTCTCACCCGATGACCGTGGCCATCTCCTGACTGGGTCCACATATCATTCTGAGCTCCCCGCAATCTGCTTGCCACACTATAGCAAGAGTAGCCTTTTCAAAAAACAAATCCCCTCTTTCTATTTTTTCTTTCCCTTTCCTTCCTGAACAATTCAGACCCAAAGCCACTAGGTGGGACAAAGCAAGGCAGGCATTCCAGTCTGAGATGCAAGAAGCTGCCTTAAAAGAGACCTCCAGGATACTACACACCCTAAGGTAGGTACATAGGACCCAAATCAACCCTACTCTGGGATTGGGGGTCAAATATCAAGGATTCCAGTAGTAATGCTATCTGGTGACAAGGCTGAAATGGGAGAAGAGACCACAGAATACAGCAACAAAGCAAAATCTCTCCAGATAACAGTTTTCTCAGCCTCTTGATTCTGATGTACATGGAGATCCCATCTTGTTTTTTCACTCCTTGCCCCTTCCTATTGAGCTTTTTACACAGAACCTGGCCACTGCATTTTAATTCATCAGGAAGGAGACAGAGCTTCACACTGGCAGCAGCACCTGTTCTCTGCCCAGCCACAAGCACAGATATTGGGAAATTATTCAATTATTCAATTAACACTTGCAGCCCACAGTTTACATTCTCAAGTCTTAAGTGAGGGCTAGTGAATGAGGCAATAATACACTGTTTTACATTTTCAAAAATTAAAGAATACTACTACTCACCTATTGGAATGGCCGAAATCCAGAATGCTGACCACCCAAATGCTAGTAATAATGTGAACCAATAGGAGCTCTCATTTATTGCTCATGGGAATGCAAAATGTTACAGCTACTTTGGAAAAGAGTTTGGCAGTTTCTCATAAAACTAAACATACTCTTACCATATGGCCCAGTAGTCATGATCCTTGGTAGTCAAAGGAGCTGAAAAGTTATGTCCGCACAAAAATCTGCACATGGATACTTACACCAGCTCTATTCATAATCGCCAAAACTTAGAAGTGACTAAGATGTCCTTCAGTAGGTGAATGGATAAACTGTGGTACATCCATACAACGGAAAATTAATTCAGTGCCAAAAAGAAATGAGCTATCAGCCAGGCACGGTGGATCATGCCTGTAATCCCAGCATTTTGGGAGGCCAAGGCGGGTGGATCACAAGGTCAGGAGTTCAAGATCAGCCTGGCCAATATGATGAAACCTCATCTCTACTAAAAATAAAAAAATTAGCTGGACATGGTAGCAGGCACCTGTAGTCCCAGCTACTCAGGAGGCTGAGGCAGGAGAATTGCTTGAACCCGGGAGGCAGAGGTTGCAGTGAGCTGACATCGTGCCACTGCACTCTAGCCTGGGCAACAGAGTGAGACTCTATCTCAAAAAAAAGAAAAAAAGAAAAAGAAAAGAAAAGAAAAGAAAAGAAAGGAAAGGAAAAGAAAAGAAAAGAAAAGAAAAGAAAAGAAAAGAAAAGAAAAGAAAAGAAAAGAAAAGAAAAAAGAAAAGAGCTATCAAACCACAAAAGGACATGGAGGAGGCCAGGTGCATTGGTTCAAGCCTATAATCCCAGCACTTTGGGAAGCCAAAGTGGGCTGATCACTTGAGGTTAGGAGTTCAAGACCAGCCTGGCCAACATGGTGAAACCCCATCCCTACTGAAAATACAAAAGTTAGCTGGGCATGGTGATGCACACCTGTAATCCCAGCTACTTGAGAGGCTGAGGCATGAGAATCACTTTAACCCAGGAGGCAGAAGTTGCAGTAAGTGGAGATTGCACCACTGCACTCCAGCCTGGGTGACAGAGTGAGACTCCATCTCAAAAAAAAAAAAGGGGGGGGTGATGATTATATTAATACAATCTTAATGCCATTGAATTACACATTTAAGGATGGTTAAAATGATAAATACTATGTTATGTATATTTTACCACAATACTAAGAATTACCAATGCCCCCCTCCACTCATTTTCCACTGTATACTCTTTGTATATTTATATCATGGGCTTGTATTACCTATTTAAAGCAGATGTTTTTAACCAAAAGATTTAACTTTATACATTTATAGGATGTTCTTTCGACTGCATAAAAGTGGCTCTACTGTATCTTAGAAATGAAAAATTATTGAAAAAAACAGCAAAGGCTTAAAACTGTATCTGAGGTAAGTAAATTCATCAATTGCTGCTGTTCCTCCACAGAAAGAAAGTACAGCCTCCCCCTTTCTTCCTCTCCTCATAGCCCCACACCAGCTTCCTGTCACGCACACTGAGAATTTCATCATTCTAGCAACCTCATATCCAAAAAAGGTTCCTGGCACAAGATTTATCACTCCCCAAAATTATCATGAAAATTATATTTTAATACCTGGCATATTAATGTGAGAATGTAAGCAATAATTGCAGTACTGTCATGAAAAGATTTTCAGTCTTTTTTTCCTTTCTAGAATTGAGAACAGTGGTGGATGTGGAAGCTGTAACTAGCCTGAAGAGTGCAGACAACCAAAATGAGTTTCCAGTAACATTAAAGCAAACCACAACAGAACAGGTAAGTCAGCCTTTATTTCTCAGGTGACACTTTGCACTGTGATACCACAGTGTTCACAAAAGGTATTAGAAGTATACAAGCCAAGTTAACCTATTTGAGAACTTTTCAGAGGCTACTTTGTGCCCAGCACTGTAACTTCAAGTTTCTATTCTACCAAATCTATGATGTCAAGTGGAAAAGACAAATTTTCCAGCTCTGCAGTGTCCCATGTAGAACCCTCTGAGAGGAGGGAGTATGCTTTGTTCCTGTCTACTGCCCAACACAGAGTAGGTGCTTACAAGATGCGTGAAGTTCTAATATTCCATAGCACTGCAGGATGACTACAGTAAACAATAATATATAGATTCAAATAGCTAGAAGGAGGATACTGAATGTTCCCAGCACAAAGAAATAATAAATGGTCAATTTGATGGATAAGCTAATTACCCTGATCTGATCACTATACACTATATATTGAAACATCACTCTGTATCCCATAAATATATACAATTACTATATGTCAATTTTACAAATAAAAAAAAAGATGTTTGAAGTAATGAATGAATAACAAAATGAAGTGGATGGCTGGGCGCAGTGGCTCATGCCTATAATCCCAACACTTTGGGAGGCTGAGGTGAGAGGATTACTTGAGGTCAGGAGTTCGAGACAAGCCTGGCCAACATGGTGAAACCCCATCTCTACTAAAAATACAAAAATTAGCCAGGCGTAGTGGAACATGCCTGTAATCCCAGCTACTCAGGAGGCTGAGGCAGAAGAATCGCTTGAACCCAGGAGGCAGAGGTTGCAGTGAGCTGAGATCATGCCACTGTACTCCAGCCTAGGTGACAGAGCAAGACTCTGTCTCAAGGAAGGAAGGAAGGAAGGAAGGAAGGAAGGAAGGAAGGAAGGAAGGAAGGAAGGAAGGAAGGAAGGAAGGAAGGAAGGAAGGAAGGAAGGAAGGAAGAAGTGGAGGTATGCAGCACCTATCCCATCAGTTTGCATGGCAATAATCAGCGACCTCTTCTTCAACACTTGGAGTGAACGCAAGCTGTTAATCATCCCAAACCAAGCTGTGACCATGCTGAGTGGTGGCCAGGAGATTAGGAATAATAGTTCATTCCGTAAGTATATATTGAATGTCTACTAAGCTCCAAATAAATGCAGGGTGCAGAGGACAAGGGAATGCTGTCCCTGCTCTTTTACTGCTGTATTAATCATAGCTTTTTATTTTATATAAATCTGATGCTCTGGCATCTGGGGCTATGCTGACCTTGGAGAGACTGCCCTTCCCAGGGCTAGCCAATTCCTAGAGATAGTAAATAAATTGCCTGCAAGTGCACCTTCCGAGCAATCCAGAGCCCGTGCCCCCACCACCTCCTCTATCAGACTGACATGCAGAGCTTTTATTTCCCTGCCCTAATCACCGCCAGGCAGGTACCAGACAACTCAGGACAATCCCTATGCCCCAAAACCCACTGAAATCATTCAAACTAGGCAATCCTAAGATGCTTACCCTTCCTCCCCAGCTGTTTCCCACAGAAACCATGATAAAGGCTCCTGCCCACATTTCCCCTTCACTCCCTTGCCTCCTGACTGACCCTGGTGCCTCCCCAGGTGGCCCAGCATGGTGTAGCATGCCCCTCCTCTTAGGAACTGTGAGCAACAAACTATCTTTTCAGTGGCAATCATCTCTTAATCTGCTGGCCTCACCATACCTGGATAATATTAAAACCCATATTTAAAAAGAGTTGCTTACAGTCTAGGAGGGGAGACCAACATATCTCCCTGCAATTACAGGGCTAGATGAGAAGTTCTATAAAGAAGACATGAGCAGAGGGTTGTGGGGGTACAGGGGGGGAGTACTTGATGTGGGCACTGCTGGAGATTCCAGTGAGAACCCTAAAATGAGCTTGAGTTGGCTGGTTTGTTGCTAAGGCAGAGAATGCAAGCATGAGAGAAGGCTGAGGGTGGGAAAGGCTTCACCTGGTGCTGGGAGGAGCCCTCTTTCCAAAGAAAGGAGATGGGCACCACTGCCCTCCTGCCTCTGGGACATGGCTGTTACCCTGTGGAAGGTTCTGGCTGACTATCTTCTATACCTCCAGAGAGGAGGGTAGGTAGTAACTTCAGCCTGGACCAGAGTTAAAAGACGTTGGTCTTGTGGTGGAAGAAAGTTGGGATTCTCTATTTTCTTTTAGCCCAGATTTTATAAATATGAACATTAAAGAATTTCTGGCTGGGCACAGTGGCTTACGCTTATAATCCCAGCATTTTGGGAGGCCGAGGTGGGTGGATCACCTGAGGTCAGGAGTTTGAGACTAGCCTGGCCAAATGACGAAACCTCGTCTCTACTAAAAATACAAAAATTAGCGGTGCGTGGTGGCGGGCACCTGTAATCCCAGTTACTTGGGAGGCTGAGGTAGGGAGAATCGCTTGAACCTGGGAGGCAGAGGTTGCAGTGAGCCAAGATCGCGGCATTGCACTCCAGCCTGGGCGACAGAGCAAGACTCCGTCTCAAAAAAAAAAAAAAAAAAAAAAAAAGTTTCCATTCTCATTCTTAAATTCAGGTTCCTGATCTGTAAAGTGGGTGAGGAGGTGGGTGAGGAGGACCAGGCATCTGAAGTCCACTCCAGTCCTTGACTTAGTATCTATTCCAGCTACAGAGAATAATACAATGTTACGGGCTGAATCGTGTCACCTCAAAATTAATTTGTTAAAGCCCTTGCCACCAGTACCTCAAGGTGTGATGGTATTTGGATACGTGTGTTACCAGCATGAGGTCATGTGGGTGGGCTCTAATCCAGTTTGACCAGTATCCTTATAAGAAGAGGACATTTGTATACGAAAGGAGAAACCGCAGTGATGCATGCACACAGAGGAAAGACCACGTGAGGACATGTGATGCAGCAGCCATCTGCAGGCCAAGGAGAGGAGCCTCAGGAGAAACAACTCTGCTCACACCTTGATCTTAAAGTTCCAGCCTCCAGAACTGGGAAAAAATAAATTTCTGTTTTTTTAAGCTACCTAGTCTGTGACAGCAGCCCTAGCAGACTATATGGTAACAGATCAATTGTTAAAAAATTTAAAGTGTCTAGGAAGAGGACTTCCTCAACAGGAAGCCACAAAATGCTCTCTGGTTATTTTGATATTCAGCCAATTCACCCAAATCTCTGTGCCATGACTAATAAGATGCAATTTAATATAACAAACATTGACCGAATGCCAGTCACAATGAGAGGCACTGGCAAACACATCTAATTCTCCAAGTTCATAAGGATTCAGATAGGGGAAAGAAAGAACAGGTTCTTCAAAAATCTCACTTTAGCCAAATAAACAAAACCTCTCCCTCTTTCCCATGTGACCTGAGTCTCAAATAACTGATGGATTCACCCCCCATCAGGACCACCTCCATCTCTCCCAGAGGTGAGACAATCAAGCGTGAAAAGGAAGAAAAGTAAAGTATAGAAATCCACACGTGTGGACTGGCCATTCTTACAGAGGAGAAGCTGTGGCTGTTCCCTGTGAGAAATTCTCCAACTCAAAGGGAGACAATTGAGAAAGGAACAAGAACTATAAAAACTTTCTAGAGTTTGTCATCAGAACAACCTCCTTCACTAGGGCCATAACCAGCAGAATGGAAAAGAACAGGTTGCACAACACTTAGATAATATTCTTGGATATGCCCAGAAAAGTATGGAGATGGGAAAACTCAAACCTAAGCTCTGTCTTTGGATAAAAATATAACAAAGCAGGGGGATAGGGAAAACAGAGAAATGGCAAAAAGGAAAGAAAGGTCTGGCGATTGGTATATTTTTATCGTTAATACCCAGGGATGAACATCTTTAGAAGCCATGCCACTATCACGAATCTTTAAGGCATCAACAATGTTAAAATAGAAAGGCAGAGACTAAATATTCTATCTTAATGCCTAAGAATCAAAGTCCCACAAATCCACCCACTGGCAAGCTAAGCGTTCCCAGACATCTCAGGAAGAAAACCTTCCATCGGGAGAGCCCAGAGGCCTCGTTTTTCAAGTAACGAAGATCTAAACTTGATTCTAGAGCATGATCCTAGCAGGATAGAATAGCACAAAGATTTTATTTTCTAAATATTCCTTTTGAAATTCTCTCTATATCCTTTCCCAGCAGAAAAAGCCAGTGGGTTTATCCTTCCAGGGCCCTCTCCTCTTCTTTCTCAAAAAAAGCTGGCAGTTGCTTCCAGAAATGGGATCTGCACCTCCCATAAGTCACCCTTGCCCCACAGTCAGGGCCAGGACTGTGTTGAATCAGAGCAACCCAAGAGAAAATTGCAGCCCGCCAGCCAAGGGTACAGCAGGTAGGTGTTGAGTCTCTAAGGACAATCCTCACAGAGAATCAGAGCCTGAGATTTGCATTAATGTGATGCTGGTGTTTGGACCTAAAAGAAACCCAATTCTGAAAGGAACCATGAGCAGGAAGAGCTCTGCACAGAGTCCAAGATCTGGTTCTATCTTTGCTGTGTGACTTGAAGTACTCACATAACTCCTCTGGACCACTGTGCTTTTTCACTGGAAGAAAGCAAATATCAGGTGAATTGCTAAGGTTCTTTCCAGCTGTAAAAGTATCATGGCTTCGGTTTCTTCAATTCATTCTGGTTAATATTCATAGAAAATAATTTTTAGAAAATAATTCATAGAAAATAATTTAAAAATTATTAAAATAATTTTAATAGTCACATAAGACTGTATTATCAACAATAAGCTATTAAAGCATCACAGATTGAAAATACTATTTTCTGAATTTATACTTGATATTTCTCATTCTTTTTTTTTACTAATTTTTTTCTGTATTTAAAGAGTCTCCCAGCCACGTGCAGTGCCTGTAATTCCAACACTTTGGGAGGCCGAGGTGGGTGGATCACCTGAGGTCAGGTGTTTGAGACCAGTCTGGCCATCTCTACTAAAAAATACAAAAATTAGCCAGGCGCAGTGGTGCTGGCCTATAATCCCAGCTACTCAGGAGGCTGAGGCAGGAGAATCACTTAAACCTGGGAGGCAATGGTTGCAGTAAGAGAAGATCGCGCCACTGCGCTCCAGCCTGGGCAACAGAGCGAGACTCCATCTCAAGAAAAAAATGAAAACATTGTAAAAAAAATAGCCTCCCACCCATAGGAGGTATTATGAGTGGAATTATGTCCCCTCAAAAATCATATATTAATGTCTAATCCCCCATATCTCATAATGTGACCTGATCTGGAAATAGGGTGACTGCAGATATAATTAGTCAAGATAAGGTCGTAGTGGAGTAGGGTGGGCCTCTAATCCCATGGGACTGGTGTCCTTATAAAAAGGAAAATTTGGAGACAATCACAGGAGAACACATGAAGGCTGGCATTGTGCTGCCACAAGCCAGACAACTACCAAAAGCTGGAGAGAGGCCTGGCACAGATCCTTTTCCAGTGCCTTCAGAGGGAGCACGGCCCTGCCGACACGGTGATCTTAGACTTGGACTTTCCAGAACTGTGAGGCAAGAAGTTCTGCTGGTTAAGGCACTCAGTGTGTGGTGCTTTGCTATGACAGCCTTAGCAAACCCGTACAGGTTAAACCTACCTCTCACTATAAAGCAAGAAAGACAGCTCCTCACTTTCTCAGCATTCCCTGTGGTTGGGGCCAGGATATGTGGCCTGGGCTCTGCCCATCAGACACACCAGCCACAGCTCTGAAGCAGAGAAGCAGTGACTTCCCTTCAGATGACATGTGGCAGAGCAGCAGCCACTCCATGCAGCTCCAGGAGGTGGCTGCAACAGAAGCCCCTGCAGCAGCAGCCAGAGTGGCCCATCCACAGTGTGTGTGGTGCCAGCAGGACCTGCTCCTGATGGCAATGGCAACTCATCTCCACAGGACTCATTCTGTAGTCTCTGAACCTGGTCCTTCTGGGAATTCCATAAGTTACTCCATACTTTCTCATCAATTTCCTTTCTGCTTTAACAGAGAAGGCTTCTATTGCTTGCCTAGAACAGTTCCTGACACAGTAGGTTCTTAGTAGTTGTCAATGTCTAATAAACCCTAAACTGACATAAGTGGTATTATATAAATCACATAACTTTCTAAAATAATTTCAATTTAATACACATATATTTTTGTGAATATCAAAAAAACAACAGTTACTTCTTACCTCACAACAGCACCTTGGGGAAGACCTTTCTAGTATCCTGACTTTCACAGATGAGGAAATTCCTGCTTGGAGACTTGCCCAAGGTCAGAACTAGCAGATGGCAAATACAGGGTTTGAACCGAGGCATTCTGATATAGTAATGTGAACAGAGTTCTCTGGAACAGTACTGAATTTTTTTTTTTACATGTTACTAGTCAAAGGTTCAAAGTCTCTGATTCTGAACCAGTTATACAACAATATTTGAAATTTGCCTGGGTGTCAATTTGTCTGGAAAAAGTGACATGTGTCTTGCCCTGAAGGAAGAGAACTAGAATAAAAACACTCTGTTTTTTGGGTGATGGTCCAGAGGAGAATGATGTCAATAGCTCTGTAACTTAGGGCACAAATTATTCAGGCAACAGCAAAGTTGAGGATTTAATCTGTCCAACAAATTATGTTGTGTCAGCTTGACTTATAAAACCAAGTTCATTTTTAAAAGTGTTAGCCATTACAAATTCTGAAATACTTTTTAAAGCTTCTGTTTGGCAAATGAGAACAGTTGAGAAAATAAATATGAGCAGTGAAAAGAGTTAAAATATCTTGTTCAAAAAAGAAATTATGATAACTGTGAAAACTAAGTATCAGAACAAATGTCCATTCTCAAGTTAGGCAGAGATGTCACCCTCAGAATCAAAGCATCATTTTTGGAAAATGTTGGAAAGAAACCCACGGTGTAGGTGACAGTAACAAATTTTCCGTTGGAGTTTCTAAGGTGAGGATGAATCAGGTCAGCGGGGACCTGCCTTCCCAGTCTCAGATAGAATCTTCTCTTGTAGAACTTAACTGCTGAAACCAGGTACTTACTTCCCTGCATGTGGATCCAGAATCACAGCAAGTTCTGTTGATTCATCGCCTCCCACGCTGAGCCTGGAATGCAGCCATTCCACCTCTTTCCTGGCCTGTCCTAGATGGAATTTGTGGCTTCTCTGGGCTCTGGCTTTCTCACGAAGTGAAGGGGCCACCTGCCTTATCCTGTCTGGCCTTTGATGCCTGAAAGTGGAGGCTGGGGTTGCTCCTGAAATTCCTGCAAGGTACCAGAGACCTTCCAGCTAAGCTGCCACTTAGCTCCTGGTTACTTCTCATCATATCCTCTCCTCGATCTCTGGGCTCAGAAGTACTGCATTGTGAGGAAGCCGGGGGACCTGAGGCTCACCAAGGCAAAGGCTTCAAGTTCAAGGTTCAGATGAGGCTGATCAAATCTACTAAAACTAAATATGTACCTACCCCATGACCCAGCAATTCTACTGCAGAGCATATGCCCAAGAAACTGTGTGTATGTCTCTTTCAGAAGACATGTGCTCATCATAGACAAAAACTAGACACTATCCAAATGTACATCCACAATACAATGGGCAAACAAACTGTGGCATGTTCATATTTTATTACACAACAACAAAAATAAAACACCTTTTATATTCAACAATATGGATAGATATAACATTGAGTGAAAGAAGCTAGATACCAAAAGTACCTACTGTATAATTCCATTAAGTTCAAGAACCAGAAACACAAATCTGTGGTGAAAGAGGTCAGACTAGGGTTTATCTCTGGGGAAGAGAGTGAGTATTGACTGGAAGGGGACATAAAAGAACTTTCTGGGATGCTGGACATGTCCTAGATATTGTCCTAATGGTAATTACAGGGGTATATAAACACATAAAATTTTAAAAGATATGTGTTCATTTACCTATGTAACAAACATTAAGTACCCCGGAACTTAAAATAAAAGCTGAAAAAAAAAAGATATGTGTTTTTCTGTAGGTATATTACATTCTTTTTTTTTTTTTTTTTTTTTTTTTTTTTTTTTTTTTGAGACGGAGTCTCGCTCTGTCACCCGGGCTGGAGTGCAGTGGCCGGATCTCAGCTCACTGCAAGCTCTGCCTCCCGGGTTTACGCCATTCTCCTGCCTCAGCCTCCCGAGTAGCTGGGACTACAGGTGCCCGCCACCTCGCCCGGCTAGTTTTTTGTATTTTTTAGTAGAGACGGGGTTTCACCGTGTTAGCCAGGATGGTCTCGATCTCCTGACCTCGTGATCCGCCCGCCTCGGCCTCCCAAAGTGCTGGGATTACAGGCTTGAGCCACCGCGCCCGACCTATTACATTCTTTTAAAGAAGTTTAAAGAATGGGCTAGAGGAGCTCAGGATGTCAGAGTTAAAATAGTGATGAGTAAGGGAGATTCCAATTAGGTTGCTCAGGTCAGAGCAATCAGGCTTCAGTGCTTAGTATTCAAGATAGCTCAGAATTCAGAGCTCATAATCAAAATATCTGCAAGCAAACAACAATAATTGCTACCATCTGTTAAGCACTTTCTAGGTGCCAGGCTCTAAACAAAGCATTTTACAAACATGACCTCATTTCATGCCTGCAACAACTTTATAAGGCAGGTGCTGGTAATATTTCCATTTTACAGAATAATGACATGCCTTGCTCAAGGTCATGCTGCTGGTAAGTGGCAGTCAGGAAGCTAAAGAGGATCTATCCAGGACGGAGGGATTGAATGGGTGAAGGGGTGTGGGGGAGTGAATTTTCCAGGTTCCTCTGCTCTGGACACTATATTTCTTAGTAAGAGATTAATCAACAAGACAAGGATGTCCTCTTTCACCACTCCTATTCAACATAGTATTGGAAGTTCTGACCAGGGCAATCAGGCAAGAGAAAGAAATAAAGCGTATTCAAATAGGAAGAGAGGAAGTCAAATTATCTCTGTTTGCAGATGACATCTCAGCCCAAAATCTCCTTAAGCTGATGAGCAACTTCAGCAAAGTCTCAGGATACAAAATCAGTGTGCAAAAATCACAAACATCCCTATACACCAATAACAGACAAAGAGAGAGCCAAATCATGAGTGAACTCCCATTCACAATTGCTACAAAGAGAATAAAATACCTAGGAATACAACTTACAAGGGACATGAAAGACCTCTTCGAAGAGAACTACAAACCACTGCTCAAGGAAATAAGAGAGGACACAAACAAATGGAAAAACATTCCATGCTCATGGATAGGAAGAATCAGTATCATGAAAATGGCCATACTGCCCAAAGTAATTTATAGATTCAATGCTATCCCCATCAAGCTACCATTGACTGTCTTCACAGAATTGGAAAAAAACTACTTTAAAGTTCATATGGAACCAAAAAAGAGGCCACATAGCCAAGACAATCCTGGGCAAGAAGAACAAAGCTGAAGGCATCATGCTACCTGCCTTCAAATTATACTACAAGGCTACAGTAACCAAAACAGCATGGTACTGGTACCAAAATAGATATATAGACCAATGGAACAGAACAGAGGCCTCAGAAATAACACCACACATCTACAACCATCTGATCTTTGACAAACCTGACAAAAACAAGCAATGGGGAAAAGATTCCCTATTTAATAAACGGTGTTGGGAAAACTGGCTAGCCATATGCAGAAAACTGAAACTGGACCCCTTCCTTAAACCTTATACAGAAATCAACTCAAGATGGATCAAAGCCTTAAACCTAAGACCCAAGACCATAAAAATCCTAGAAGAAAACCTGGGCAATTCAGGATGTAGGAATGGGCAAAGACTTCATGTCTAAAACACCAAAAGTAATGGCAATCAAAGCCAAAACAGTCAAATGGGGTCTAATTCAACTAAAGAGCTTCTGCACAGCAAAAGAAACTATTATCAGAGTGAACAGGCAACCTACAGAATGGGAGAAAATTTTTGCAATCTACCCATCTGACAAAGGGCTAATATCCAGAATCTACAAAGAACTTAAACAAATTTACAAGAAAAAAACAACTCCTCAAATAGTGGGCAAGGGATATGAACAGACACTTCTCAAAAGAAGACATTTATGCAGCCAACAGAC
This sequence comes from Rhinopithecus roxellana, assembly GCF_007565055.1. Lineage (NCBI taxonomy): Eukaryota > Metazoa > Chordata > Mammalia > Primates > Cercopithecidae > Rhinopithecus > Rhinopithecus roxellana. The sequence goes on along the minus strand of NC_044566.1, from coordinate 44,727,984 downwards.
ATATGGGAAAAAAAACTCATCATCACTGGTCATTAGAGAAATGCAAATCAAAACCACAATGACATACCATCTCATGCCAGTTAGAATGGTGATCATTAAAAAGTCAGGAAACAACAGATGCTGGAGAGGATGTGGAGAAATAGAAACACTTTTACACTGTTGGTGGAAGTGTAAATTAGTTCAACCATCGTGGAAGACAGTGTGGCAATTCCTCAAGGATCTAGAACCAGAAACACGATTTGACCAGCAATCCCATTACTAGGTATATACCCAAAGGACTATAAATCATTCTATTATAAAGATATGTGCACACGGATGTTTATTGCAGCACTATTCACAATAGCAAAGACTTGGAACCAACCCAAATGTCCATCAATAATAGACTGGATAAAGAAAATATGGCACATATACACCATGGAACACTATGCAGCCATAAAAAAGGATGAGTTCATGTCCTTTGTAGGGACAAGGATGAAGCTGGAAACCATTATTCTCAGCAAACTATCACAAGGACAGAAAACCAAACACCGCATGTTCTCACTCATAAGTGGTAGCTAAAAAACAAGAACACACGGACACAGGGAGGGGAACATCACACACCGGGGCCTGTCACAGGGTAGGAGGCTAGGGGAGGGATAACATTAGGAGAAATACCTAATGTAGGTGATGGGTTGATGGGTGCAGCAAACCACCATGGCACCTGCATACCTATGTAACAAGCCTGCACGTTCTGCACATGTACCCCAGAACTTAAAGTATAATTAATAATAATAATAATAATGAGAGATTAACCAAGACTTCAAAAACAGAAATCCCTCTCCTTAGGCAACTAAGCCATCAACACACTGATGTGAGGGAAATCAGAAGGTAGTAAATCAGGTCCAGGCGTGAAATGGCTTCTGACTTTGTCAGCCAGTAGATTTTCTCCCTTGTAAAGAAATCACCACAGGAATGAACAGTGCCCCAGCAGGAGCTTATCATTCTCTTCCTTGAGAGTGTAAAGCTCCAATGCTGACTCGCATATGTGGAAGGGGCCAGAACCAAGTCAGGGCACAAGGGCCAGAAGCTCCTGCAGCTGTGGCCCCCAGGCCACCTGCCCACAGCCTTTCCCACACTTGTGACACTTTCATTTCCCTTTTATGAATTTCCCCCAGAGTCTTTTCAATAAATCTTGTGTTACTCATAGTTAGGGCTCTTGGTTACAGTAAAAACCTAATTTGAACCAGGTTAACTGAACAGACGAATTCACTGGAAAGATACAGGGTAACTCACAAACTTTAAAGACAGGGATGCAGCCAGTCTCAAGAATGGAACTATGGCTGCAGCCCTGTAGAGAACCTGAAGCCATCTCTCTGCAACATCCCATCTGTTTCTCCCTCTGTCTGCTCTACTCTTCCCTGTTACTACAAACCAGCCTCCTCTGCTCCTCCATCTATGTGGTGGGACCTGGCCACCACTGCTCCCAGGATTTCTACACTCTCAGTCATGCACCCAACAAGAGGCCTATCTCCAGCTCTTACTCCCCAACCAAAAATCTCAGGGAAATGACCGACTGGCCCAAGTTGAATCAAATGCCCCAGACCCGACAAACGTGGCAAGAAGTCAAGGTCCTGTAGAAACATGGCAACTCCTATCACAATTGTGGGAATGGATGGGGGAAGAAGGAACCAGTAGGAAAGGGAAGGTGGACAACAATCTTATGGGCATCCACCACATGGCCTAATTTAACCAATCTTTTGACAGTAGGGAAAACATCGACCTTGGAGAAACAGGGACTAGCTCTATCATTTATCAGTTCTGTGATCATGAGCAAGCTGCTTGACTTTCCCAAGCCTCTGTTCCCTCGTCTGCAAAGTAAGCACAGTAACACCTACCTCTTGGTGTCACTGAGATTAAGCAAGAAAGACTGTGCAACACCTAGTACAGTGCCTGACACACCTAAATGTTGAATAGTCCTAACCTTATTTTGAACATCAAAACAGTCATGGGAGGACTGAGTGTATTTTGTCTACAATGAATTGTTTTGCTGAAGAGGAGGTTTTCCTATGCTATGAAGCCTGCCAACTTAACGGCATTTCACCAGGGCATCACATGCTTTTAAAAACATGTTTTTAAAAAAATTAGCCATAAATTGTCTTTAGAGTTTGTCACAAGAAAAGTGAGAGGCCAAGACTGCAACATACTGCAGGTACCCAAACTAAATCCTCCCTATGAAGCCCCATAACAGTAAACTTTGTCCTTGGGATGTTTGAATTTGTTGAATGATGAGCACTAAGTGTAGACCTTTATCAGTGATAAGTTATAAATAAGAAAGTTCTGAAGAGGCTGAAAAGCTTATCAGACTACATGGGGAGGAGCGTTCTAGTTGTCAAAAAGATAGGTGGAAGTTTTTTCTTTTTCTCTCTTTTTATAAAGAGAACAATATTTTATTTTAGGAAATCCTGGACTATCTCCGACACTTCTTTCTAGGTCTGATTTAACACCTTGAAAAAGTTGGCTTCATGTCACCCATATCAAGATGGCATTTCATAAAACAAAGACAACAGATATTGACTTTGAACACAGCATGTTGAAATGCTGAGAAAGTGTCTTGTTAAGAGAAAGGGCCAGACTCTTGAAGGTTATCAGTTTGACATATCTTGGCTTAGGATTCCCAGGACTTCTCACTTGCAACAGGATCTGTAATAACTCCCATTCTCTGAAGCTGAATGAAGAAGGCCAGAGAAATTGCTCCATCTACAGTGTTTGCTGAAAATTAGTGCATGTGTGTCTAATATTCAGAGTAGAGCAGCATCTTGTTTGTGAATATTTATAAGCAACAACCCACATATAATTAACATTTTATATTGAAAAACTGTTTCTCAGGTAGATAAAAAAATTTATCTGCAACCTAAAATTTTAGCACACATTTTATGATGTGAAAAGACTCAAGGATTCTATTTTTTTTTTTTTTTTTTTTTTTTGAGACAGAGTCTCGCTGTGTCGTCCAGGCTAGAGTGCAGTGGCATAATCTCCGCTCACTGCAAGCTCCACCTCCCGGGTTCCCGCCATTCTCCTGCCTCAGTCTCCTGAATAGCTGGGACTACAGGTGCCTGCCACCACGCCCAGCTAATTTTTTGTATTTTTAGTAGAGATGGGGTTTCACCATGTTAGCCAAGATGGTCTCGATCTCCTGACCTTGTGATCCACCCGCCTCGACCTCCCAAAGTGCTGGAATTATAGGTGTGAGCCACTGCACTCGGCCAAGAATTCTTTAAATTAATCCATTTTAAATTAACAAAGCAAGTATTTCCTCTTTAGTGTCATGAAAAACAGCGTGCTCATATAAGAATCAAAGAAATCCACCTAGCACAGGAAATCCCTTTAAAACAGTCCTACAAATAATCGTTGACCCTCTTGTTTAATACTCTCAAATGATGGAGAGTGACTCACTAACTTATGAGGTGTCCTTGCCATCATTTGCTTTCACTTTCTACCGATTGGTACTTAGTATGTCTAGGAAGCAAAACAGAACAAGCCAGCCTTTAAATACCCTCTCAAAGATGTGACAATGGCCACAAGAATCCGTCTGTGCTATCTCCTTTATACCAAACTGAACTTTTGCTATCCTCCTGCTACGTTGTTTCACCTAAAGCTGCCTTCTTGAGTATTTTAAGCCTCAAGGTTTCTGGGTACATACTGAACTGAAACCTGACTGGATGTGGAAACAGACCAGAACCTGCTCTTGGAACAAGTAGCTAAGTCTCGGCCAGTCCCAGCAGCCAGACTTGGACACTCACAGGAAGCCAACCACTCAAACCCTGCTAAGATAAGGCAAACGCGAGCTGTAACCAACCCAGATGTTTCTGTACCTCACTTCCGTATTCTGTACCTCACTTTCGTTTTCTGTACCTCACTTCCGTTTTCTGTACCTCACTTCGATTTTCTGTACATCATTTTCCTTTCTCTGTCCATATATCCTTTTGAACTCCCGGCAGTGCCTGAGTAACTCTAAACCTATTCAGGTTGGGAGGTGGGGATTAGCTACTCAATTCACAAATTGTTCTTTACTCAGTTAAAATCTGTTAAATTTAATTTGTCTAAAATTTTTTTTTTTTTAACACTCCCAACAAGATATTTTGTCTAGGCCCTTTATCATCTTGAATCCCTTCCTCTAATCCATGACAGTCTCTCCTGAAACGCCATATTGGGAACTGAACTGGATCCAGCCCACGTTGTGGAGGAGCTTTCTGGTGGTGGGATGTGGTGTGAGCTTTCTTTAGAAACCACTTCACACCATTGGCTACTACTTTAAAAATAGCAGAAAAACGAACTATTTTCTCTAAGATGTTATCACATCTCAATATTACACATTATTTCCATTTTTCTTTGAAGTTACACTTATTTAAGTAGTTCTATTATAGGCCAGCACTGACCTTAAATGGGTTCCATTGTAAAGGAGCTGACTGCTGGTGCTGATCAGAAAATAGTTCTTTTGTTGGCAAGCAGAAAGGTATATATATATGTGCATACACAGACACAATATATTTTAATTCAGGTCAGGTGCCATGGCTCATGCCTGCAGTCCCAGCAATTTGGGAGGCCAAGGCAGGAGGATCATGTGAGACCAGGAGTTAGAGACCAGCTTGGGCAAAATAGTGAGACCTCATCTGTACCAAAAAAAAAAAAAAAAAAAAAAAAAGGCTAGGCATAGTGGTGCATGCCTGCACTCACATCTACTCAGGAGACTGAGGTGAAAGGATCACTTGAGCTCAAGAGGTCAAGGTTGTAGTGAGCTATGACCATACAACTGCACTCCAGCCTGACTGAAAAAGTGACACCCTGATCCCCCCCCCAAAAAATTAAAACATTCTCATTCCTTCCTTCTAGTTCTTGAATATATCTCAGCTACAACTGGTGAAACTGTAGGTAAAAGTACAAGAACTACTCTTCAAAGATGGGTAAATGACAAAACAAAACACAAGTGTGCAGCATGAAAATTAGAATGATTATTGTATAACTTCTCAGTCTTTCTGCTAAAATAAAGTGCAGAATGATTGTTTTTACTTGGTCAAATAGTGTGGACTTTCCAATGATGATAACCTAGTATGCCATGAAAATGTTCCAGAAGAGAACTGGAAGACACCACACCCACACCCCTCACAAATAAATAGTTTCTTCTATCCAGAGAGTACCTCCTGGTTAATGTAACTTCAGTTGAATTCTCTTAAGTTACTCTTTGAGGAAACATCTTTGCCCTCTCCCCGCATACATGCAAAACCACTTTTTAGCACTCCTGGGTATCTCTGAAGTTTGACAAAAACATCAGCACCCTGAGTGATTTCAACTATAATTAATAGAGCACGCTATTTGATGTATATAGTAACAGGAAGTTTATGCTCTGTGTCCACTCTGAGAATTCCTAGGCCATCCCGGTAGTCAGCATCTTCTCTTTCTCACAATTTTCCCTTCCAAATATCACCATTCTGTTACTTTCCATTAGCTCTCAGTCACCTTCACTCTCTTCTAGGACTAGTATTTCTGGCTGTATGCCCATACCACAACTCATTACATAAAATTTCCTGTGTCCTGGCAAACTTTATTAAAATTAAATGAGGATTTTCCTGGTTACATCTCTGAAGCCACAAATTTTAATCCCAGCTGCACATTAGAATCACTTGGAAAGCTTTTTAAAAATGTCATTGCCAAGGCCTCACCCTCAGAGATTCTAATTCAATACAGGGGTGCCCAGCACTAAGTCTCTTTTTTTATTTTCTTTTTATTTATTTATTTTTTTTTTTAAGAGACAGGGTTTTGCCATGTTGCCCAGGCTGGTCTTGAACTCCTGGGCTCAAGCAATTCACCTACCTTGGGCCTCCCAAAGTGCTGGGATTATAGGCATGAGCTACCATGCCTGGCCAGCACTGATAAGTCTTAAAAGCTTTTCAGGTGATTCTAATCTACAGCCAACGTTAAGAGTTAGTGTGTTAATACCCAAAATACCTGAAAGGTGTGATGTATGCCATTAGTAACTGGTTCTCATCACTGCAACTGTTTTCATGAGGCAGAGACAGCAAGATTCTTAGAGACAGACAGCTTCTAACAGTGAGTCCCAGAACACAGGAATGAATACAATCAAGAATTAAATGTCAACGCTGGGCACAGTGGCTCACACCTGTAATCCTAACACTTTGGGAGGCTGAGGCGGGTGCATCTCCTGAGCTCAGGGATTCAAGACCAGCCTGGGAAACATGACGAAACTCTGTCTCTCCCAAAAAAAAAAAAAAAAAAGCCAGGCGTGGATGCATGCACCTGTGGTCCCAGCTATTCAGGAGGCTGAGGTGGGAGGATCATTTGAGCCTGGGAGGCAGAGGTTGCAGTGAGCTGAGATTGCACCACTGCACTCCAGCCTGAATGATGGAGTGAGACTTTGTCTCAAAAAATAAATAAATAAACAAACAAATAATAAAAATAAAACGATTAAATGTCAGATAAGAAATAATGCTTAAGTTCACATGGAAAAATAAACACACTGAAGAGTTAAGAAAACACTGACAAGGGGCTGGGCACAGTGGCTCATGCCTGTAATCCCAGCACTTCAGGAGGTCAAGGCAGGCAGATTGCTTGAGGTCAGGAGTTCAAGACTAGCCCGGCCAACTTGGTGAAACCTCATCTCCACTAAAAGTACAAAAATTAGCTGGGCATGGTGGTGCATGCCTGTAGTCCCAGTTACTAGAGAGGCTGAGGCAGAAGAATCACTTGAATCCTGGAGGTGGAGGTTGCAGTGAGCCAAGATTGTGCCATTGCACTCGAGCCTGGGTGACAGAGGAAGACTCCATCTAAAAAAAAAAAAAGAAAAGAAAGAAAAGAAAAGAAAAGAAAAGAAGAAAAGAAACCACTGATGACAAGGAAGGGCTCAGAATAAACCAAGTCCAATTGGATATTAAAAATACACTACACAGCTCTTGAGGCTTCCAAGATGGCTGAATAGGAACAGCTCCAATCTGCAGCTCCCAGCAAGATCAATGCAGAAGACAGGTGATTTCTGCATTTCCAACTGAGGTACCTAGTTCATCTCAATGGGACTTGTTGGACAGTGGGTGCAGCTCACAGATGGAAAGCCGAAGCAGGGCAGAGTGTTGCCTCACCCGAGAAGCACAAGGGGTCAGGTGATTTCCCTTTCCTAGCCAAGGGAAGCTGAGACAGTCTGTACCTGGAGGAAAAGTACACTCCTGTGAAAACACTGTTTTTTCCGATAGTCTTTGCAACTGGCAGACCAGAAAATTCCCTCCTATGCCTGACTCAGCAGGTCCCACAGTCATAGAACCTTCCTCATTGCTAGCGCAGCAGTCTGAGATCAACCTGTGATGCTGCAGCTTGACAGGGAGAGGGGAGTCCAACATTGCTGAGGCTTGAGTAGGTGGTTTTGTGTTCACAGTGTAAACAAAGACGCCAGGAAGCTCAAACTGGGTGGAGCCCACCACAGCTCAGAAAGGTCTACTGCCTTGCTGTAGATTCCACTTTTGTGGGCAGGGCATATCAGAACAAAAGGCAGCAGACAATTTCAGCAGACCTAAATGTCCCTATCCAACAGCTCTGAATAGAGCAGTGGTTCTCCCAGCATGGTGTTCGAACTCTGAGAACAGACAGACTGCCTGCTCAAGTGAGTCCCTGAATCCCGTGTAGCCTGACTGGAAGGCACCTCCCAGTAGAGTCCGACAGACACCTCATCCAGGCAGATGCCCCTCTGAGACAAAGTTTGCAGAGGAAGGATCAGGCAGCAATATTTGCTGTTCTGCAGCCTCAGCTGGTGATACTCAGGCAAATAGGGTCTAGAGTGGACCTGCAGCAAACCCCAACAGACCTGCAGCTGAGGGGCTCAACTGTTAGAAGGAAAACTAACAAACAGAAAGGAATAGCATCAACATCAACAAAAAGCACATCCACACCAGAACCCCATCTGTAGGTCACCAACATCAAAGACCAAAGGTAGATGAAATCACAAAGATGGGGAGAAACCAGAGTAGAAAAGCTGAAAATTCTTTTTTTTTTTTTTTTTTATTAAACTTCTAGGGTACATGTGCACAAAGTGCAGGTTTGTTACATACACACACATGTGCCATGTTGGTGTGCTGCACACATTAACTCATCATTTACATTAGGTATATCTCCTAATGCTATCCCTCCCCCATCCTCTACCCCACGGCAGGCCCCAGTGTGTGATGTTCCCCTTCCTGTGTCCAAGTGTTCCATTGTTCAGTTCCCACCTATGAGCAAGAACATGCGGTGTTTGGTTTTTTTGTCCATGCGATAGTTTGCTGAGAATGATGGTTTCCAGCTTCATCCACGTCCGTACAAAGGACATGAACTCATCCTTTTTTATGGCTGAGTAGTATTCCATGGTGTGTATATGCCACATTTTCTTTCTTTTTTTTTTTTTTGGAACGGAGTCTCGCTCTGTCACCCAGGCTGGAGTGCAGTGGCCAGATCTCAGCTCACTGCAAGCTCCGCCCCCAGGTTTATGCCATTCTCCTGCCTCAGCCTCCCAAGTAGCTGGGACTACAGGCACCCGCTACCTTGCCCGGCTAGTTTTTTGTATTTTTTTTTAGTAGAGACGGGGTTTCACCCTGTTAGCCAGGATGGTCTCGATCTCCTGACCTCGTGATCCGCCCGTCTCAGCCTCCCAAAGTGCTGGGATTACAGGCTTGAGCCACCGCGCCCAGCCTATGCCACATTTTCTTAGTCTAGTCTATCATTGATGGACTTTTGGGTTGGTTCCCAGTTTTTGCTATTATGAATAGTGCCACAATAAACATATGTGTGCATGTCTTTATAGCAGCATGATTTATAATCCTTTGAGTATATACCCAGTAATGAAGTGGCTGAGTCAAATGGTATTTCTAGTTCTAGATCCTTGAGGAATCACCACACTCTCCTCCACAATGGTTGAACTAGTTTACAGTCCCACGAATAGTGTAAAAGTGTTCCTATTTCTCCACATCCTCTCCAGCACATTGTTTCCTGACTTTTTAATGATCACCATTCTAACTGATGTGAGATGGTATCTCATTGTGGTTTTGATTTGCATTTCTCTGATGGCCAGTGATGATGACCATTTTTTTCATGTCTCTATTGGCTACATACATGTCTTCTTTTGAGAAGTGTCTTTTCATATCCTTTGCCCACTTTTTGATGGGGTTTTTTCTTTTATATTTGTTTGAGTTCTTTGTAGATTCTGGATATTAGCCCTTTGTCAGACGAGTAGAATGCAAAAATGTTCTCCCATTCTATAGGTTGCCTCTTCACTCTGATGGTAGTTTCTTTTGCTGTGCAGAAGCTGTTTAGTTTAATTAGATCCCATTTGTCAATTTTCGCTTTTGTTGCCATTGCTTTTGATGTTTTAGACATGAAGTCCTCGCCCATGCCTATGTCCTGAATGGTATTACCTAGGTTTTCTTCTAGGGTTTTTTATGGTTTTAGGTCTAACATTTAAGTCTTTAATCCATCTTGAATTAATTTTTGTATAAGATGTAAGGAAATGATCCAGTTTCAGCTTTCCACATATGGCTAGCCAATTTCCCAGCACCTTTTATTAAGAAGGGAATCCTTTGCCCATTTCTTGTTTTTCTCAGATTTGTCAAAGATCAGATGGCTGTAGATGTGTGGTATTATTTCTGAGGGATCTGTTCTGTTCCCTTGGTCTACATCTCTGTTTTGGTACCAGTACCATGCTGTTTTGGTTACTGTAGCCTTGTAGTATAATTTGAAGGCAGGTGGCATGATCCCTCCAGCTTTGTTCTTTTGACTTAGGATTGTCTTGGCAATGCGGGCTCTTTTTTGGTTCCATATGAAATTTAAAGTAGTTTTTTCCAATTCTGTGAAGAAAGTCATTGGTAGCTTGATGGGGATGGCATTGAATCTATAAATCACCTTGGGCAGTATGGCCATTTTCACAATATTGATTCTTTCTATCCATGAGTATGGAATGTTCTTCCATTTGTTTGTGTCCTCTTTTATTTCATTGAGCAGTGGTTTGCAGTTCTCCTTGAGGAGGTCCTTCACATCCCTTGTAAGTTGGATTCCTAGGTATTTTATTCTCTTTGAAGCAATTGTGAATGTGAGTTCACTCAAGATTTGGCTCTTTGTTTGTCTGTTATTGGTGTATAAGAATGCTTGGGTTTTTGCACATTGATTTTGTATCCTGAAACTTTGCTGAAGTTTCTTATCAGCTTAAGGAGATTTAGGGCTGAGACTATCGGGTTTTCTAAATATACAATCATGTCATCTGCAAACAGAGACAATTTGACTTCCTCTTTTCCTAACTGAATACCCTTTATTTCTTTCGCCTGCCTCATTTCCCTGGCCTGAACTTACAACACTGTGTTGAATAGGAGTGGTGAGAGGGCATCTTGTGCTGGTTTTCAAAGAGAATGCTTCCAGTTTTTGCCCATTCAGTAAGATATTGGCTGTGGGTTTGTCATAAATAGGTCTTACTATTTTGAGATACGTCCCATCAATAACTGATTTGTTGAGAGTTTTTAGCATGAAGTGCTGTTGAATTTTGTCTAAGGCCTTTTCTGCATCTATTGAGATAATCACATGGTTTTGTCATTGGTTATGTTTACCTGATGGATTACGTTTATTGATTTGCAAATGTTGAACCAGCCTTGCATCCCAGGGATGAAGCCTACTTGGTCATGGTGGATAAGCTTTTTGATGTGCTGCTGAATCCGGTTTTCCAGTATTTTATTGAGGATTTTTGCATCGATGTTCATCAGGGGTATTGGTCGAAAATTCTCTTTTTTTGTTGTGTCTCTGCCAAGCTTTGGTACCAGGATGATGTTGGCCTCATAAAATGAGTTAGGGAGGATTCCCTCTTTTTCTATTGATTGGAATAGTTTCAGAAGGAATGGTAACAGCTCCTCCTTGTACCTCTGGTAGAATTCGGCTGTGAATTCGTCTGGTCCTGGACTTTCTTTGGTTGGTAGGCTATTAATTATTGCCTCAATTTCAGAGCCTGTTATTGGTCTATTTAGGGATTCAACTTCTTCCTGGTTTAGTCTTGTGAGGGTGTATGTGCCCAGGAATTTATCCATTTCTTCTAGATTTTCTAGTTTATTTGCATAGAGGTGTTTAAATAGTATTCACTGATGGCAGTTTGTATTTCTGTGGGATCAGTGGTGACATCCCCTTTATCATTTTTTATTGCATCTATTTGATTCTTCTCTCTTTTCCCCTTTATTAGTCTTGCTAGCAGTCTATCAATTTTGGTGATCTTTTCAAAAAACCAGCTCCTGGATTCATTGATTTTGTTTGAAGGATTTTTCATGTCTCTATCTCCTTCCGTTCTGCTCTGATCTTGGTTATTTCTTGCCTTCTGCTAGCTTTTGAATGTGTTTGCTCTTGTTTCTCTCGTTCTTTTAATATGATGTTAGGGTGTCAATTTTAGATATTTTCTGCTTTCTCTTGTGGGCATTTAGTGCTATAAATTTCCCTCTACACACTGCTTTAAATGTGTCCCAAAGATTCTAGTATGTTGTGTCTTTGTTCTCATTGGTTTCAAAGAACATCTTTACTTCTCCCTTCATTTCGTTATGCACCCAGTAGTCATTCAGGAGCAGGTTGTTCAGTTTCCATGTAGTTGAGCGGTTTTGAGTGAGTTTCTTAGTCCTGAGTTCTAGTTTGATTGCACTGTGGTCTGAGAGACAGTTTGTTATAATTTCTGTTCTTTTACATTTGCTGAGGAGTGCTTTACTTCCAATTATGTGGTCAATTTTGGAATAAGTGCGATGTAGTGCTGAGAAGAATGTATATTCTGTTGATTTGGGGTGGAGAGTTGTATAGATGTCTATTAGGTCTGCTTGGTGCAGAGATGAGTTCAATTCCTGGATATCCTTGTTAACTTCCTGTCTCATTGATCTGTCTAATGTTGACAGTGGAGTGTTGAAGTCTCCCATTATTATTGTATGGGAGTCTAAGTCTCTTTGTAAGTCTCTAAGGACTTGCTTTATGAATCTGGGTGCTCCTGTATTGGGTGCATATATATTTAGGATACTTAGCTCTTCCTGTTGAATTGATCCCTTTACCATTATGTAATGGCCTTCTTTGTCTCTTTTGATCTTTGATGGTTTAAAGTCTATTTTATCAGCGACGAGGATTGCAACCCCTGCTTTCTTTTGTTCTCCATTTGCTTGGTAGATCTTCCTCCATCCCTTTATTTTGAGCCTATGTATGTCTCTGCATGTGAGATGGGTCGCCTGAATACAGCAGACTGATGGGTCTTGACTCTTTATCCAGTTTGCCAGTCTGTGTCTTTTAATTGGAGCATTTAGTCCATTTACATTTAAGGCTAATATTGTTATGTGTGAATTTGATCCTGTTGTTATGTTAGCTGATTGTTTTCCTCGTTAGTTGATGCAGTTTCTTCCTAGCATCAATGGTCTTTACATTTTGGCATGTTTTTGCAGTCGCTGGTACCAGTTGTTCCTTTCCATCTTTAGTGCTTCCTTCAGGAGCTCTTGTAGGGCAGGCCTGGTGGTGACAAAATCTCTCAGCATTTGCTTGTCTATAAAGGATTTTATTTCTCCTTCACTTACGAAGCTTAGTTTGGCTGGATATGAAATTCTGGATTGAAAATTCTTTTCTTTAAGAATGTTGAATATTGGCCCCCACTCTCTTCTGGCTTGTAGAGTTTCTGCCAACAGATCCACTGTTAGTCTGATGGGCTTCCCTTTGTGGGTAACCCGACCTTTCTCTCTGGCTGCCCTTAACATTTTTTATCTTCATTTCAATTTTGGTGAATCTGACAATTATGTGTCTTGGAGTTACTCTTCTCAAGGAGTATCTTTTTGGCATTCTCTGTATTTCCTGAATTTGAATGTTGGCCTGCCCTACTAGGTTGGGGAAGTTCTCCTGGATAGTATCCTGCAGAGTGTTTTCCAACTTGATTGCATTCTTCCCATCATTTTGAGGTACATTAATCAGATGTAGATTTGGTCTTTTCACATAGTCCCATATTTCTTGGAGTCTTTGTTCATTTCTTTTAACTCTTCTTTATCTAAACTTTTCTCACTTCATTTCATTCATTTGATCTTCATTCACTGATACCCTTTCCTCCAGTTGATCGAATTGGCTACTGAAGCTGGTGCATTCGTCATGTAGTTCTCGTGCCATGGTTTTCAGCTCCATCAGGTCATTTATGGACTTTTCTACACTGGTTATTCTAGTTAGCCATTCGTCTAATCTTTTTTCAAGGTTTTAACTTCTTTGCAATTGGTTTGAACTTCCTCCTTTAGCTCAGAGAAGTTTGATCATCTGAAGCCTTCTTCTCTCAACTCATCAAAGTCATTCTCCATCCAGCTTTGTTCCATTGCTGGGAAGGAGCTGCATTCCTTTGGAGGGGGAGAGGCACTCTGATTTTCAGAATTTTCAGCTTTTCTGCTGTTTTTTCCCTTTGGTCTTTGATGACGGTGACGTACAGATGGGGTTTTGGTGTGGATGTCCTTTCTGTGTGTTAGTTTCCCTTCTAACAGTTAGGACCCTCAGCTGCAGGTCTGTTGGAGTTTGCTGGAGGTCCACTCCAGACCCTGTTTGCCTGGGTATCAGCAGCAGAGGCTGCAGAACAACAAATATTGCTGAACAGCAGATGTTGCTGCCTGATCGTTCCTCTGGAAACTTCATCTCAGAAGGGTATGTGATGTCCGTGTGAGGTGTCAGTCTGCCCCTACTGGGGGGTGCCTCCCAGTTAGGCTACTTGGGGGTCAGGGACCCACTTGAGGAGACAGTCTATCCGTTCTCAGATCTCAAACTCCGTGCTGGGAGAACCACTACTTCAAAGCTGTCAGACAGGGACATTTAAGTCTGCAGAGGTTTCTGCTGCCTTTTGTTCGGCTATGCCCTGTCCCCAGAGGTGGAGTCTACAGAGGCAAGCAGGCCTCCTTGAGCTGCAGTGGGCTCCACCCAGTTGGAGCTTCCTGGCCACTTTGTTTAATCTATTCAAGCCTCAGCAATGGTGGGCACCCCTCCCCCAGCCTCGCTGCCACCTTGCAGTTTGATCTCAGACTGCTGTGCTAGCAGTAAGCGAGGCTCTGTGGGCATGGGACCCTCCAAGCCAGGGGCGGCATAAATCTTCTGGTGTGCTGTTTGCTAAGACCATTGGAAAAGTACAGTATTAGGGTGGGAGTGAACCGATTTTCCAGGTGCCATCTGTCACAGCTTGCCTTGGCTAGGAAAGAGAATTCCCTCACCCCTTGTGCTTCCTGGGTGAGATGATGCCCTTTCCTGCTTTGGCTCATGCTCACTGGGCTGCACCCACTCTCCTGCACCCACTGTCTGACAAGCCCCAGTGAAATGAACCTGGTACCTTAGTTGCAAATGCAGAAATCACTTGTCTTCTGTGTAGCTCATGCTGGAAGCTGTAGACTGGAACTGTTCCTATTTGGCCATCTTGGAACCGCACCCAAAAAGCTGAAAATTCTAAAAACTAGAGCACCTATAATCCTCCAAAAGATCACAGCTCCTCACCAGCAAAGGAACAAAACTGGACGGAAAAGGAGTTTGACAAGTTAACAGAAGTAGGCTTTAGAAGGTCGGTAATATCAAACTTCTCCAAGCTAAAGGAGGATGTTCAAACCCATCTCAAGGAAGCTATAAACCTTGAAAAAAGGTTAGACGAATGGCTAATTAGAATAAACAGTGTAGAGAAGCCATTAAATGACCTGATAGAGCTGAAAAACACAGCATAAGAACTTAGTAACACATGCACAAGCTTCAATAGTCAATTTGATCGAGTGGAATAAAGGATATCAGTGGTTGAAGATCAGACAAATAATATAAAGTGAGAAAACAAAATTAGAGAAAAAAAGAGTGAAAAGAAATGAAGAAAGTCTCCAAGAAATATGGCGCTCTGTGAAAAGACCAAAACTACATTTGATTGGTGTTCCTGAACATGACAGGGAGAATGGATCCAAGTTAGAAAACACTCCAGGATATTATCCAGGAGAACGTCCCCAATTTGGCAAGGCAAGGCAACATTCAAATTCAGAAAATACCAAGAACACCACAAAGATACTCCTTGAGAAGAGCAACCCCAAGACACATAATTGTCAGATTCTCCAAGGTTGAAAAGAAGGAAAAAATGCCATTGCAAAAACATGCCAAATTGTAAAGACCATCAATGCTAGGAAGAAACCGCATCAATTAATGGACAAAATAATCAGCCAACATCATAATGACAGGATCAAATTCACACATAACAATATTAACCTTAAATGTAAATGGACTAAATGCACCAGTTAAAAGACACAGACTCCATAATTGGATAAAGAGACAAAAATCATCGGTGTGCTATATTCAGGAGACCCATCTCATGTGCAAAGACACACATAGGCTCAAAATAAAGGGACGGAGGAAGATCTACCAAGTAAATGGAAAGCAAAAAAAAAAAAAAAAAAGCAGGCGTTGCAATCCTAGTCTCTGATAAAACAGACTTTAAATCAACAAAGATTAAAAAGGACAAAGAAGGCCATTACATAATGGTAAAGGGATCAATTCAACAGGAAGAGCTAACTATCCTAAATATATATGCACCCAGGAAAAGGAACAGCTCCAGTCTCCAACTCCCAGCACGAGCGACACAGAAGACCGGTGATTTCTGAATTTTCAACTGAGGTACTGGGGTAATCTCACTAGGGAGTGCCGGACAATTGGTGCTGGTCAGCTGCTGCAGCCCGACCAGCGAGAGCTGAAGCAGGGCGAGGCATCGCCTCACCTGGGAAGAACAAGGGGGAAGGGAATCCCATTTCCTAGCCAGGGGAACTGAGACACACAACACCTGGAAAATCGGGTAACTCCCACCCCAATACTGCGCTTTAAGCAAATGGGCACACCAGGAGATTATACTCCACACCTGGCCAGGAAGGTCCCATGGCCACAGAGCCTCCCTCATTGCTAGCACAGCAGTCTGTGATCTAACTGCAAGGCAGCAGTGAGGCTGGGGGAGGGGCGCCCACCATTGCTGAGGCTTAAGTAGGTAAACAAAGCCACTGGGAAGCTCGAACTGGGTGGAGCTCACAGCAGCTCAAGGAAACCTGCCTGTCTCTGTAGACTCCACCTCTGGGGACAGGGCACAGCTAAACAACAACAACAAAAAAAGCAGGAGAAACCTCTGCAGACGCAAACGACTCTGTCTGACAGCTTTGAAGAGAGCAGTGGATCTCCCCACACGGAGGCTGAGATCTGAGAAGGGACAGACTGCCTGCTCAAGTGGGTCCCTGATCCCTGAGTAGCCTAACTGGGAGACATCCCCCACTAGGGGCAATCTGACACCCCACACCTCACAGGGTGGAGTACACCCCTGAGAGGAAGCCTCCAAAGTAAGAATCAGACAGTTACACTCTCTGTTCAGCAATATTCTATCTTCTGCAACCTCTGCTGCTGATACCCAGGCAAACAGGGTCTGGAGTGGACCTCAAGCAATCTCCAACAGACCTGCAGCTGAGGGTCCTGACTGTTAGAAGGAAAACTATCAAACAGGAAGGACACCTATACCAAAACCCCATCAGTACGTCACCATCATCAAAGACCAGAGGCAGATAAAACCACAAAGATGGGGAAAAAGCAGGGCAGAAAAGCTGGAAATTCAAAAATAAAAGCGCATCTCCCCCTGCAAAGGAGCGCAGCTCATCACCAGCAACGGATCAAAGCTGGTCAGAGAATGACTTTGACGAGATGAGAGAAGAAGGCTTCAGTCCATCAAACTTCTCAGAGCTAAAGGAGGAATTACGTACCCAGCGCAAAGAAACTAAAAATCTTGAAAAAAGAGTGGAAGAATTGACAGCTAGAATAATTAATGCAGAGAAGATCATAAACGAAATGACAGAGATGAAAACCATGACACGAGAAATACGTGACAGATGCACAAGCTTCAGTAACCAACTCGATCAACTGGAAGAAAGAGTATCAGTGATTGAGGATCAAATGAATGAAACGAAGCAGGAAGAGAAACCAAAAGAAAAAAGAAGAAAAAGAAATGAACAAAGCCAGCAAGAAGTACGGGATTATGTAAAGAGACCAAATCTATGTCTGATTGGGGTGCCTGAAAGTGAGGGGGAAAATGGAACCAAGTTGGAAAACACTCTTCAGGATATCATCCAGGAGAACTTCCCCAACCTAGTAGGGCAGGCCAACATTCAAATTCAGGAAATACAGAGAACTCCACAAAGATACTCCTCCAGAAGAGCAACTCCAAGACACATAATTGCCAGATTCACCAAAGTTGAAATGAAGGAAAAAAATCTTAAGGGCAGCCAGAGAGAAAGGTCGGGTTACCCACAAAGTGAAGCCCATCAGACTAACAGCAGATCTCTCGGCAGAAACTCTACAAGCCCGAAGAGAGTGGGGGCCAATATTCAACGTTCTTAAAGAAAAGAATTTTAAACCCAGAATTTCATATCCATCCAAACTAAGTGTCATCAGTGAAGGAGAAATAAAATCCTTTACAGATAAGCAAATGCTTAGAGATTTTGTTACCACCAGGCCTGCCTTACAAGAGACCCTGAAGGAAGCCCTAAACATGGAAAGGAACAACTGGTACCAGCCATTGCAAAAACATGCCAAAATGTAAAGACCGTCTACGCTAGGAAGAAACTGCATGAAATAACGAGCAAAATAACCAGTTAATATCACAATGGCAGGATCAAGTTCACACATAACAATATTAACCTTAAATGTTAATGGACTAAATGCTCCAATTAAAAGACACAGACTGGCAAACTGGATAAAGAATCGAGACCCATCAGTCTGCTGTATTCAGGAGACCCATCTCACATGTAGAGACATACATAGGCTCAAAATAAAGGGATGGAGGAAGATCTACCAAGCAAATGGAGAACAAAAAAAAGCAGGGGTTGCAATCCTCGTCGCTGATAAAATAGACTTTAAACCATCAAAGATCAAAAGAGACAAAGAAGGCCATTACATAATGGTAAAGGGATCAATTCAACAGGAAGAGCTAAGTATCCTAAATATATATGCACCCAATACAGGAGCACCCAGATTCATAAAGCAAGTCCTTAGAGACTTACAAAGAGACTTAGACTCCCATACAATAATAATGGGAGACTTCAACACTCCACTGTCAACATTAGACAGATCAACGAGACAGGAAGTTAACAAGGATATACAGGAATTGAACTCATCTCTGCACCAAGCGGACCTAATAGACATCTATACAACTCTCCACCCCAAATCAACAGAATATACATTCTTCTCAGCACCACATCGCACTTATTCCAAAATTGACCACATAATTGGAAGTAAAGCACTCCTTAGCAAATGTAAAAGAACAGAAATTATAACAAACTGTCTCTCAGACCACAGTGCAATCAAACTAGAACTCAGGACTAAGAAACTCAATCAAAACCGCTCAACTACATGGAAACTGAACAACCTGCTCCTGAATGACTACTGGGTACATAACGAAATGAAGGCAGAAATAAAGATGTTCTTTGAAACCAATGAGAACAAAGAGACAACATACCAGAATCTCTGGGACACATTTAAAGCAGTGTGTAGAGGGAAATTTATAGTACTAAATGCCCACAAGAGAAAGCTGGAAAGATCTAAAATTGACACTCTAACATCACAATTAAAAGAACTGGAGAGGCAAGAGCAAACACATTCAAAAGCTAGCAGAAGGCAAGAAATAACTAAGATCAGAGCAGAACTGAAGGAGACAGAGACACAAAAAACCCTCCAAAAAAATCAATGAATCCAGGAGTTGGTTTTTTGAAAAGATCACCAAAATTGATAGACCGCTAGCAAGACTAATAAAGAAGAAAAGAAAGAAGAATCAAATAGACTCAATAAAAAATGATAAAGGGGATATCACCACCGACCCCACAGAAATACAAACTACCATCAGAGAATACTATAAACACCTCTACGCAAATAAACTAGAAAATCTAGAAGAAATGGATAATTTCTTGGACACTTACACTCTTCCAAGACTAAACCAGGAAGAAGTTGAATCCCTAAATAGACCAATAGCAGGCCCTGAAATTGAGGCAATAATTAATAGCCTACCAACCAAAAAAAGTCCAGGACCAGATGGATTCACAGCTGAATTCTACCAGAGGTACAAGGAGGAGCTGGTACCATTCCTTCTGAAACTATTCCAATCAATAGGAAAAGAGGGAATCCTCCCTAACTCATTTTATGAGGCCAACATCATCCTGGTACCAAAGCCTGGCAGAGACAAAACAAAAAAAGAGAATTTTTGACCAATATCCCTGATGAACATCGATGCAAAAATCCTCAATAAAATACTGGAAAACTGAAAGCAGCAGCACATCAAAAAGCTTATCCACCATGATCAAGTAGGCTTCATCCCTGGGATGCAAGGCTGGTTCAACATTTGCAAATCAATAAACGTAATCCAGCATATAAACAGAACCAAAGACAAGAACCACATGATTATCTCAATAGATACAGAAAAGGCTTCTGACAAAATTCAACAGCCCTTCATGCTAAAAACCCTCAATAAATTCGGTATTGATGGAACGTACCTCAAAATAATAAGAGCTATTTATGACAAACCCACAGGCAATATCATACTGAATGGGCAAAAACTGGAAAAATTCCCTCTGAAAACTGGCACAAGACAGGGATGCCCTCTCTCACCGCTCCTATTCAACATAGTGTTGGAAGTTCTGGCTAGAGCAATCAGGCAAGAGAAAGAAATCAAGGGTATTCAGTTAGGAAAAGAAGAAGTCAAATTGTCCCTGTTTGCAGATGACATGATTGTATATTTAGAAAACCCCATTGTCTCAGCCCGAAATCTCCTTAAGCTGATAAGCAACTTCAGCAAAGTCTCAGGATACAAAATTAATGTGCAAAAATCACAAGCATTCTTATACACCAGTAACAGACAAACAGCCAAATCAGGAATGAACTTCCATTCACAATTGCTTCAAAGAGAATAAAATACCTAGGAATCCAGCTTACAAGGGATGTAAAGGACCTCTTCAAGGAGAACTACAAACCACTGCTCAGTGAAATCAAAGAGGACACAAACAAATGGAAGAACATACCATGCTCATGGATAGGAAGAATCAATATCATGAAAATGGCCATACTGCCCAAGGTTACTTATAGATTCAATCCCATCACCATCAAGCTACCAATGACTTTCTTCACAGAATTGGAAAAAACTGCTTTAAAGTTCATATGGAACCAAAAAAGAGCCCGCATTGCCAAGACAATCCTAAGTCAAAAGAACAAAGCTGGAGGGATCATGCCACCTGACTTCAAACTATACTACAAGACTACAGTAACCAAAACAGCATGGTACTGGTACCAAAACAGAGATATAGACCAATGGAACAGAACAGAGTCCTCAGAAATAATATCACGCATCTACAGCCATCTGATCTTGACAAACCTGAGAGAAACAAGAAATGGGGAAAGGATTCCCTATTTAATAAATTGTGCTGGGAAAATTGGCCAGCCACTAGTAGAAAGCTGAAACTGGATCCTTTCCTTACTCCTTATACGAAAATTAATTCAAGATGGATTAGAGACTTAAATATTAGACCTAATACCATAAAAACCCTAGAAGAAAACGTAGGTAGTACCATTCAGGACATAGGCATGGGCAAGGACTTCATGTCTAAAACACCAAAAGCTACGGCAGCAAAAGCCAAAATTGACAAATGGGATCTAATTAAACTAAAGAGCTTCTGCACAGCAAAAGAAACTACCATCAGAGTGAACAGGCAACCTACAGAATGGGAGAAAATTTTTGCAATCTACTCATCTGACAAAGGGCTGATATCCAGAACCCACAAAGAACTCAAACAAATTTACAAGAAAAAAACAAACAACCCCATCAAAAAGTGGGCAAAGGATATGAACAGACATTTCTCAAAAGAAGACATTCATACAGCCAACAGACACATGAAAAAATGCTCAACATCACTCGCCATCAGAGAAATGCAAATCAAAACCACAATGAGATACCATCTCACACCAGTTAGAATGGCAAACATTAAAAAGTCAGGCAACAACAGGTGCTGGAGAGGATGTGGAGAAATAGGAACACTTTTACACCGTTGGTGGGATTGTAAACTAGTTCAACCATTATGGAAAACAGTATGGCGATTCCTCAAGGATCTAGAACTAGATGTACCACATGACCCAGTCATCCCACTACTGGGTATATACCCAAAGGATTATAAATCATGCTGCTATAAAGACACATGCACACGTATGTTTATTGCGGCACTATTCACAATAGCAAAGACTTGGAATCAACCCAAATGTCCATCTGTGACAGACTGGATTAAGAAAATGTAGCACATATACACCATGAAATACTATGCAGCCATAAAAAAGGATGAGTTTGCGTCCTTTGTAGGGACATGGATGCAGCTGGAAACCATCATTCTTAGGAAACTATCACAAGAACAGAAAACCAAACACCACATGTTCTCATAGGTGGGAACTGAACAATGACATCACTTGGACTTGGGAAGGGGAACATCAAACACTGGGGCCTATCATGGGGAGGGGGGACGGGGGAGGGATTGCATTGGGAGTTATACCTGTTATAAATGACGAATTAATGGGTGCTGACGAGTTGATGGGTACAGCACACCAACATGGCACAAGTATACATATGTAACAAACCTGCACATTATGCACCTGTACGCTAGAACTTAAGGTAATATAAAATATATATATGTATATATGCACCCAATACAGGAGCACCCAGATTCATAAAGCAAGTCCTTACAGACCTACAAAGAGACTTACACTCCCACACAACAATAATAGGAGACTTCAAAACCCAACTGTCAATATTAGACAGATCAATGAGACAGAAGGTTAACAAGGATATCCAGGAATTGAACTCAGCTCTGGACCAAGCAGAACTAATAGACATCTACAGAACTCTCCATCCCAAATCAACAGAATATACATTCTTCTCAGCACCACATTGCAATTATTCTAAAATTGACCACATAATTGGAAGTAAAACACTCCTCAGCAAATGCAAAAGAAGAGAAATCACAACAGATGCTCCCTCAGACCACAGTGCAATCAAATTAGAACTCAGGATTTAAAACCTCACTGAAAACCACACAACTACATGGTAACTGAACAACCAGCACCTGAATGACTAATGGTTGAATAACAAAATGAAGGAAGAAATGAAGATGTTCTTTGAAACCAATGAGAACAAAGACACACTGTACCAGAATCTCTGGGGCCCATTTAAAGCAGTGTGTAGAGGGAAATTTATAGCACTAAATGTCCACAAGAGGAAGTAAGAAAAATCTAAAATCAACACCCTAACATCACAATAAAAAGAACTAGAGAACAAGAGAAAACATATTCAAAAGCTAGCAGAAGGCAAGAAATAACTAAGAGCAGAACTGAAGGAGATAGAGACACGAAAAACCCTTCAAAAAAAATCAATGAATCCAGGAGCTGGTTTTTTGAAAAGATCAACAAAATTGAGAGACCGCTAGCAAGACTAATAAAGAAGAAAAGAGAGAAGAATCAAATAGATGCAATAAAAAATAATAAGGGGATATCACCACTGATCCCACAGAAATACAAACTACCATCAGAGAATACTCTAAACACCTCTGCGCAAATAAACTAGAAAATCTAGAAAAAATGGATAAATTCCTGGGCACATACACCCTCACAAGACTAAATCAAGAAGAAGTTGAATCACTGAATAGACCAATAACAGGCTCTGAAATTGAGGCACTAATTAATAGCCTACCAACAAAAAAAATCCAGGACCAGATGGATTCACAGTCCAATTCTACCAGAGATACAAGGAGGAGCTGATACCATTCCTTCTGAAACTATTCCAATCAGCAGAAAAAGAGGGAATCCTCCCTAACTCATTTTATGAGGCCAGCATCATCCTGATACCAAAGCCTGTCAGAGACACACACACAAAAAGAGAATTTTAGACCAATATCCCTGATGAACATCGATGCGAAAATCCTCAATAAAATACAGGCAAACGGAATCCAGCAGCACATCTAAAAGCTTATCCACCACAATCAAGTCGGCTTCATCCCTGGGATCCAAGGCTCGTTCAACATATGCAAATCCATAAACGTAATCCATCAGAGAAACAGAATCAATGACAAAAACCACATGATTATCTCAATAGATACAGAAAAGGCCTTCAACAATATTCAACAGCGCTTCATGCTAAAAATTCTCAATAAACTAGGTATTAATGGAACATATCTCAAAATAATAAGAGCTATTTCTGACAAACCCACAGCCAATATCACACTGAATGGGCAAAAACTGGAAGCATTCCCTTTGAAAACCAGCATAAGACAAGTATGCCCTCTCTCACCACTCCTATTCAACATAGTGTTGGAAGTTCTGGTCAGGGCAATCAGACAAGAGAAAGAAAAAAAGAATATTCAATTAGGAAAAGAGGAAGTCAAATTGTCCCTGTTTGCAGATGACATGAGCGTATATTTAGAAAACCCCATTGTCTCAAACCAAAATCTCCTGAAGCTGATGAGCAACTTCAGCAAAGTCTCAGGATGCAAAATCAATGAGCAAAAATCACAAGCATTCCTATACACCAATAACAGACAAACAAAGAGCCAAATCTTGAGTGAACTCACATTCACTATTACTACAAAGAGAATAAAATATCTAGGAATCCAGCTTACAAGGGATGTGAAGGACCTCCCCAAGGAGAACTACAAACCACTGCTCAACAAAATAAAAGAGGACACAAATGGAAGAACATTCCATGCTCATGGATAGGAAGAATCAATATTGTGAAAACGGCCATACTGCCCAAGGTAATTTATAGATTCAATGCCATCCCTGTCAAGCTACCATTGCCTTTCTTCACAGAATTGGAAAAAACTACTTTAAAGTTCATATGGAATCAAAAAAGCGGCCACATAGCCAAGACAACCCTAAGCAAACAGAACAAAGCTGAAGGCATCACACTACCTGACTTCAAACTATACTATAAGGCTACAGTAACCAAAACAGCATGGTACTGGTACCAAAACAGAGCTATAGACCAATGGAACAGAACAAAGGCCTCAGAAATAACACCATACATCTATAGCCACCTGATCTTTGGCAAATCTGACAACAACTAGCAATGGGGAAAGAATTCCCTATATAATAAATGGTGTTGGGAAAACTGGCTAGCCATATGTAGAAAGCTGAAACTGGATCCCTTCCTTATACCTTATACAAAAATTAACTCAAGATGGATTAAAAATTTAATGTAACACCTAAAACCATAAAAACCCTAGAAGAAAACCTAGGCGATGCCATTCAGGACATAGGCATGGGCGAAGACTTCATGAATAAAATACCAAAAGCAATGACAGCAAAAGCCAAAATAGACAAATGGGATCTAATGAAACTAAAGAGCTTCTGCACAGCAAAAGAAACTATCATCACAGTGAACAGGCAACCTACACAATGGAAGAAAATGTTTGCAATCTACCCATCTGACAAAGGGCTGATATCCAGAATCTACAAAGAACTTAAACGAATTTACAAGAAAAGAAAACAAACCACCCCATCAAAAAGTGGGCAAAGGATATGAACAGACACTTCTCAAAAGAAGACATTTATGCAGCCAACAGGCATATGAAAAATGCTCATCATCACTGGTCATCAGAGGAATGCAAATCAAAACCATAATGAGATACCATCTCACACCAGTTAGAATGGTGATCATTAAAAAGTCAGGAAACAATAGATGCTGGAGAGGATGTGGAGAAACAGGAACACTTTTACACTGTTGGTGGGAGCTTAAATTAGTTCAACCACTGTGGAAGACAGTGTGGTGATTCCTCAAGGATCTAGAACTAGTAATACCATTTGACCTAGCAATCCCATTACTGGGTAAATACCCAAAGGATTATAAATCATTCTACTATAAAGACACATGCACATGTATGTTTACTGCAGTGCTATTCACAATAGCAAAGACTTGGAACCAACCCAAATGTCCATCAACAATAGACTGGATTAAGAAAATGTTGCACATAAACACCATGGAATACTATGCGGTCAAAAAAAAGGATGAGTTCATGTCCTTTAGGGGGCATGGATGAAGCTGGAAACCATCATTCTCAGCAAACTATCACAAGGACAGTAAACCAAATACTGCATGTTCTTACTTATAAGTGGGAGTTGAGCAGCGAGAACACATGGACACAGGGAGGGGAATATCACACACTGGGGCCTGTCAGGGGGTTGGGGGCTGGAGGAGGGATGGCATTAGGAGAAATACCTAATGGAAATGGTGAGTTGATGGGCACAGCAAACCAGCATGGCACATGTATACCTATGTAACAAACCTACACGTTTTGCACATGTACCCTAGAACTCATATATAATAAAATTAATTAATTGATTGATTAAATTAAAATAAAAATACACTACACGCCTCCATAGTTAAAACAGTGTAGTACTGTCATATGACTGGACAAACAGATCAAAGGAACAGAAAGTTCAGAAACAGACTCAACTATGTATAAAGATCAAGCATATAACAAAGGTGATATATCAAAACACTGGAGCAAACGTAGTCATGTGCAGTAAATGGTGTTGGTACAACTAGACAGCCATCTACAAAAAATATAAAATTAGATTCATTCCTTAAAGCAAAGAAAAGAAAAAATCTCAAATGGATCAGAGGTCTAAATGCAGAAAAGGAAAATATACAAGTACATGAAGAAAACATGAGTGTATTCTCCTTTAACTCTGGAGTAGAAGAAGCCTTTCTAATCATGACTCAAAATTCAGAGGCAATAAAAGAAAAGACTGATAAATTTGACAACATTTAAAAAGATTAAAACTTTTGGCCGGGCATGATGCCTCACTCCTGTAATCCCAGCACTTTGGGAGGCCAAGGCAAGAGGATCACTTGAGCCCAGAAGTTGAAGACCAGCCTGGACCACATAGTGAGACCCCATCTCTACAAAAACAAACAAAATTAGCCAGGTGTAATGGTGCACACATGTAGTCCCAGCTACTCAAGAGGCTGAGGTGGGAGGATAACTTAAGTCTGGGAAGTAGAGGCTGCAGTGAGCCAAGATCAAACCACTGCACTCCAGCCTGAGCAACAGAATGAGACAGTCTCAAGCTTTTGCATGATTAAAAATACCATAAGCAAAGTCAAAAGACAAAAAACTGAGGATAAATATTTGTATCATATATAATAGCTAATGGGCTAATATCCCCAATTCACAGTTTAAACTTTAAAACTGAGGGAAAATGATCACAAATCGTATGTTAAATAGGCAGTAGACATCAACAGATAATTCACAGAAAGGATACAATATGCAAATAGATTTTAAGCAAATGAAACAATGTTTAATTTTACTCATAATAAATGCAAATTAAAACTTTACTGAGTTGGCATTTATCACTCATCAAAAAAAAATAACAAATCAGACCAAAAAAACTCAAAAAGTTTCAATACACTTTGTTGGCAATACTGTGGGCAAATGGGCACACTCATACATTGTTGGAAGGGAACGCAAAACAGAATAGCCCCTATGGAGGACAATTTGGCAATATCTAAAAAAATTACATGTATATTTACTCTTCAAATCAGTAAACCCACATCTAGGAATTCACCCTAAAAAAGATACAACCTCAATAACATCAAAATGCATGACCACATATATTAAAGCATTAATTATAACTGCAAAATATTGGAAACTACCTATATGTCCAAGCAAAGGGGATTGGTTGCATAAAATATAGAAAATACACACAGGAGTACCATGCAGCTAAAAAGAATGAGGAAAATCTCTATGAACTAATATAGTGTGATTTTCAGGAGCTACTGCCCAGTAAAAAAAAAAAAGAAAAAAAGGCACCTTTATGTAAATTTATTAAAAATAAGAAAAAAAATCATATTTTCTTTTTCCGAAAACAAAAAAAAAACAGAATAACAAACTGGTAAACAATGTAATTCATTACCTACAAAAGATGAGGAGGGATGGAAAAATGGGAAAGTGACACTTCTCTAAATATATCTTTTTGTATAGTTTTGACTTTTGAAAGCATATTTATATCTTACCTGTTCAAAATGATAAAGTTGAATCAATAAGATTAGGAATTGGGGGAAAAAAAATCAAATTGAAAGCAATTTCAAACAAATGAACCTAACTGTATTTCAAATAAATAATATAACCACACCAAAGGGAAAAACAATAAAAAGAAAGAACTAGTGCAAGTAACTTATGAATACAGTATAGTAAAGTATTTGACCATATATCCTCAGTCTGGGGAGGGTAGAATATGGGACAAGGGAAAGAAGCACACACAAATCCTAAATGCTTCTTAATAGGCTTCATTTCATAGCGACATGGCAGAACGGTTCTGAAACTACTGTGGATGTGTTATTGAACTGAGCAAAAGAGTCAATATGTTGATACTGTAGATATATAGGATTTCATCATGGAATAAATATCAAATGGGAGACAGTGAGAAAAAGCTCCGTTGATATGGATTAAAATTAGAGTATTGGTGTGAGTTCATGATTTCTAAAATAAGTATACACACACACAGGGTGTATATACATACACATACATACACGTGTGTGAATACTATACATGCATTAATTTACTAGTTCTGCCTGCTAAAGGGCCAACAAGCAGTGACATCCCAGTAGAAATGAGTACACTTACAGCCCAGATCTTGGTCTCTAGTACTACTTTCCATTAAAGGAACCAGGGATCCTAGGAGAAACTTCTGATTCCACGGATAGGACAAGGTAAGCCTAAGAAGAAGGTGCTTAAAAAAAATGATGAGGCATATTGTGAAGACACAGAAGTCAGCTTGAAGGGGTTTCTATTGGTCGAATCTGGTGTAAATTGAGCACCACAATAGTTTAAAATAGTAATGAGGTAGGGAAAAAAATGGTGGACGGGGGCAGGACTAATTTGTAGCTCCCACTTGGATGAAAACAGCAGCATGTGGAGACTCACATTGTGAATTTTTACTGCAAGAAATACTGCAGAAATATACCAGGAAAACCAAGAGAATCCACAGACCCTTTGAAGGAAGTGGCTTGCCTCTGCAGGCTCCATGAGACAGCCAAAAAACTGTGAGTCCTCAAAGTGTGAAGGGAGAATGTCCACCCCTGAACACACATCCTTACTGGAGAACCTGAAGGTCCAGATCATGGGAGAAGGATTAGACCTAATCTGGAGCTGAGACAAATTTAGAGAGTTGAGCAAAATATAGGGGTAGAGGAAGCAGCAGGAAGAGCCCTGTGGGCACTTTCAATCCCCAGGAAAGTCATTTCTGACTTTGTCTTGCAGGGATCCTTGGGGAGGGTTGCCAGTGGAATTGGGGAAAGGTCACAGGGAGAAAGAAACTTCCAGCTGAACTCTGTTAACAATTTCAACTGAATGCAAAGCTTCCCAGACAGAATCTGGGAGAGAGGGCAAACCAGGAGCGCAGGTACCAGCACAGAAGCCATGGCAGCCAAGGAGCAGTGAAACCCAAAAGCCCTGCTTGCTTTCTTAGCAGGGAGGTTTGTAACCCAAGGCAAGTTCTCAGCCCTGCTTATGGGCTGCCTGAAAATAAACTCAGTGCTGTTGGGGGGCACAGTGGGAGTGAGACTGGCCTTTCAAGCTGTGTGGGAGCTGGGTGAGAACTATCACTGCTGGCTTTCCCCCATTTCCCTGGAGACCTGTAAGAAGCAGCAGAGGCAGCCATAATCCTCCTGGGACCCTAACTCCATCAGTCTGAAAACCACACCGCCATCCCCCTCAGTGGCGCACCAAGTTCCACCCAAAGACAGTCTGAGCTCAGACACACCTAATGCTGCCCCCACCTGATGGTCTTTCTCTATCCACTTTGGTAGCCAAAGACAAAGGACATATTCTCTTGGGAGCTCTATGGTCCCACCCACCACCTGAGAAGCAGGAAAACTTATCCAGGCAAGCTTAGGGCAAACTCGTATCCCCCTCTATACTACCGCAGCTGGTGCTCTCTTGAAAGCACCACCTCCTGGCTGGAGACCAACCAACACAAAACCAGTACACTCAACAAAACTGTAACCAAGGGCCTTCACAGAGTCCACTTCACTCCCCTGCTACCTCCACTAGAGCAGGTGCGGGTATCCACGGTTAAGAAACCTGAAGATAGTTCACATCATAGGACTCTGCAGATACCCTCCAGTACCAGCCCAGAGCCGAGTAGCTCTGCTGGGTGGCTAGACCCAGAAGAGACATAACAATTACTGCAGTTAGGCTCTCAGAAAGCCACATCCCTAGCGGAAGGGGGAGAGCACCACAACAAGGGAGCATCCTGTTGGACAAAAGAATTTGATCAGCATCTCTTGAGCCCCAGATCTTCCCTCTGACATAATGTACCCCAATGAGAAGGAACCAGAAAGACAATTCTGGTAATATGACAAAACAAGGTTCTTTAACACCCCCAAAAGATCACACTAGGTCACCAGCAATGAATCCAAATCAGGATGAAATCTCTGGATTGCCAGAAAGAGAATCCAAAAAGTCAATTGTTAAGCTAGCCAAGGAGGCACCAGAGAAAGAAGAAATCCAACTTAAAGAAATCCAAAAAGTGATACAGGATATGAATGAAAAATCTCCAGTGAAAGAGATACCATAAATAAAAAACAATCACAACTTCTGAAAATGAAGGACACACTGAGAGAAATGCAAAACTCACTGGAAAGTCTCAGCAATAGAATCAAACAAGTAGAAGAAAGAATTTCAGAGCTCGAAGACAAGGCTTTTGAGTTAACCCAATCTGACAAAGACAAAGAAAAAATAATTTCAAAAAATGAGCAAAGCCTCCAAAATGTTTGGGATTATGTTAAACAACCAAATCTAAGAATAATTGGTGTTCCTGAGGAAGAAGAGAAATCTAAAAGTTTGGAGAACACATTTGAAGGAATAATCAAGGAAAACTTCCCTTGTCTTGCTAGTGATCTAGACATGCAGATATTAATACCAGAAGCTCAAAGAACACCCAGGAAATTCACCATAAAAAGATCATTGCCTGGGCACATAGTCATCAGATTATCTAAAGTCAAGGCAAAGGAAAGAATCTTAAGAGCTGTGAGGCAAAAGCATCAGGAAACCTATAAAGGAAAACCTATCAGATTAACAGCAGATTTCTTAGCAGAAACCCTATAAGCTAGAAGGGATCAGGATCCTATCTTTAGTCTCCTTAAACAAAACCATTTCCAGCCAAGAGTTTTGTATCCAGCAAAACTAAGCTTCATAAATGAAGGAAAAATCATTCTTTTTAGACAAACAAGTGCTGAGAGAATTCACCACCACCAAGCCTGCACTACAAGAAATGCTAAAAGGAGCTCTAAATCTTTAAAGAAATCCTCAAAATACACCAAAATAGAACCTCCTTAAAGCATAAGTCTCACAGGCCCTATAAAATAATAACACGATGAAAAAACAAACACACACACACACACAAAACCAAGGTATTCAGGCAACAATTAGCACAACAAATAGACTACCTCACATCTCAGTACTAACATTGAATGTAAATGGCCTAAATGCTCCACTTAAAAGATAAAGAATGGCAGAATGGCTAAGAACTCACTGACCAAGTATCTGCTGTCTTCAAGAGACTCCTTTCTTTTTTCTTTTTTTTTTGAGACGAAGTTTCACTCTTGTTGCCCAGGCTGGAGTGCAATGGCACAATCTCAGCTCACCACAATCTCCACCTCCCGGGTTCAAGCAATTCTCCTGCCTCAGGCTCCCAAGTAGCTGGGATTACAGGCATGAGCCACCATGCCCAACTGATTTTGCATTTTTAGTAGAAACGGGGTTTCTCCATGTTGGTCAGACTGGTCTCGAACTCCCAACCTCAGGTGATCCATCCACTTTGGCCTCCCAAAGTGCTGGGATTACACTTGTGAGCCACCACGCCTGGCCAAGAGACTCATTTCTAACACAGAACAACTCGCATAAGCCAGGTGCAGTGGCTCATGCCTGTAATCCCAGCACTTTGGGAGGCCAAGGCGGGCGGATCACCTGAGGCCAGGAGTTCAAGATCAGCCTGGCCAACATGGCAAAACCCTGTCTCTAGTAAAAGTACAAAAAAATTAACCAGGCATGGTGGCACACACCTGAAGTCCCAGCTACTTGGGAGACTGAGGCAGGAGAATCACTTGAACTCGGGAGGTGCATTGAGCTGAGATTACTCCAGCCTGGGTGACAGAGTCAGACTCCATCTCAAAACAAGGGGCGATGTGGAAAAAGATATTCCATGCAAATGGACACCAAAAGTATGCAGGAGTAGCTATTCTTATATCATACAAAACAGACTTTGAAGCAACAACAGTTAAAAAAAAAGACAAAGACACACATTATATAATGATAAAAGAACTAGTCCAACAGGAAAATAGCACAATCCTAAATATATACACACCTAGCACTGAAGCTCCCAAATTTATAAAAACAGTTACTACAAGACCTAAGAAATGAGATAGACAGTAACACAATAATAGTGGGGGACTTCAATACTTCACTGACAGCACTAGACAGGTCATCAAGACAGAAAGTCAACAAAGAAACAATGAACTTAACTGTACCCTAGAACAAATGGACTTAACAGATATTTACAGTACATTCTACCCAACAACTGCAGAATATACATTCTATTAATCAGCACATGGAACATTCTCCAAGATAGACCATATGATAGGTCACTTTTCAAGTCTCAATAAATTTAAGAAAATCAAAATTATATCAAGTACTCTCTCAGACCACAGTGGAATAAAATTAAAAATCAACTCCAAAAGGAACCCTCAAAACCATGCAAATACATGGAAATTAAACAACCTGCTCCTGAATGATCATTGGGTTAACAATGAAATCAAGAAGGAAATTTAAAAATTCTTTGAACTGGACAACAATAGTGACACAACCTATTAAAACCTCTGGAATACAGAAAAGTAGTACTAAGAGGAAAGTTCATAGTATTAAATACCTACATAAAACAATCTGAAAGAGCACAAATAGACAATCAAAGGTCACACCTCAAGGAACTAGAGAAACAAGAACAAAGCAAACTCAAAGCCAGCAGAAGAAAAGAAATAACCAAGATCAAAGCAGAACTAAATGAAATTGAAACAAACAAACAAAAACAACATGTCCAAGATAAATGAAACAAAAAGCTGGTGCTTTGAAAAGAAACGAGAAAATCTAAAAGAAATGGATAAATTCCTGGAAATATACAACCCTCCTTGATTAAACCATGAAGAAATAGAAACTCTGGACAGACCAAGAACAAGCAGGAAGATTGAAATGGTAATTTTTTTTTTTTTTTTTTTTTTTTTTTGAGATGGAGTCCCACTCTGTCACCCAGGCTGGAGTGCAGTGGTGCGATCTCATCAGCTCACTGCAAGCGCCGCCTCCTGGGTTCACGCCATTCTCCTCCCTCAGCCTCCCGAGTAGCTGGGAATACAGGTGCCTGCCACCTCGCCCAGCTAATATTTTTTGTACTTGTAGTAAAGATGGGATTTCACCATGTTAGCCAGGATGGTGTCGATCTCCTGACCTTGTGATCCGCCCGCCTCGGCCTTCCAAAGTGCTGGGATTACAGGCGTGAGCCACCGCGCCTGGCTGAAATGGTAATTTTAAAATTGCCAACAACAAAAAAAGTCCAGGACCAGACAGATTCATAGCTGAATTCTATCAGACATTCAAAGACAAATCAGTACCAATCCTATTGACACTATTCCAAAAGATAAAGAAAGAGGGAATCTTCCCAGAATCATTCTACGAAGCCCATGCCATCCTAATACCAAAATGAGGAAAGGACATAACAGAAAAAGAAAACTACAAACCAATATTCTTGATGAACATAGATGCAAAAATCCTCAACAAAATACTAGCTAACTGAATCCAACAGCATATCAAAAAGATAATCCACCACAATCAAGTGGGTTTCATACTAGGGATTCAGGGACGGTTTAATATATGCAAGTCAATAAATGTGATACACTACATAAAATTTAAAACAAAAATCACATGATCATCTCAACAGACACAGAAAATCATTTCACAAAATGCACCATCCTTTTAACATTAAAACCCTCAGCAAAATGGGTATAGAAGGGAAATATCTAAATGTAATAAAAAGGTATTTATGACAAACCCACAGCCAACATAATACTGAATGCGGAAAAGTTGAAAGCATTGCCCCTGAGAACTGGAACAAGACAAGGATACCTACTTTCATCACTTCTATTAAACATAATACTGGAAGTCCCAGTCACAGCAATCAGATAAAAGAAAGAAATAAAGGGCATTCAAATTAGAAAAGAGGAAGTCAAACTGTCACTCTTCACCAATATGATTGTATACCTAGAAAACTCTAAAGACTCATCCAAAAAGCTCCTAGAACTGGGCTAGGCACAGTGGCTCACACCTGTAATCCTAGCACTTTGGAAGGCCAAGGCAGGCAGATCACTAGAGATCAGGAGTTCGAGACCAGCCTGGCCAACACAGCAAAACCCTGTCTCTACTAAAAATTCAAAAATTAGCCAGGTGCGGTGGCACATGCCTGCAATCCAGGCTAATCGGAAGGCTGAGGGAGGAGAATCGCTGGAACCCATGAGATGGAGGCTGCAGTGAGCCGGGATCGTACCACTGTACTCTAGCCTGGGCAACAGAGGAAGACTCCATCCAAAAAAAAAAAAAAAAAAAAGCCTAGAACTGATAAATGAATTCAGTATACAAAATTAATATACAAATCAGTAGCACTGCTATACACCAACAGCAACCAAGCTGACAATCAAATCGAGAACTCAACCCCTTTTACTATAGCTGCAAAGAAAAATGAAATACTTAGAAATATACCTAACCAAGGAGGTGAAAGACTTCTACAAGAAAACTACAAAACACTGCTGAAAGAAATTATAAATGACAAAAACAAATGGAAACACATCCCATGCTCATGGATGGGTAGAATCCACACTGTGAAAATGACCATACTGCCAAAAGCAGTCTACAAATTCAGTACAGTTCCCATCAAAATGTCACCATTATTCTTCACAGAACTAGAAAAAATAATCCTAAAATTCATATGGAACCAAAAAAAAAAAAAAAATCCTGCGTAGCCAAAGCAAGACTAAGCAAAAAGAACAAATCTGGTGGCAAGCATCACATTACCCAAGTTTAAACTAGACTATAAGGCTATAATCACCAAAAGAGCATGGTACTGGTATTTAAAAAAGGCACATAGACCAACAGAACAGAATAGAGAATCCAGAAATAAAGCCAAATACTTACAGACAACTCATCTTTGACAAAGCAAACAAAAACATATTCAACAAATGGTGCTGGCATAATTCACCTGCCACATATAGAATAAAACTGGATCCCCATCTCTCACCTTATAAAAAATCAACTCAAGATAGAACAAAGGCTTAAATGTAAGACCTGAAACCATAAAAATTATAGAAGATAACACTGGAAAAATCCTTCTAGACATTGGCGTAGGCAAAGACTTCATGACCAAGAACCCAAAAGCAAATGCAACAAAAACAAGGATAAATAGGTGGGACTTAATTAAACTAAAAAGCTTCTGCACAACAGAAGAAATAATCAGCAGACTAAACAGACAACTCACAGAGTGGGAGAAAATATTCACAAAGTATGCATCCAACAAAGGACTAGACTGGCCAACACAGCGAAACCTGTTCTCTACTAAAAATACAGAAAAAAAAAAAAAAAAAATTAGCCAGGCATAGTGGCACATGCCTGTAATCCCAGCTACTGGGGACGCTGACACAGGAGAATCACCTGAACTCAGGAGGCGGAGGTTGCAGTGAGCCAAGATCGCACCACTGCACTCCAGCCTGGGCGACAGAGTGAGACTCAAAAAAACAAAGAATCATATCCAGAATCAGCAAGGAACTCAAATCAGCAAGAAAAAAGAACAGTTCCATCAAAAACTGGACTAAGGACATGAGCAGACAGTTCTCAACAGAGGATATACAAATGGCCAACAAACATGAAAAAATGCTCAACATCACTAATGATCAGGGAAATGCAAATCAAAACCACAAGGTGATACCACCTTACTCCTGCAAGAAAGACCTTAATCAAAAAATCCAAAATTAATAGATGGTGGTGTGGGTGTGGTGAAAGGGGAACATTTTTACATTGTTGGTTGGTATGTAAACTAGTACAACCACTGTGGAAAACAGTTTGGAGATTCCTTAAAGAACTAAAAGGAGATCCACCATTTGATCCAGCAGTCCCACTCCCGGGTGCCTACCCAAAGGAAAAGAAGTCATTATATGAAAAAGATAATTGCACACGCATGTTTTACACGCACAATTTGCATCGAACCAGCCCAAATGCCCATCAATCAATGAGTGGATAAAGAAAATGCGGTATAAATATACCATGGAACACTACTCAGCCATAAAGGAATGAAATAATGGCATTCGCAGCAACCTGGATAGAGCTGGAGACCGTTATTCTAAGTGAAGGAACTCAGGAATGGGAACCTAAACATCGTATGTTCTGACTCATATGTGGGAGCTAAGCTATGAGGACACAAAGACCTAAGAATGATACAATGGACTTTGGGGACTCGGCGGAAAGATTGGGAGGGGAGTGAGGGATAAAGAGCTGCATGTTGGGTACAGTGTACACTGCTCGGGTGATGGGTGCACCAAAACCTCAGAAATCACCGCTAAACAACTTATATATGTAACCAAACACCACCTGTTCCCCTCCACAAAAAATAAAATTAAAAGTAAAAAATTAAAATTAAAAAAAAAATTAAGACAGGTGGAAAAAACAAAAACAGTAAAAAATAAAATAGTAGGAAATCGTAAACCACTGACAAACAGGAATTCATGAGTCCAAGCAAGAGATGGCTCCTGCTTGTAGTATTAGGTTGGTGCAAAAGTAATTGTGGTTTTTGCTATTGAAAGTAATGGCAAAAGGCCGGGCGCGGTGGCTCAAGCCTGTAATCCCAGCACTTTGGGAGGCCGAGACGGGCGGATCACGAGGTCAGGAGATCGAGACCATCCTGGCTAACATGGTGAAACCCCGTCTCTACTAAAAAATACAAAAAACTAGCCAGGCGAGGTGGCGGGCACCTGTAGTCCCAGCTACGTGGGAGGCTGAGGCTGGAGAATGGCGTGAACCCGGGAGGCAGCGGAGCTTGCAGTGAGCTGAGATCCGGCCACTGCACTCCAGCCCAGGCGACACAGCGAGACTCCGTCTCAAAAAAAAAAAAAAAAGCAAAAACCGCAATTACTTTTGCACCAACCTAATAGAATGCTGAGGGGTGACTATTCAACAGACAACAAATTGGAAAAAATCATCATTTGCGGGCTATCACTGTGATGTCTGGATAAAGCAAGAAACAACAATGGATGCTAAAACCAAGGGGGAATTTTTAATGAAGAGCACAATATTTGGCTGGTCTTAAAAGTGTCTCCCTACACAATGCATATTAATTACAAGGAAAAAAGAAGAGTGGTAATTGTAATGTGTAATTGTAAGTGTAAATGTATTACAGTGGAGAAATGGAGGATAACTTTGACAAAGTAATTGAAATGATCACCAGTGAGGGCCAGACGGACACCATGCACTTGTCAACACACTGAGAGCACAAAATCAATGACGCAGTGTTCTTTCAAGCCAAGAATGCAGAATCCGCATCTAATCATAAGAAAAAAGTAGATCAATATAAAATAGAAAACACTAACTTTTGTTAAAGGCTGTGGAAATGTTTCAGGTTAAAAAAAGGCTGAGACATGACAACTACATGCGATACCTAACCCTCGACCGAATCGTGCACTGGAGGGGGAAATGCTACAAAAGACATTATGAGATCAACCGACAAAATTGGAATATAGATGGTAAAGAATTCTATTAATGCACATGTATCACACTGACAACAGTACTAATGTTATATAAATGAATATTCTATTTTTTAGCAGTTTATAAATAGTTTGTTCTATTCACATTATGCAGAATTTCAGTATCACCCACAACGTGAGCACAGTAACTGAAACACAAAGGAGAAAGCAAGGCAGCGGGGTCAGGGTAAGGCTCAACATGCGGCCTGACAAAGCCCAAGAGTTCTCTCCTTTAGTACACATCTCCCACAGGCAAATAATAGCAGTTCATCGTTCGAAGGAGAGTAGCCTATGCAGGATTCGTTTATTGTTCAGGTGTCTTTTCCAAAGTATGATAAAACAGGAGTAAGTTCAATAATGAATATCTGCAATCCAAACCAATTTAGCTATAATCAAGGATATCTTTCTTATCTATTACCACAAACATCCCTGTTGCCTCCATCTGTCTTAAAAGAGTTTTTCTAAAGTAAAGACACAATTTATTATACCTTATTAAATTCCTCAAAAGCAAATAAAAAAATGTGTGTACCACTCAGCATACAAAAGTTACACATTAAATGTGCATACAGATAGATAGATAGATATCTTTCTTAATTGGCCCAGTCATGAAATTTACATTATTTACATTTGGCCATCCTTACTTTTAACATGTCCAGAATTCTTTATTTAAATGTAGATGACTATACTTTTTTTAAAAAAAAATTACTTCCATACAGTACATGCTTCCTTCATGAAATGTTAACCTCAGTTCTCAATATTGTAAACTTGGATAAACCCACAGTTTGTTGGCCAGCTAACATACAAACATCACAAATTTTACTAAAAATTTGGGCCAACTCCTTGTACATCTGCCCCCTGAAATGAAAAATACACTAGAATTGAAGCAGTATATTGCCATAACTGACCTTAAGGGTAAGGAGATTCTCCTATATTTATAGACTAAGACTGGAGACATGACTGGTAATCTCTAATACAAGTGCTTTTAAAGAGAATCTAATTTTAAGCTTTGAGGTAGCATAGGACAAGCTCTATAAAATTCATTTTTCTTTTCTCAAAATAATGGAAGAATCTTTTGAAACCTAATATCTCATCAATATTACCACATTATAGAGCTAACGCAATCCTGATAGCTTGGTCAAAAGGACAAAATACAATAAAAAAATTAAGGTATTATATGAAGGAGAGAAGACAATGAAGATAATTTAAGGCCTTGAAGTGAATTAATCAGTTTAATTTAAAGCTGAAGAATAAACCATAAACTATCCACCTGAAATGCAAGCAGTATGCTTTTTCAGCTTCTGTTCTGTGGACAAAACAACAGAATATTCTTATCCTTAAGAAATACTCAAAGCATTTAGGGGGAAAGAGCCACGATATATGTAGCTTACTCTCAATTGGTTCAAAGAACATGATGAAGAAAGGAAGAGAAAGAGAGAGCAAAAGATTAAGCAAATGGAGTGAAATGTTAAGAATAGGCAAATTTAGGTAAAGTGTACATGACTATTCCTTGTACTATTTTTATTTTAGCAACTTCTAGTAAGTATGGAATTATTTCCAAATAAAAGCTTAAGTCTTTTAATACTAATATTCCAGGTCAGATAAAACAAAAGATTAAACTTATGAAATACTAACTAATAATTCCTTTGTGCTGTCAAATTGAAGACGTACCATTTGTTGGGCCACTTGTGGTTTTCATAGGTCATTTCCCATCTATTTGGCAGCTAGTGGATTTATCTGCCACCATTACATGTAGAAAATCTAAAGTACCTTTGAAAGACAAGGCTGAAGCTCAGAAGAAATGATTACGACTCCAAGTCCCACAACAAGTGGTTACAAAACAAATACAAATTCACCTTACAGGTGTGAAGTGTAGAAGTAAGTGTCCTTTCTCTATCATTCAAGAATAACTACTCAAAAAGATCCTTTGAGCCCTGGGCCCTACTGGCTGCCTGGAAGCTCAGAAATGAGTGGAGGAACACCACTACCTTCATATTTCATCACCTAGGAGCTCCTCCTCCCTGCTTCTATCCTAATGTTTCGTTTCTAGGCTAGTGTCCCTGGGCACATGGTACCTGCTCATAAGCCAGTGTCTCCCCTCTCCACGTGTGCTCAGTCCCTCCAGCCTACCTGTCCCAACGTGGTAGATTCCTACTCCTGCTTCAAGATCTGGCTTTGAAAGCCTTCCCTCTCTCCACACCATCTCTTCTCCCTCAGCACCCTGAGCATATCGTTGTGAAAGCTACAGTCTAGTAAAAGGGTAAGGTGTTTTTCCTGTATTTCCCTCGAAGCTCCTTAAAGGGCAGAAATCATGCCTCAGACATCTTTGCACTCCCCATTTCCTACTAAGTGTCTACTTTAACCAAATGGAACTGCAAGTCTTTTGCTGTAGCCACCAAAAGTCCTTTTGTTGAAAGACGAATATAAATAAAACTAAAATATGAAATACAGTGAGTTACAGAGGTAAGTAGTAGCTCTACCTCTCAGAGAAAGAAACAATCCCTCCTGCAAACGCCCTTTTGCTGGATCTTAGGTATCACCATAGAAAATAAGGAAAGAACCTTTAACCCATAAAGAACTATTTAGTTTAAGTTGAGGAAAATAAATCTCTGATGCTGTCTTTCAGGGTGATAGAGATTTCCATATGAGAAAAAGCAGCTAATTCCTGGACACTTAATGATAGCACTATCTTGCCTAAAAAGGCAAAAGCAGTATCCTGGGCAATGCTGAACTAAGGTGATGGCTTATAGTAAAATGAAAGCAAATTGTAAGCACAAATCTTACTCTGCATAAGTTATTTGCTACCCAGACATGTATTCCTCGCTGATTAAAGGTACAACATCAGTGAACTACTGGAGTTATTTTTAGCCAGAGACAGAAGAGATTTTTTAATCCTTGAAAATTAAGGAGTGGCCGGGCACGGTGGCTCAAGCCTGTAATCCCAGCACTTTGGGAGGCCGAGACGGGCGGATCATGAGGTCAGGAGATCGAGACCATCCTGGCTAACACGGTGAAACCCCGTCTCTACTAAAAAAATACAAAAAACTAGTCGGGCGAGGTGGCGGGCGCCTGTAGTCCCAGCTACTCGGGAGGCTGAGGCAGGAGAATGGCGTAAACCCGGAAGGCGGAACTTGCAGTGAGCTGAGATCCGGCCACTGCACTCCAGCCTGGGCGACAGAGCGAGACTCCGTCTCAAAAAAAAAAAAAAAGAAAAGAAAAGAAAATTAAGGGGTAAGATGTTCCTTACCCTATGCCGCCTCATGTCTCATTCCTTCTCATAAGGTCTGGTATTCTTTCTACTCCCATGCAACACTAACAGCTTTTCTGGAATATGATTATAACAGCACTATCTTAGTCCATTTATGTCGCTATAAAGGAACACCTGAGGCTGGGTGATTTATAAAGAAAAGAGGTTTATTTGGCTCATGGTTCTGCAGGCTATACAAGAAGCATGAAGCCAGCATCTGCTTCTGGTGAGGGCCTCAGGCTGCTTCCACCCATGCTGGAAGGTGAACAGGGGCCGCATGTGCAGAAAGCACATGGCAAGAATGAAACCGAAAGAGAGAAGCGAGGTGCCAAACATTTTTTAACAACCAACTCTCAGGCTCTCACAGGAACTAATAGAGTGAGAACTCACTCATTACTTCAAGGAGAGTACCAAGTCATTCATGAGATTCCTCCAAGACCCAAATACTTCCCACTAGGCCCCACCTCCAACCCTGGAGATCAAATTTCAACTTGAGGTTTAGAGGGTCAGATATCCAAGCTATAGCAGCACCATCCCATGACATATTTGGTATCTATGTCCTTAACCAAAGCTCCCTCTGGCTTTGCTGTAGTTTACTAAGCTGTATATTATACTTTGTGTGGGATTTTCTCACTGCCCCCTAAACTGGAGCATAGAATCTATTGCTGGAGCAATTTCCTCTGAATACTTTTCAATTTGGTGGCTTAACGGATATGTTTATTGCACCTCCTCTGCAGACCCAGAGGTACTTGGAGTCTGGCCACTGCTTGTGCCAATGACAAAGAATGCTTTAGCTCTGCAGTCAGAGCTCAGACCTATGTATTAGCAGAAAAGAAAAGCAAACAGAAAAACAAAGAATACAGAGGAAAAGCAGGGAAATGAAGGGAAGCAGGGAAGAGGAATAAGTAAAACG
Source organism: Rhinopithecus roxellana (assembly GCF_007565055.1). Taxonomy (NCBI): domain Eukaryota; kingdom Metazoa; phylum Chordata; class Mammalia; order Primates; family Cercopithecidae; genus Rhinopithecus; species Rhinopithecus roxellana. The sequence goes on along the minus strand of NC_044566.1, from coordinate 44,686,917 downwards.
AATCCCAGGAGTGGTAAGGCACAGTGGGCGCCACTAGGAACTGCCCTCTGATCTAGTTCTCCCAACATGCAGAAAAGGATCCTTTGTAGATTGAGTTCACTATTCTTCCAGCAACCACTATCAGATGACAGAAATTCTAAAGCCTAACATCACTTCCACTTTAAGACCAGCAAGGTATGAAGGAGGTGGGTAGTAATAGATTACGAAGAACATGAGGCTGGGCATTGTGGCTCACACCTGTAATCCCAGCACTTTGGGACACTGAGACAGGAGGTTGATTTGAACTCAGGAGTTCTAGAGCAGACTGGGCAATAAAGCAAGATCCCGTCTCTACATGAAAAAAAAAAAAAAAGAAAGAAACAAAGAACATAAAATTTGAAGGCAGAAGGCCTGGTTCAGGTCTCAGCTATGAGACACAGGGTAACCGCTTCTTAACCTTTTCATCTCAGCGTTCTTATCTGTTAAATGGGGATAATAACACCTGCCACACAGGATTGTTGTGAGCATCAAATTACTGCACATGAAAGGGTAAGTTTCTATTTCAACCGTGGATGGAGAGATGGTTAACATGCCTGCACTTCACAGATCCTGAGAACTAAAGGACAAATAAACCCAACAAGCAAAATTCAAGGTGCAATTGCTTTATTAGATTATATCCAAGTACTCACGCACCTACACATATTTCTCTATATCAACTAATAAAATGGGGAGGCTTAAAAGAAACACAAGTATTTTTTTCAAATATTTGAAGGGTTCCCAGAAAGAAGGATTAGCTATTTCCAAACTAGTTCAAAGACAGAACCGTAGTCAGACTATCAGGTAAAAGCTACAGGGAAAAGGATTTGGGATCAATATAATAAAGAGCTTTTCAATATTTCAAACTGTTTGGAAATGAGACAACTCCCCATAAGGAAATGAGCTCCCTGACAGTGAAGATGTTTACATTGAAAGGAATGACCGACTGTCAGGATATGTTAGATGTTGGGTGAGGTGCAAGTTGCATGAGGGCAGGGGGTGTGTGTCTGTTTTGTTCACTGCTATCACTCTGTGCCTAGAAGAGTGCCTAGCATGTGGAAGGCACCCAGATACGACAAATAAATGAGCAAGCTGGGCATGGTGGTGCATGCCTGTAGTCCCAGCTACTTAAGAGGCTGAGACAGGGGCATTGCTTGAGTCCAGAGGTTTGAGTCTAGCCTGGGCAACATAGGGAGTCCCTGAGGCTGAGGCAGGAAAACTGCTTGAACTTGTGAGGTGGAGGTTGCAGTAAGCCAAGATCATGCCATCACTCTCCAATAAAGAAGGAAGGAAGGAAGGAAGGAAGGAAAGAAGGAAGGAAGGAAGGAAGGAGAGAAAAGAGAAAGAGGAAGGAAGGAAGGGGAAAAAAGAGAAAAGAGAAAAGGAAGGAAGGAGGGAGGGAGGGAGGGAGGGAGGGAGGGAGGGAGGGAGGGAGGGAGGGAGGGAAGGAAGGAAGGAAGGAGGGAAGGAAGGAAGGAAGGAAGGAAGGAAGGAAGGAAGGAAGGAAGGAAGGAAAAAAGAGAAAAGAGAGAAAGAGGAAGGAAAGAAGGGAGGGAGGGAGGGAGGGAGGGAGGAAAGAAGGTGAGGGAAGAAATAAGCACATTCTGTGATCACTTTGAATCTAGGACTCTAATTTTATGATAGATGTTCAACAGTTCTTAGTTCTGCTGAGCCTGTGTCAGCTCAGCAGCTCAGCTGGGCATCTCAAAGGCCAAATCATTTAAAGATTTTCTCTGAGTCAAATTCACAAACACAAGGGTTGATTCTACATTTGCAGACAAACAGGTACCAGAAAGCCCTACTTCACTGTTACACACTAAGAGTGTGGAATGAACAGCAGGTGAAATAGCCAAACCTACACAAATCAACCAACAAAATCCAAATGGGAGTTGAGGAAAGGGGTAGGTGTTACTCAGGTATAGTGCCAAGTGGATCTGTGGACAAGAATGTTCTCGTATGCATCTCTATATCCATAATACCGAGCACAGTGCCTGGCGCAAAATAGATGCTCAAAAACCATTTGCTGAATTCAACTGAACTGAAATTTATGTCTGACAATTATTAAACTATTTGCCTTTTCATTTCATATTAAGTTCACAATTCATTGTTATATATTTATTCACACAGACTTGGATTTAATTGCTTGTATCTCCCCCACTACGTTACAAACACCATAAGGGACCATGTATCCTATTGATCATTGTATACCATGTAGCCCTGGTACATTGTGTGGCACAGAGGAGGTGTGCACTTAATATTTGTTGAATGAAGTGAATAAATACTGGAAGTGGATCTCTAAAATAACTGTGTACTTGAAAGAATTCTAGAATCATAGAATCTTTCTAATCCTTTTAGTTATTATTTATTATCAAGTCTGCCCATTTAGACTGAACCATTTAAGAAACGAAGCAATTTAATCTAGATAAAGTAATGGTAATGCAATAGTAATATCAGAATATTTCTTCTAAATTGATGGTCAAAAATACTAATGAGAGTCCCCACAAAGACTCTGTGCTTCAAGTTTTTTAGGGAAACATTTTACTGGCCAACATTCCCAGTTTCAAACAGACTTCACAGTCAATCCAGAGGCTGCAGATAACTAAGTTAATCCTCTTCTTTGGGCTATATAATTGGGTTTGTCTTTTCTTTGGCACTTCTCCTGAAGGGCATACTAAGCAGAGAAAAGAAATCCAGTCAAACCATAAGCATGAATTTTGGCAACTTTTATAACAGCCAAGCCTAGTGAACAGTTAGTATTTGGTGACTCCAATGTTGTTTTTCTGGACCTCTTCCCACCCAGTCATGGAGATATCCCTCCACCCAAAGCGGCTCCATTCATACCTAAGGCTCAAATGGCTGTAAAGACAGTGTTTGTTACCAGTCTGCAATAAGATAACTTACATCAGAATATAAATGAAAGCACTGAAGCTTCCTCCATTGGAAAAGGCTTGCTACCTTGCTACCAAGATAAAAACATATTTCAGACAAACTAAATAGTGCGCTTCATGACATAATTGACTTAAATCCTAGCAAAAGATCCTTACCTGGGTGCAAATCAGGAACAAAGCTTCAGAGACTGGCTCTTTGAGTAGCATTGTGCTAACCAATAAAATGATATCTGCTCCTGGGTATCAGCATTTTAAAGGACAATAAGAAGCTTCACAGTGAAGGAATCACTCCCTAAGCACAGCTTCTCACAAACATAGGGATATTATGTCTCGAATAGGTGGACATGGTATTTAGAGGTTACAAGGGAACCACTGAAATGAGGCATCCTGCCATAACCAGATCTAGTACCTAATACGTGCATAAAACAGTATCAATTCCTTTTCTCCTGCATCCTGACCCAATCCAATTTTTTTTCAAAGGAACACATGCATTAGAATCACCTAAGAAATTTATTAAACATGCCTGCTGCCAGGCCAACTGAATTAGAATAGCTGGGTATGGGCCTAGGAATCTCTATGCTTAGCAGGCATCCAAAAGATTTATGTACACTGAAATCTGGGAACCACTGGATTAGATAAGCTGAGACTACAGAAAAGAGCTTTGCAACTGCAAAGGAAACAAAAATAAAAGTACAAAGTGAGCACCAAATAGGAACTTTTGTCCCTGCCACAGATATTTCAGAAAGCACATGAATACAGCACAGCCAATCAACTGATGCAAGCACCTCCTACACCACAAATAGGCTTTGCCCTATAGCGTTTGCCATTTACTGTTTAAGCAAAAAATTGTTTAACTGCCATTAACCTCATAGGATTATTGACACTGGGTATCCATTTCTCAAAGAGATATCAGATATTTGACCAGTTTAAATTGAGAAACACTGGATTCTTTGGCTCGCTTTGGTTTTCTGAATGGAACTTCCTCACCTCAGAAACAGCCTGTAAGTCAATTAGCCTTTTTCTCACTAAGGAAACAATGGATTTTATTCACATGGTATTTCACTCACAAGTCCCCCAAATTACTGGCTTGCCAAACCCTGCTCAAGTAAGAAGGCTGAGTGACAGTAACGGAAGCTAAATCATTTGGCATTTCAGTGACAATGTGTAACAGTGTATAAATTTTTAAAATCCCGTTACTGTTGTGCCTTCTCAGCAATGACACATCTGCAAAATGGGCAGTAGGCCAAGTACCCTACCAGAAAACAAAATCGTTGCCTGTTGTGGTATTAATGCCCAGTGAAGCCACTGGTCTCAGTACACAGTCAAGTACACCAGAACAGGCCTCAAAGGGTAGACCCGAACCGTTAACCCAAAGTATCTGAGACGGGTCTCAGTCAATTTAGAAAGTTGTTTTTTTATTTTTTTGACAAGATTAAGGAGGCACCCGTGACACAGCCTCAGGAGGCCCTGATGACATGTGCCCAAGGTGGTTGGGGTACAGCTTGCTTTTATACATTTTAGGGAGACATGAGTCATTAATCAACATATGTGAGATGTATTGGTTCGGTCTGGTAAGGCGGGACAACTCAACGTGGGGGCTTCCAGGTTAGAAGTAGATAAAACACACAGGAGGCCAGGTGCGGTGGCTCAAGCCTGTAATCCCAGCACTTTGGGAGGCCGAGACAGGAGGATCACGAGGTCAGGAGATCGAGACCATCCTGGCTAACACAGTGAAACCCCGTCTCTACTAAAAATACAAAAAACTAGCCGGGCGAGGTGGCGGGCACCTGTAGTCCCAGTACTCCGGAGGCTGAGGCAGGAGAATGGCCTAAACCCGGGAGGCGGAGCTTGCAGTGAGCTGAGATCCGGCCACTGCACTCCAGCCCAGGCGACAGAGCAAGAGTCCGTCTCAAAAAAAAAAAAAAAGACATAAGGGTGCATTCTTTTGAGTCCTGATCAGGCTTCCACTCAATACACAACTTAGTCTGGCTCAGTGAATCTGCATTTTTACATAAACAATAGGGCAAAGGAAGCAATCAGATATGCATTTGTCTCAGGTGAGTCTCACAGGGGTGACTGAGTTCTGTCTGTCCTTTGTCCACAGAGAATTTCCTTGTGGACGAGGATCTGTGGCAAATTGTGAGGGAGGTATGTAGCTATGTTATTTACGAATAAAATGGGAGGCAGGTTTGCCTGACATAGCTCCCAGTTTGACTTTTCCCTTGGCTTAGTGATTTATTTTCCTTTCACATAACCACAGAGGAGAATGCCATGGAGAGGGGCCATAATAGGCACTGAACGTCAGGAAAGCTGGCAGGGGAGTCAGATACGGCTCCAAGTCTGTTCAGTGGTCTCCACAAGGCTTCCACAAAGACCAAAGGTTTCACACTGACTTATGATACCCAACACAAGAGAACCAACAGTGTGGGCGAATTAAGTCTACGGTTTTTTATGAGTTAGCCCATAATGAAAAGTCTCTCACAGACTGAAAAAATGGTCCGTATCAATCAAATCACAATATTTAAGAAAGTCATGACCAATTTGCTTAAGACTGCTCCTTCAGCTGCCCCTCTTCAGCATCCCTCGCAGAGAAAGAAAAAGCATTAGTCAAAAAGATTCAGATGAACACTGCCCCCCTTCAAGAGAGTCATGGCACACCAGACACAAAGCAGTGAATCACCTGTCATTTGTTTCCAGTTCTTCCTTATCAGCCCACACACTGTCATACATGTGGAATCAAATAGTATAGCTTTTTTTTTTTTTTCTTAGTAGAATCAGAGTCATTCAATTGAAAGTTGAATGTTAGGAAAATGGAAAGTTCAAATTTTCTACAAATAAACAGGGATAAGTTTGACAGGTGAATGACTGAAGGAGAAAACAATGCTTTATCTGCAACGCTCTCTGTCACGGTTGCAACAGATCTCTTTCCTACCTCCTACTTTAAGTAAAAATTAAATAGTCTCCCTGTATGTGCCAGTTTCATATACACGCAAGAACATACAGGAAGTTAATATATGATAAAGATGACTTTTAAAATTGGTGGGAAATGGATCAAACAGAGAAAAGTAAATCCCTTAAGGGATAAGCAAATGGTGTTTGGGAAACAGATTAGCCATTTCAGAGGGGAAATTTGCATTCATAACTCAAGTTCAGACTGTATAACAAAACAATTAAGCCTTTCAAAACATATCATGAAAACTAGAAACCACAAAGACTAATACATTTCATTATATTTAAAATGACATATGACACATATATATAATACATAATAGGCAAAAATGGTTAATCTCAAATATACAAAAAGTTATTGATACTAGGAAGAATGAACAGTCAATAGAAAAACAGTCAAAGAACACGAAAAGGAAGTCACACACTGACACACACCAACACACACACACATACACTTCCACAAATGCCCATTGATCAACATTAAACAGGACATTGTTTTTGCCCACTGGAATTAGCAACACAGTATTATCAAGTATGGAAATATTATTGTGCATTGTGAATGGAAGAGTAACCAAGAGAGACCTTCCGGAAAGCAGTTCATGCTTTTACATAGCTATTTCACTTACAGGTTTTTACCCTAAGGATAAATTACCCAAGTGCTGAAAGACATACGCACCAGAGTGTTCACCTGTTATTTATAATGTTAAAGACATATAAACCAAATGTCAATAAATGCTAGACTAGGTTAAATAAACCATGATATATACATTCTCTTGTATGTGCAGCTATTAAAAATTATGTAGATCTATATTTGATGCCATGGAAAGATCCTTATTTGATCGAAGAAATGCAGATTATAGAACATTATGTATGTATATGATCCTATTTACGTAAAAGTGTATTCATATCTATGCACATATACTCATATGTAGAGAAGACCAGAAGATTGTTTACAAAACTGTTAACATTAGTTATTTCTGGGTTCTGGCATTGCAGGTGATTTTTACTTATCCGCACTTTTTTGTATCATTCCAGTTTTGAAGAGGTTTATTTTTTCAACGAGTATGTGTCATTTTTACTAAAACAAAGATCTTTTTTCTAGAACGATGCTAGTTTCATTAAACAAGGATATCAAAAACAAACAAAAAGAGGCTTCTCTGCTTTAAGAACAAATAATAGGAATAATTGTAAAGTAGTTGAGGTTTTTCTCCAGTTTCCTTCTTATTACATGCTCAGCTGGTCACTCTGGAATTGTCACTCTCAACTGATGAACTGCAGGGTCTCAACTGGTGGTCAATCAACTCCTATTTGAAGACATTAATAGATGTTAGTGTGTCATTGGTGATATGGTTTGACTGTGTTCCCACCGAAATCTCATCTTGAATTATAGTTCCCACAATTTTCATGTGTTGTGAGAGGAACCTGGTGGGAGGTAATTGAATCATGGAGCTGGGTCTTTCCTGTGCTGTTCTCGTGACAGTGAATAAGTCTTGTGAGAGCTGATGGTTTTTGGTTTTTTTTTTTTTTTTTTTTTTTTTTTTTTTGAGATGCAGTCTCGCTGTCACTAGGCTGGAGTGCAGTGGTACAATCTTGGCTCAGTGCAACCTCCACCTCTGGGGTTCAAGCAATTCTCCTACCTCAGCCTCCAGAGCAGCTGGGATTACAGGCACACACCACCATGCCTGGCTAATTTTTGTATTTTTTTTTTTTTAGTAGAGACAGGGTTTCGCCATTTTGGCCAGGCTGGTCTTGAGCTCCTGACATCAGGTGATCCGCCTGCGTCGGCCTCCCAAAGTGCTAGGATTACAGCTCGTGAGCCACTGGTTTCATAAGGGGGAGTTTCCCTGCACAAGCTCTCTGCTTGCTGCCATCCATGTAAGACATGACTTGCTCCTTCTTGCCTTCCACCATGATTTTGAGGTCTCCCCAGCCATGTGTAACTGTGAGTCCATTAAAACTCTTTCCTGTATAAATTACCCAGTCTCAAGTATGTCTTTATTAGCAGTGTGAAAATGGACTAATACAATTGGCAACAAATGAACCAGGAAGCTTAGGTCACTCCTGGCCCTTTCAATACTTCTCTCAACTTGCTAAACTTAGTGATTTCTGTGTTACTGTATTACCACTGACTAGACTCTAGGACACACAACAGTCATGACTTCTTTAGTTAATGGCAATTTCACAGATTTACATAACTGTGAGTACCATAATGTTAACCATAACTATTCAATGCTGAGTCTCTTATCCCTAGATATTTGTTTACAGACTACTTCCAATTTGCTTATAGCCTCACAAATTGGATGTGATGGGAGTTTTTTTCAGTCCTACCTACTCAAAATGTTATCTGTGGACTGATGCCAGTCTATAAACAGATCACAAATCTGCAAGCGATAAACAGATATTTAAAAGTATTTAGAAACTTTTATAGCAGTTTGAAAGAGCAATTTTATCCTGTAGAATGAAAAATAAATGAATAAAAGAATTGAGGCTTAGCACTTTGAAAGAGCCATTTTATCCTGTAGAACCAAAAATAAATGAATAAAAGAATTGAGGCTTTTCTATGCTTTTTGAAAATTTCACTTTTCTAGTAATTGTTTTTTATAAAAGAATCAGTCCATTATAGAATTTTAATTTCCAATTTTTAAAAAATGGTCCTTATTTTTAAACTCATCTTTCCTCAGTTTAAGAGCTGGCTTATTATAACTTACGCACAGAGGCATAAATATGGTAGTGTATTAAATTTCCTATCTCTGCCATCACAAATTAGCAGCAATTTCACAGTCTAAAACAACACAAACTTATTATCTCACAGTTCTGTAGGTCAAGCACCTGGATGGGCTTGGCTGGTTTCTCTGCTTAATTTCACAACACCATAATCACAGAGTCAGTGAGCTGTGCTCTCATCAGGAGGCTGTGAGAAGAACCTACCTCAGAATGCATTCAGATGGCTAGCAAAATCCAGCTCCTTACACTTGTAGGACTAAGACGCCCACATCTTAGTCTGGCTGCTTGCTGTCAGCTAACAGCCACACTCAGCTAAAGGTCTCTCTCCAGTCCTTGCACACAAACCCTACATCTCAGAGGCAGCAATGGGGCATTGAATCATTGCCTCCAGCTGTAGATTATTCTCTGCTTTTAAGGGCTCATGTGATTAGATTGGGCCTGCAGGGAAATCCAGAATAAGCTCCCCTGTTTGAAGGTCCACACCTGAATGACATCTGCAAATTTCCTTTACCATGGAAAGTAATGTATACACGTTTCAGGGATTAGAGCATTAATTAATATCTGTGGAGGTCCAAAAGTCCTCATGTATTTGCTGCTTCACCTGGGGAACCTGAAAGCTAAAGCCAAAAGAATGAAGGCTACAATGACAGAATGACAGAAGTGATGGGGAGGGCAAATCAAACTCCTACAGGCAGCTGCCTGACTGGGCCCTGGGAAGGTGAGTGCTGTCGGTCTCATTTGTCCTCACAGTGGGATTGACTGCTTACTGAGTCAGAGCTTCCTGCTGACTGCACAACCAATGAGAATGCATGGTGAAGACAGGCAGGTTGGGATGGCATGCAAGGGAAGGCTACCTCCCACTAACCATGGAAGGGAGGCAAGACACAGGACAAGGATGTACACACAGGACTGAAAGAAATGAAAAACAGAAGCTGGTACTTGTGAAGAAAAAGACGAAGAAACAAAAAGCTGCCTATGGTCTTAATCCACAGGAGGTAAAGTCATGAATAACAAAGGTCCTTAAATTTCTTCCGAATAGAAGAGGAAGGTTGGAGCTCCTAGAAAAGGAGAACAAAGACTGCCACAGCCTCAATCCAAAAAGCACTCCAACAGTGGGTCCAATCCTGGCGTTCAAGAACGCTGGTTATTATCGCTTCTCTTATACGTCATCACAGATATCCCTCCTTCATTTCCCAATGTTCTCCGCTTCAGGCTATCACTTTGAAGACCAACTTTGAAATCAACAAGATCTTATCCCTTGACTTTCACCTTCTGATTTTAAGTCAAACTTTAAATTTAAACAAAAATGTATTTACCAACCTTTTTTTTCTTTTTTTTAAGACCCTGGTTTGTTTCCCAGTCTGGAGTGCAGTGGCACAATCTTGGCTTACTGCAACCTCCACCTGCTGGGTTCAAGCGATTCTCCTGCCTCAGCCTCCAGAGTAGCTGGGATTACAGGCGCCCACCACCATGCCTGAGGTTTTGTATTTTTAGTAGAGATGGGTTTTCACCATGTTGGCCATGCTGGTCTTGAACTCCTGACCTCAGGTGATCCACCTGCCTCGGCCTCCCAAAGTGCTGGGTTTACAGGCGTGAGCCACTGCGCCCAGCTTACTTTTTTCCTCATTTTATACTGCAAACCTCTAAATCTTTTACCACTACTTGTTAAATTATAGAAATCTAAAAATTGATTTTACCACAGGACTTTCCTCAACCCTTTACGTCGACAGGACAAAAGAGCATGACTAACTACAGAACTCTACCCTTGACCCACCATCCAACATTTACATCCATCATTTTGCAACTTTTTTTTTTTTTTGAGACGGAGTCTCGCTCTGTCGCCCAGGCTGGTGTACAGTGGCACAATCTCAGTTCACTGCAACCTCCACCTCCCGGATTCATGCCATTCTCCTGCCTCAGTGTCCCAGGTAGCTGGGACTACAGGTGCCCACCACACCCAGCTAATTTTTTGTATTTTTAGTAGAGACAGGGTTTTACCATGTTAACCAGGATGGTCTCGATCTCCTGACCTCATGATCCGCCCACCTCGGCCATCCAAAGTGCTGGGATTACAGGCATGAGCCACTGCCCTCGGCCTTGCAACTTCTTTAAATAGAATTCTTTGCCAGATAGAAACAACTCACCAAAATATTAACAGCTTCATTGCCCTGCTGGAGTTTTGAGAGTTGGGTTTTTTTTGGTTTTGTTTTTGCCTGCTTATTTTCCCCCTTCATGTGCATCTGCCACCAAGTGGCAGAATCAAGCCGGCTTCGTCTAGGCTTTGTAACTGCAAGGTTAATAGTCAAAACTGGTTGTATTCGGTACAAACCACAGTAGTATAGGATCTACTCAACCATACCTTAGATGAAGGTATAGGTAGCGGGTATATGAAGCGGGTAGGGCCCACAAGGAAGCAAGTTATCAGCCCTGCATAAATAATACTCAAGGTTGTATGTGTTTTAGGAAACGGAGGTGTGAGGGTGTATAAGTAGCTACCAGCTGGTTGCTTCACGTCTCCATTCTCCACATTCTCCATAATCATTCTTGCCAAGACTAGTTAGTTTCAATTCCACTGGTTACTTTTTAGTCTTACCATACTTAACTTCTGAGCTGCACTAGACACCAATGATCACTTTGTCCTTGAAATATTTTCTCCTTGCCTTGCCTAATACTTTGTTGCAGTTTTCCCCTTCAGCCACTTAAGAAATACTTGAAGCCAACCTACTCCTTTTTGCATTCCAAGCATCAGAAGGCTTCCAAACTCCTAGCAGATTCCAAGTACCACCTCTGACCTAGCAGCTACTAAACTGAGTTAACTCAACATCCACTGTTTGTTCTTTCAGTCTTCAAGCACGAATTGTGATGGTTTTGAAAAATGTTAATAAACTCTTTGGTGCTTCTCCCTTCAAAAAGTGGAGCTTAATTTCCCTCCCCTTGTGGGCTGGATTTAGAGACTGATTTCTAATAAATAGCAGAAGTGACAATGAGACTAGAACACAAAGGCACTGTGGCTTGGGGGGCAGGGGGCAGGGAGCAAAGAGCCAGCTGCCATGTCACAAGGACACAAGCAGCCCTGTGGATAGGTCCACATGAGAAACTGAGGCCTCTGGCCAAAAGCCATACAAGTTAGCCACCTTGGAAGTAGGTCGTCCAAGCTCAGTGACACCTTTGAATAACTGTAGCACCAGAACCAGTCACAGCTACACTGATCCCAAACCCACAGATATGAGATATAAATGAGATAGGAAATGTTGTTTGAAACTCACTGTTGGTGGTGATGTTATGCAAGAATAGATAACTAAAACACTAGTATTACCAATAATCTGTATTGTGTCCTCTCTAACAAGCATTGTTTTTAACTCCTAAGTAGACCTCGAATTATACAAATAATACAAATAATGCCAATCTTAGTTAATCACTGACTGGTATTCTTTGGAATGAATCTTTAAAAACTAAAAACTAAATGACTGGACTTTTAATTATAACTTTATCACTTTTTTTTTTTTAAAGATGGAGTTTCGTTCTCTGTTGCCCAGTCTGGAGTGCAGTGGCGTGATCTTGGTGCACTTCAACCTCAGTCTGCCTCCCAGGTTCAAGCGATTCTCCTGTCTCAGCCTCCCGAGTAGCTGGGATTACATGCGCCTGCCACCATGTCTGGCTAATTTTTGTATTTTTAGTAGAGACAGAGTTACACCATGTTGGCCAGGCTGGTCTCAAACTCCTGACTTCAGGTGATCCACCCGCCTTGGCCTCCCAAAGTGCTGGGATTACGAGCATGAGCCACTGCGCCCGGCTATAATTTTAAATGGTTTATGGCTCTGATACTCTGGGTCATATATATGTAAACTACCCAATATATATTTGGCTAAAAATGCGTATTTTATGTTGTCTAAATATAAATTCTCTCACATATTTTTGTTCTCTTCCCTTACTAAACTTCACTGATAAGAAAAGAGCTAAGAAATCTGAGGGACACGAGCATCAAAACTTATTCTAAAGCAGAAAGACTACTTGATGCCAACCTAGGCAATGTAGCAGGACCCCATCTCTATAAAAAATAAATTAGCTGGGCATGGTGGCATGCACATGTAGTCACAGCTACAAAAGGAGGCTGAGGCAGGAGGATCACTTGAACCCAGGAGATTGAAGCTGCAGTGAGTCATGATTGTGCCACTGCACTCCAGCCTGGTTGACAAGACTGAGGTCCTGTCTCAAAAAAACAAAAAACAAAAGAAGCCCTCACATAGCTAGTAAGTAGTGGATCCAGATTCAAAGCAGTCTACTTTCAAAGAGTCTGTGCTCATAATCACTACGTTATGCTGCCTCTCATAGTATATATATCTGATCACACTTTAAGAACATCACAATAGGTAGAAGTTCTCAAATCCATCAGTATGGTTAAATAGTCTACTGCTTGGTCAATATTTCCTTCCATGGCATTAGTCAACTACCAAGTTTTATGCAGTGAGCAAAAAGTCAATATGTATACACACACACACATATACATATATGGACAGAAAGAACAATGTGACTACAATCTGTCTAAAAATATCCACCTGTTACCATATAAAACGTCATACACACTTTGGGAGACCAAAGCGGGCGGATCCCGAGGTCAGGAGATCAAGACCATCCTGGCTAACATGGTGAAACCCCATCTCCACTAAAAACACAAAAAATTAGCTGGGCGTGGTGGCAGGCGCCTGTAGTCCCAGCTACTCGGGAGGCTGAGGCAAGAGAATGGTGTGAACCCAGGAGGCGGGGCTTGCAGTGAGCCAAAATCATGCCACAGCACTCCAGCCTGGGCAAAAGAATGAGACTCCGTCTCAAAAAACAAAAACAAAAACATCATACAAATTTAGACATGCCCAAGACCAAAATACAAACTCAGCTTCTTTCTTCCCCAGTAAAATAGTTAAGCATCTTGGATTCAATTCTCCCCCGTTTCCTTTAGAGGATACACTAGATGGCATATACCTAAATAGCAGATTTCCAGTGAACTATCTATCTATAAGTAGCTCTATAATATGTATGGTTGGCTGGGTGCAGTGGTTCATACATGTAATCTCACCATTTTGGGAGGCAAAGGCAGGAGGATTACTTGAGCCCCGGAGTAAGAGACCAGCCTAAGCAACAAAGTGATATCCTGTCTCTACCCCAAAAAAACAAAAAAGAAACAACAACAACAACAAAAACGTGGCATGTGCCTGTAGTCCCTGCTACTTAGGAGGCTCAGATGGGAGGATCACTTGAGCCTAGGAGGCAGAGGTTGCAGTGAGCATGATCATACCACTGCACTCCAGTTTGGGCGACAGAGTGAGACCCTGAGTCAAAAAAAACAAAACAAAACAAAATAAAACAAAAACCGTCATGGCAAGTATATGATTTACAAATTGGTGCTTAGACCTCTATACTGCAATAGTGAACACATCAACTTCTACTGTGTTAACTTCAAAACAAGCAAACAAAAGTCATTAATCCAAATCATATTGGGAGATTTTTATTAACTTAAATTGACATTCTTAATTTTGTCTACAAGTCCTTGCTAATATGCCTTTATTTGCAACAAACCTATAGGTGCTTCATAATATGACAGAATCATGAAGACTTGCAGTTAATCAGTGTTTCCTAATGATTAAAACAATGTTCAAATAATTACAAAGTTACTTCATCAAAATACTTAGAAGAATATTCTGAGGAGTGTTTGAAAGCTCTATTTATAAATAGTGACTGATACATTTATGTATTTGGTGCTGAAGATAAACACTTTTTACATAAAACAGTTTTAATATACTGCTCTACTAATGAGGCTAGTTATTAAATATACTGTATTTTAACACTAAAGAATAAAGCTTTATCTTCATATTTATCTTATTTATAGGACTCTTATCAATGAAGAACTTTGTATCCAACAATAATAAACCAGCAAATTGCAAGTTATGTTTTGTAGGAGAAGCAAAAAAGACTGGCTGCGACAAAAGAAGATAACTGCATTATACATGCTTCGTACAAACAGTCCATTCTGAATGGTACAATTGAATGCAGACCAAATCCTTTTAAATGTTTGTGTGCCTAGATGGCAATTACAGTCTCCACACACTAAAAAGAAAAAGAACAATAACACAGAACACAGTATTCTTAATGATTATAGCGCATTTAACACCTTCAGTCATCCACTGGGTTTTCAGATCATATTGGCAACTGAAATTTCACATCCACATGCGCTTGCTTCGCTAAGGTCACTATTTCAGAGAGCTTTACAACCTAAAAGAAAAGAACGAAGAATTTTCACAAAAAGGTTAATTCAGAACTACAGGTCTGTGCAAAATTAATGTACACTCAATCTTTTCCATTTAAAACATCTGGGCTATTCTGACATCGCTATAAATCACATTACGTTCTTATAAGCAAATGACACTCTCAAAGGATAATCAAGTCTGACACTCATCATAGCCCAAACTTCAATTAAATACTTTCTGATTAAGATGTTATACCACCTGACAGGATTATACATATGTATTATATCAGACTATATATGTGTGTATAAAATGTGTGTGTGTGTGTGTGTATATATATATCGTATTCTAAATTTTATCTTAAAGACAGAAACAGTGAGTGTCTCTGTTGGATACTCCACAATTCAGAGCACAGCTAAATAAAAATTTGTTTTGCTCTGTCTAAAAAAAGAAAAAAGGAAAAAAAAATTTTTGTTTTGAAATACGTATACAATCTTAACTTAAAATATTGGGACAGAAGTTTGGGTCTAGTAGTTAGTACTTTACTTTTTGTCAGTAAGTTGATAATTGCTACCCTGAGTTCCAATTCCCTCTACAACCTGTCTAAAAATATCCACCTGTTACCACACAAATCATACAAATTTAGACAGGTCTAAGACCAAAAAAACAAATTCAGCTTCTCTCTTCCCCAGTAAAAGAGTTAAGAAAAGGCTTTGAAGTTAGATATCTTGGATTCAAATCCCCCCTCTGATGCTTATGACATATAACCTTGAATAAGTTAACTAATCTAGCCTGTTTCTTCATCTGTAAAAATGGAAATTTTATCACCAAACTCATATTAAATGAGATAATCCTTGAAGAAAACAGCTGAACATTGCACACATAAATACTCAATAAACAGTAGTAACTGCTAATATCATCATCATCTCATCCAATATTATTGTTATGACTTCTATAATCTCCCAGTCAATAAAAACACTGTAGTCACAACTTAAATCAACTGTTCCACTTTTACCTCTCATGACCTATTTGATCAAGGTCCTGCAAGGAGATCAAGATCTCCTTCTTTTCCATGTCCTCCAAGCTTTTCTTAATTCAAGCTTTCATTCCAAAAAAGTGTACTTTCAGAGGCAAGTTATAACCTATTTATTACCTTCACCTTTTCTCATATCTAAGTACTGCACTAGATGGACTCCTACTATCTCTCCTTTCTTCCCTTCAATATATACCACATCTCAAAGTCAAAACAGGCTTTCTGAAATATTTTCTCCTACTAGTCCCTTGATTAAAATCTTTAATTTTAACTCAGATTTAAGTTTAAATTCTTCTGTCTCTAGAGTTAAACTTCATTTACTAGTAAGTACTTTCCCAAAGAAGGACAAAAGACTTTTATTACTTTTGTGAAATGACATCACATTAACTCAGCAAATTCAAGAGTCTGGCTAAGCGTGGGGGCTCATGCTTGTTAATCCCAGCATTTTGGAAGGCCGAGGTGGGTGGATCATATGAGGTCAGGAGTTCGAGACCAGCCTGGTCAACATGGCAAAACTCTCTCTCTACTAAAAATACAAGGCCAGGTGCAGTAGCGCATACCTGTAATCCCAGCACTTGGGGAGGCCAAGGCAGGTGGATCACAAAGTCAGGAGTTCGAGACCAGCCTGACCAACATGGTGAAACCCTGTCTCTACTAAAAATACAAAATTAGCCAGGTATGGTGGTACATCCTGTAATCCCAGCTACTTGGGAGGCTGAGGCAGGAGAATCACTTGAACCTGGGAGATGGAGGTTGCAGTGAACCGAGATCACACCACTGCACTCCAGCCTGGGCAACAAGACCGAAACTCCGTCTCAAAAAAAGAAAAAAAAAAATTAGCTGGGAATGGTGGCACACGCCTGTAGTCCCAGCTACTCAGGAGGCTGAGACACAAGAACCGCTTGAACCCAGGAGGCAAAGGTTACAGTGAGCTGAGATCATGCCACTGTACTCCAGCCTAGGTAACAGAGCAAGACTCTGCATCAAAAAAAAAAAATTCAAGTCTACTACTGATTAAGCTATAGAGCCCAAAGAGTGTTTGAGTGTTCAATGAAATGTCTATAAACATAATGGAAGGGAAGACAATAAAAAACTCTCATCTCGGCCGGGCGCGGTGGCTCACGCCTGTAATCCCAGCACTTCAGGAGGCAGAGGCAGGCGGATCACGAGGTCAAGAGATCGAGACCATCCTGGCTAACACGGTGAAACCCTGTCTCTACTAAAAATACAAAAAATTAGCCGGGCGTGGTGGCGGGTGCCTGTAGTCCCAGCTACTCGGGAGGCTGAGGCAGGAGAATGGCGTGAACCGGAGGCGGAGCTTGCAGTGAGCTGAGATTATGCCACTATACTCCAGCCTGGGAGACAGAGCCAGACTCCATCACACACAAAAAAAAGATAGGGAAAAAAAAATTCTCATCTCTCTGTATCTACTATGAAGTGTTCTCTGATACACCTTATCATTAAGTAAAAGAAACAAAGTATACATTACCATTAAAGTGGGAAAAGGGAGACACACATACACACACACACACACACAAAGTCCCCCCTTATCCACAATTTCACTTTCTACAGTTTCAGTTACCTGCAGTCAACTATGGTCCAAAAATTTTAAATGAGAAATTCAACAAATAAAAAAGTCATTAAGTTTTAAACTGTGTGTTGCTCTGAGAAGTGTGATGAAATCTTGCATCATCCTGCTCCAAGTGGAATGTGAACCATCTCTATGCCCAGCGTATCCACGCTGTATACACTATCTTCCATTAGTCATCAACATTATCTGCTCTCGACATCCAACTATCAACATCATGGCTCAATGATCCAGGACGAACCAAAGCAGATGATTCTCCTTCTGCTACACCATTAGGTCAGTAGTAACCTAACACTATGTCACAATGCCTTCATCATTCACCTCACTTCATCTCACCAAGTAAGCATTTTATCATCTCGTTATCACCACAAAGGTGAGTATAGAACAGTAAGATATTTTGAGACACCACATTCACATTTGTCACAGTATATTGTTATAATTGTTCTACTTTATTATTAGTTGTTGTTAATCTGTTACTGTGTCTAACACATAAACTTTATCAAAGGTATATATGTATAGGAAGAAGCATAGTACAAACAGGGTTTGGTACTGTGATTCAGGCACCCCCTGGGGGTCTTGCAATATATTCCCTGCAGATAAGAGGAAACTACTGTACACATACACAGAGTTATATACATATAATTAGCTTACGTTTTTAAAAAGTTGAAAGATAAACCAAAACTTTCTTAAAAAGAAAAAAAAGAAAGGTAAAAAGGTTGCCTGTTGGGGAAGAAGGAAAGAGGGAAATATATAAAAGCTAGATTCCCTGATAATACCTTGTTCTATACTTTCGACTTTAGAATCGTGTAAATATAAAATATAGAACAAAAGGTTTTTGTTTTTTTTTTTTAAAGCAATCCCTTTAAAAACAATGAAACTATATTAAACTGAGGCAAAACACACAGAGAATTATTTCACATGAATTTAAAAATCTAGTAAGTTGTGGGACATACCCAAAAGGACAGAAAGAAATGCAGATATAATTGCTTTCAATAATCAGACTGGTGGTATTCTTATTATAAAACTGTCATATCTGTACTAAGGGACAAACCAAATGAATAATTATGATAGTATGGCATGAAAGAAGGCACAAACAGATGTCAGATAAGAAAAAAATCCAGCCGGGCGCGGTGGCTCAGGCCTGTAATCCTAGCACTTTGGGAGGCCAAGACAGGCCGATCACGAGGTCAGGAAATCGAGACCATCCTGGCTAACACAGTGAAACCCCATCTCTACTAAAAAATACAAAAAAACTAGCCAAGCAAGGTGGCAGGTGCCTATAGTCCCAGCTATTCGGGAGGCTGAGGCAGGAGAATGGCGCAAACCCGGGAGGCGGAGCTTGCAGTGAGCTGAGATCCAGCCACTGCACTCCAGCCTCGGCGACAGAGCGAGACTCCGTCTCAAAAAAAAAAAAATAAAGAAAAAAACTATACTCCTGGACTTGCACTGAAAATACCAGTATGAACTCAAATATCATCTCTTTAAAAAATACCTGTTTTCTCAGACTCGCCATTTAAAAAGCTCAGAAACAATAATCAACCCAGTATCTATGAATACTCTTAAGGCCCAAATTGTGGTCTCTAAATACCATTTGGCCCATTCAAGTTCTGACTCAAGAAATGTAAAGATGAGCCTGAAACATTTTATCATACCAGATAGAGGGCATGTCAGAAGGATGCAGCAATTAACCTGAAGAGAGGTTCCCAAAGGCCACAGGTTGGAGAATTTCAATCAATCACAACTTATATGAACTGAACTACATCAAATGTTTAAGTCAAAAGTTCAAAACAGTATGCCAGTGGAACACACACGTGCATGCATGTGTACGCACACACACACACCTGAAAACAAAAAGTAAACAAGATACAAAACAAAAAACAAAAAACAAAGCCTAGGTCACCTTTATTGGACATAATAGAACAAACATTATTTTGGAAATTGGTCAATAAAGGCAAACAATCAGGTAATTATCCTACTTTTCCCATGCAAAATAGTAAGTGAAGAATGCCAGAATTACAACAGCACCGCTTTGCAACACAAACAAAATACTGGATCTAAGCTATGATGTCAATGGCTAGTAATACCACAAAAAGAAATGTTCAAACATTGTATATGTTTTGATGAAATTCACCAACACCTACTATGAAATATTCTTGTTCCCTGCTCCCCAAAATCAAATATGAATATGGTCAAGCCTATAGACTGAACTCTCGGTTTACAGGAAATACAGACGGCAGAGAACAAAGAGAGGGCAGAGATCATAGTAAATGAATGACACCCTAAAGATGCAACCATTAAAATCCAGACTACGAGAAACTTAACAGGACCATCAACCTGGACTTTTCAACAAATAAACCACAGAAAATGCTTTTCTTTTTAAAAGGGGAAACCAACAGATTAAGAAACTTAGTGACATATTAACCAACTGCAATGCAGAGACTTATTCTGATCCTAACAAAGAACTTAAACAAAAGATATGAGAGACTCAGAAATTTCAAAGACTGTATTATTTTTTATAAAACATAACCATAATACCATTACCCCACCTAAAACAAATATACTATTATCAATATCTATATCTTTTATAGATGCATGATGAAATATAAGAAATGATACAATGTCTGGGATTTGCTTGAAAATAATCACAGTTGAAGTAAGAATACAGACAAAACAAGAAACAAGACTGGGCAGGAGCTGACCGTTGTTTAAGATGATCACAGGTATAAGACGTTCTGACAAAGAATCTCTCCTTGACCAAACCCTTTTGTTTTTTCAATATATATTTATCGAATATAGATAGATAGATAGATACACAATCCTCCTGTCTCAGCCTCCCAAAGGCTACTCTGAACTCTTCTCAACTTGGTCCTAACTTTTGGACTTCTGTATTTGTCCCTGCATAGTCCAATTTTAGCAAGAATCTTGCTTAAGTCAGTTTAGCCAGGGTCCTCCCTTACCCATATTGCATCCTTTTAGTAACTTTTCATCCACTGCCCCCACCCTCTTCCTTGGTTATAAATTCCCACTTTTCCTTGTTGTATTTGGAGTTGGGCCCAATCTTTCTCCCCTACTGCAAAACTCCACCGCAGTAGTCTCTATGCTTATTGCAACAGCCCCTCTGAATAAAGTCTGCCTTAACATCTTTCAGCAAGAGTCATAAATAATCGTTTTCTTTAACCATTCATAACACTCATAATATTTAGCTGAAGCACAAATTATTAGCTGCATGAATAATTAGCTTCGTTTTAGAATCTGTGTTTATAAATTATCTTTAGATTAACATGGCCCATTTACCATTCTAGCAGCTTCATCCAAGTCATCACAAGCAAGTATTTTAAGTCCACTTCCCGCTATCAGTGCCTTAGCATCATCGACTCGTGTACCTGTAGATGATTTATGCAAATATAAATGTTTTAAATACACACACAAAAGCATTTTAAAATGTTTGCCAAAACATGGTACAAGAATGAAACCTCAACAGAGGAGACTTCCATTATTTAGCATAAATGTTTCTAAACCAAAGAAAATACTGTAAAAGCCCAGGTTATCTTATAAAATATTTTGCCTTACAATAATTCTGACTTGCTTAGTAAGTCAGGCAAGTCAGAATTCAAGACAAATCACAACAAATAAAATGTGTATCAAATTATACCAAGCAAAAGTGTAAACATTTTTGCCCCAATGTTAACATTTTTTTTAAAACTATAGTTTTAAATTTCGTATTGTATAATGCTTTCAAAGACACAGCTATTCAAAAACTATGTTTTAATGAACTGAGCTCCATGGAATTGTGAACTTTTAAAGAATTAGGAACGATTGCAAGATACCTTTTACACTCACCTTGTAACCGTACCACAACAGGTATTTTAATTTCCAAACCTTTTACTGCCATGACTATACCCTGTGCAATAACATCACAGCGCATGATTCCTCCAAAAATGTTGACCAGAATAGCCAGTACCTATGAATAAAGTGTTCTGATAGATTAAAATTTAAAAGAAATTTAAATTCTTTTCCCCCCAAAATACTAGTGTATGTGCTTCATGATAAACATTAATTTGATAGAAAGATTTTCAAACCAAACCACCATACCCTCCTCTAGCTCTCTTTATTGAAGTCTGTGTAGTCCACTGCCCACCAGAACTTATTTCCACCTCCTTGGGTAATTTCAATACCTAGTTCACATTTCCTTCTCTACTATATCCCATATGAACAAGACTATCTAATTCCATTTACTTTCTCCTGTTAAACTTGGCCATTCACCAACATGACTACCCCCAGATCATATTATAAGATAGGCTCATGTGCAAGATTTCCAATTTAGTGTTCATTACCTATCATTTCCTCATCTATCCCTGCAGGAATGGGGTGTGTTATGTGGCAAGAGTAACACCATCTTGAAGGAAAACTGCCATAATGAGCAATGTTTAACTCCTGCAGAGCAAGGCCTTCTGCAGCAAGGTCAAGAAACACTGCCTGTAACATAGATAACCCTTACAAAGAAACAATGCCTGTAGCATAAATGACTCCTCATAAAGATGTTTATCCAACTTCATCAATGGTCACAAGTTTGACAAGAGGGTCTGAGACATGACCAGCTGTACACGTGTTACCAAGAAAAAAAGCTCACTATATAAAGGATACTTTCTGGAGGGTGAGTGTGGGAATCCACCATCTTGCAGCCACCCACCCCACAGTTTCTGTTTCTAAGTCACCATATAAATTTAGTTTCTTTCTGAGAACTGGATTTGCCAGCCTCTTTCTTTGGCCTCTCAGATCCCTTGGCCTCTGGGGGCACACGTGCATAGACTTGCTCACTGCAAAACAATCCCCATCAATGTAATCAACTTTTCACACAAACAAGGC
Organism: Rhinopithecus roxellana; assembly: GCF_007565055.1. NCBI lineage: Eukaryota > Metazoa > Chordata > Mammalia > Primates > Cercopithecidae > Rhinopithecus > Rhinopithecus roxellana. The sequence goes on along the minus strand of NC_044566.1, from coordinate 44,664,618 downwards.
CCTAACAATCACCCAGCTTCTCCTGTATGGCCCTCTCTTGGCTACATTTCACATCCAAATCGCAGGACCTGTTTGGGTCAGCATTCTTTCAACATCACAATGACAGTTCTGAATCAGTGTTCTCCTATCCTTTCCAAATAATCTCATCTTTTAAAAAAGAGGTTTAGAAAAAAAAAAAAAAGAGGTTTAGTTCACTCAGCTACACCAGGGATTCTCAAACAGTGAGATTAAAACGGGTTGTAGGTACACCAAAATATCATTTCCCTCAATTCTTGGTGCAGCTAGGAACGTTCTGGGGCAGCAGGAGCTTCAGGGCCAGTGGACTCTGACTAAAAGCAATCTTCTCCATCTACCTCCAAGGCCTCATTGAAATATCTTCTGTGAATGCCATGACATGAAAAGGGTTGAGCTATACTATACATTCTTTACCTTACCACTATTATTAGCAGATCTTCAAGAAATGAAGCTCTGGAATTCACATAGACTAGAACTCATAGTAGCCTTTGGCATCTCCCATCTCTCTCCCTCTCACCTCATTCTGGATAGTTTCCATATTCACCGCCAGGCACCATCTAACACTCCAGCCTTAAAGCTCTTGGATCTTTACCAAGCCACTTTCACCTGTAGTCAATTTAAAAGAATTACTACCATAGATAAATCCTGGACTAGGCCAGAATGAGTGTCTCTAGAATATTAAATGTATAAATCTCATTCTCTGCTCAACCTCCTTCCCCTTTCACTTTAATGCCTTTTACCTCTAGCTCTATCAAACACTATCTTTTCCTCTTAAAAGCCTCTAGTCCCTCAATCAATCTTTAATCTTCAACTCTATCAGCTCTCAATGGATCTGACTTTCTTCATTATAGAGCCTGGAACATATAGCTGAGCAATTCAATGTCACTGCCACCTGCATGCTCAATTCTGTCCTACCTACTCCTCTGCCATCCTACTTCAAACTATGCCTCTTTGGATGATTCCAGCCATAGTTTATTCAAGGAAAAGTAAAAAAGTAAAAACTGAAAACAAAACTGGAAACACTAGCATAACCTGAAGAGCAATAAAATAATGATTCATCAGCAATCCTCAACTTAGTAGTCTGCCTCATATCTCTAACTCTCTTCATAAGCCTCCTATCCCATGCAAGCTCTCTAACTTTCAGTATACAACCTTCCTTTCTCTAGTAGCACCTCAGGAAAGGAGTAACCACCTTTCCAAAGCTAACCTGGACAGATAATTATCTCCATCTATTTATTATATTGTATTTCCTCCAGGTCTTCACCCCTCTAGCTACATTCACTCTCTTTATTTTCAAATCTCTTCTCTTCCTCCAACTAGAAACAGCTCATCTTCTTGATCTTCTAAACAAGCAAGAAAACATACACCACAAAACTCTCCTCAATCCTACTGCCTTCGACTGATAGCACTACATCCCTTCCACACCTTTGTAAAAAAAAAAAAAAAAAAAAGTCCTGGAAGAGTAATCTCTCCTGCATATCTCTATTCCTTCAATTCCTCGTCAAATCATTCCATTACAATCTGGCCTATGCCTCCATGTCTTCTACTATTCTTATTAAGGTTCATACTCACCTCTTTCAGTTCTTACTCTGTCTGAATGGTCCTACAGCATTTGACATTTCCCAATGCCTTACTTCTCAAAACTCTTCACCTTGGTCCTTCAATGTAACCACTCTCTCCCGATCTGCTCCTATCTGTCATTTGTTCTCTGTTTTTCATTTGGGTTTTCCTTCTCTATTCAACCCTTCAACAAGAATGGAGGGGCCAGGTTCCATTCTTGGTTCCTCATCTCACTTGCATGGATCACCTCACCAACTCCTAAGACTTTATTCTCCACTATAGGAAGTACAATATCTTTTCAACCCACCATCTGCTAGATATAGTCACCACAATCCAAACTTGACATTCAGAAATACCTATTCCTCGACTTTGCCTCTGACAGCATGAAAGGCATCACCACCCAATGATTCTCCCCAGCCCAAAGTCCTAACGTTAACTTAACCAACCCTTCTACGGGGTTCCCAGAAAAGAAGAAAAAAAAAAGGATTTAATGACCCTATCTCCCGTATCTCAGAAATGCCTCTAAATTAGGTTTCTTTGTTTCTTTTCTTCATTCGTACTGATATTGCCTTTATCTCTTCCATGACAAGAGAATTCATAATGAATGAATTCTCTTTGAAATTGATCTCTCCTGTCAGTCAGTGTTTCCCTACTCTTCATTTCACTCCCTACTAATCTTCTTTTAAAATTTTCTTTAAAATAAAAAACAAAAAGGCAGGGGATAGATATATGCATTTGTGTATGTGCTGGGGTAGGGAGTTAAAATCCAAACTCCTTAACTATAGATAATAGGGATCTTCACAAATGTGGTCACAATTTGCCAACATTATCTCTTATCATTTATCTCAATAATGCCTTATTCTTACACATAAGCATCTTATCACCCCATGAACATAATGGCCCTCTCTGGATTCCATGTCTTTGCATATTTTCTTCCTCTTGCCCTCATTTAATTTTCAAGACAGCTCAAGGTATCATCCATTCAGTGAAGGCCACCCTAATTCTCCCAGTTTTTGCCTGTCTTCTGTTCTTCTGTGGAAGAACAGCACTACTTTTTGTCAATCACCCCAGTAAAACTATAAGTAACTTAAGAGAAGGGCTCATGTATTCCCAAGTCCAAGCATAGTGACCATCACAAAATATATGGCCACTTCAATGCTATCCACATTGACACCCTGAGTTCCCGTTCTGTTTCCAACTCTGATGCCCATCACATCAGTCCCCTACACTGTAACTCCTCATATACTTTTCTCCATTCTTGCACCTGGGCCCTAAGAGCCATGCTCAGAAAAATAAACAACTAGAATTCTAATTCTAGTTGTAAGTACTCAATTCTAGTAGTAAGTACTCAACAGTGACATAATTAGATTGTCTTTAATACTCTGCTTCTCGAGTTTAAGTCAAAAGAAGCTATAGAAATATAGTTCCAATAAAATGTTTACTTATTACTAATTTTAGTAATTACTAAACAAGGGAAATAAGGCACATTTTACATCTCATTTTAGTTTAATCCTGTTTGCAAAATTAATAAATATGGAAAATAAGGCTGTAGGCTCAAAGGGAAAGGCAGTGAAGTAAATTTATGTTTTAAACAATTCTACAGTCTAACACCACAAATAAAAATATACATTGTCAGCACCATCATCAATAATAAATACTGATTAATGACCTACATATGTACTAGGCATTATACCAGACACTAGGAGAAGCAACAATTAGTAAGGTATGATCCCTATCAATAAAGAATTCTCGGTCTAAATCCAGTAAGAATAGTTCCACAGAGATTATTATCTTTTTTGTAAGCCTTACATTGGCCACACAATGATACACTCCTTAACAAATACCTAGTGATTAATAATATATATGTCTTCTGAATTATGATACTTCACATCCTTGTACTTTGATAATCATTAATAAACACGTAGTTCTAAATTATGGCACATCTATAATGACAGATTACACAAACATTAAAATGAGTGTTCAGAAGAGTTCTGGTGAATTGCAAAAAAGATACGACAGCAAAAAAAGACTCAAAATACATATATTAAAAGACATATATATGAATTCTAAAATATAAAAATACACATTTTATATGTATTTATTTTATACATTTACATGATATAAAAATATATCAAGCCCTGCCCTTACCTTTTTATCTGAAGTGATAAGCTTAAATGCTTCTGTTACTTGATGGACTGTAGCACCACCACCAACATCAAGGAAGTTGGCTGGAGTCCCTCCATGAAGTTTTATTATATCCATTGTGGCCATAGCCAAACCAGCACCATTTACTATATAGGGGAAAATGATTTGTATAAGCAACAAACATAGAGAAAATAAATTAAACTTAGTAAATCCAAATTAAACTTAGTGAATCCAGTTCTAACATAAAAACACATGGTACCTAGGCAGCCTATATTTCCATCGAGGCCAATGTAGTTGAGATTTGCCTGAGCAGCGTCTTTGTCCCTTTCATCTTCCTGGGTCCAGTCCTGTAGATCAAAGATTTTCTTTTGGCGATAGGCTGAATTAGAGTCAAAATTGATCTTTGCATCCATACACAATACTTTGAAGGGAAAAAGAGAAAATGACTTCAATTTCAAGACAGAGACAGTAAAGTATCAAATAATCAAATGGTCTTTCATTTAGGGAAAAGACACATTTTAACTTTGTTACTTAATGAAAGTATTTCAATTTATGTTCACTACGAATTCAAACTGTTCTTTAAAAAATAGTATTTGGGAATTTGGCCGGGCGTGGTGGCTCAAGCCTGTAATCCCAGCACTTTGGGAGGCCGAGGCGGGCGGATCACGAGGTCAGGAGATCGAGACCATCCTGGCTAATACGGTGAAACCCCGTCTCTACTAAAAAATACAAAAAACTAGCCGGGCGACGAGGCGGGCGCCTGTAGTCCCAGCTACTCGCTACTCGGGAGGCTGAGGCAGGAGAATGGCGTAAACCCAGGAGGCGGAGCTTGCAGTGAGCTGAGAACCAGCCACTGCACTCCAGCCTGGGCGGCAGAGCAAGACTCCGTCTCAGAAAAAAAAAAAAAAGAATATCTGGGAATTAAAACTGCCCCATCAAAGTTATTGGGTCTACATCCATACTATGTACCAGATAAAGAAAAAGAAAACCTCAAAAATATTTTAAATTATTTAAAAATAGGGCCCCATATCCCATCCAGTCTCTTCTACTCAAAAATATTGTTCCAGCAATTCTCTCTCCCCTACATTATAAACCTGCCTCCCCCTATTGGCTAAATCTTACCAACTTGCTAAAACAGTTTTATTTCCTCACCTTAACAAAGAGAAAAAAAAATCTTTTAACTCCTATCTCCTCCTTACTCTTCACTACACAGCAACTCCTTGAAGATTTGTCTAATTAAAAGAGGGGTCTCAGAACAAGGGTTTCTGGGGGAAAAAAGAAACAGAAGGGTGAGCAAACTATGGCCAAATTTGACCTGTGCCTGTTTTTATTTTTATTTCTTTTTGAGACAGAGTCTCACTCTCACACCCAGACTAGAGTGCAGTGGCGTGATCTCATCTCACTTCAACCTCCACCTCCCAGGTTCAAGCGATTCTCATGCCTCAGCCTTCAGAGTAGCTGGGAATACAGGTATGCACCACAACACCCAGCTAATTTTTGTAGTTTTAGTAGAGATAGGGTTTGCCATGTTTTGCCAGGCTGGTCTCGAACTCCTGACCTCAAGTAATCCACCTGCCTCAGCCTCTCAAAATGCCAGGATTAAAAGTGTGAGCAAATGAGCCCAACCTGTGCCTGTTTTTCAAATGGCCTGTAAGATAAGAATGGGTTTTACACTTTTAAAGGATTATGAAGACAAAAGAGAAAAAGAAAGAAGGAGAAGAACAAGAAGAAAAACAGCAGCACCGAAAACTATACGTGATCCATAAAGCCTAAATAAAATACTTATTAATTGCCAACCCCTGTGCTTAAACTCCTTGTACCAAATTTTTTTCCTGCCATTCTCTCTTATGCCCACTCTAATCAGGCTTTTACTTCCAGCACTCTACCAAAATGGCTCTCAACAAAGGTCACCTCTCTGACCTCACCTTTCAGTACTCTTACCCCTTCCTCTCTCCAATCTAACCATAACATTCTCCTTGCAGTTCCTGAAAAGACACAGGGTTGAAAGAAACAAGCAATTTCAGCTGCCGCCCAACACAGGAGACAAAGTTTGGAGCCCAGCTAAGTTAAGTACCATTAATACCAAAAGTCAATATTCTTTCAAGGAAGATAATAGAATTGTCTTTACACCTCATCTCCCAAAATGTACAGTATATGAGTCAAACTTACTAGATCCGTAATGAAACGGGGAAATGTGACCACTATTAAAGAGAAAAAGCAGTCAACTGAAACCAAACCCACCGTAACCCAGATTTAGAATAATCAGGAGACTATTATAAACTTTTTAAAACATGTTTAAGGATTTAAGAGAAAATATGGTCATAATAAATGAACACACAGGTAATATCAGCAGATAATAAAACAAGGGAACAAATGGAAAATCTAGAACTAAAAAGCATAATATCTGAAATAAAAAATTCACTGGATGAACTTAACGGCAAACTGGTGATGGGTCAGTGAACCTGAAGCCAAAGAGAATGATCCAGCTGCAGAAGAAAAAAAAAGAAAAAAGAAACTGCACCTCAGTGACCTCTTGGACAATATCAAGAAGTCTAACGTGAAACTGGAAGAAAAGGAGAATGGGACAGGAAAAAACTGATGAAAGAAAAATATATCAAGCCAAGATTCTATATTCAGTGAAAATGTACTTCAAAACAAGGGCAGAATAAAGACATTTGCAGAATAATGGCAACAATATTCATCACTAGCAGACTGGCGCTAAGAGAAATGCTACAGAAAGTTCTTCAGGCTCAAGGGATGTAACGTGGAAATCTGAATCTAAAGTAGTAAATTTCAAGAAGGGTTAGTTTTGTCTCAAAGGGGACATCACGAAATATCTGGGGGCATTTTTGTTTGTCAAAATGGGGGGTGCTACTGGCATCTGAATGCTATTGGATAAACATTCTGTTAAACATCCAACCAAGCACAGGACAGCCTCCCATAACAACAACAAAAAAATCAACCTACCCTAAAATGTCAATAGTGCCAATGTTGGTAAATCTTGATCTATGGGTAGGAAAGAACAACAAAAATACATGAGCAAATTGAAAGCAACCCAATAGTCCCACAGACTGTTCTTTTGGATAAACAGTGAAATTGACCTTTCTGGTCTTAAAGCTTGAAGCTTATACTTGTTTTATCTGAGTTCCTTCCTCAGGAAGGGACCTTCAGGGCTCTGGAAAAAAATGTATCAAAGAACTGAAACTCACCAGATCACCACATCTAGACAGTGAGATTAGACTCTGGACCCCTCATTCATCATGATTGCTTCCTTGACCCTCCCTAGTTCCTATTTTCTTACACATTGTTACATTTTTTTCCCCTGCTATATAAACCCCTAGTTTTAGCCAGTCAGGGAGATGAATTCCAGACTGAGCTCCCATCTCCTCAGCTACAGCACCCAATTAAAGCTTTCTTCCTTGGCAACACTTGTTGTCTCAGTAATTGGCTTTCTGTGAGGTGAGCAGCAGGACCTAGACCAAACCCCTAGTGTTTCCGTAACAGATTTTAGTTAGTTGACAGGGAACATGTTGCTTGTGACTCAGCTGATGTGGGCGGGGAGTCTCAGAAGCCATCCTAAGCAACCGCCCGCCCAATTTTGGCTGAAGGTGAGTGTCAGTCTCTCTCTGGACCCACCACAGCCAGCCCCAACGACCTTCCTGATTGCCTCATTAGAACTGCCTTTGAGGTTGGGCATGGTGGCTCAAGCCTGTAATCCCAGCACTTTGGGACCCAGACGGGTGGATCACGAGGTCAGGAGATCAAGACCACCCTGGCTAACACTTAAAACCCCATCTCTACTAAAAGATATAAAAAACTAGCCAGGCGAGGTGGCGGGTGCCTGTAGTCCCAGCTACACGGGAGGCTGAGGCAGGAGAATGGCGTAAACCTGGGAGATGGAGCTTGCAGTGAGCTGAGATCCAGCCACTGCACTCCAGCCTGGGCAACAGAGTGAGACTCTGTCTCAAAAAAAAAAAAAAAAAAAAAAAAAAAAGAACTGCCTTTGAAACTTGTATCTGCATCCAAATAGGTGAGTGTCCTTTGTGGACACAGACATAAGGATTTGCTCCTCTCTATTTGGAAAATCTTTAAAAGAATTTTCATTTGTAGGTTAAACAAGCCCAAATGACTGACAGAGGGAAGCACCCTGTTTCAGTATGAATATTCTTGGAGGTTTTTTTGTAATTGCATGTTGTGTCCGGGCAAGTGAGTGTCCTTTGTAGGTACTGGACAGTTGGATCAGCTCCTCTCGATATGGGAAATTACTAAGGAATTTTTGTATGCAGTTGACCAAGCCCAACTAATAGAGAGAGGAAGCACCCAAGCGTTTCAGTTTGGACACTCTTGGGGCTTGTTTGTTGCTGTAGCAGTTGGATTGTGTTTGGGTGACTGTGTGTGTTTTACATAGTTATGAGAAATTAGAATTTGGTAAAATGATATACTTTTGCAATACTGTTTGGTCTTACTGTTGTTTGGAATCTGGAGTTTGCTGTTGAACGAAAAAGTGGGATGGAGTTGCATGTTATCCAGGCTTTTGTGTTGCTATCCTAAGCAGGGTTGAGCCTGGTTAGTATGTGATGTTCTCCTTTGGTGATGTTCGGCCTCAGTTTTCTTTGGAGTACGGAGAGGTTTGGCCTTTTAAAAAATCAAACTGCCATGAAAATTGCTTTACCCAAGTTTTGGTTCACAGCTTTCAGTGGATTACCTATTGGGGTAAACAAAGTACAACCATGTAAAATCAGTGAGTTTGTATTGCTATCTCATGGCTAGAGTTCCAAGGTAAACACTTCTGGATTTTCATTTGTGTGTGTGTATACATGTCTAGATGTGTTTATTTGTATGTACACTTATTGTTATATGTTGTGTCTACCAAACTGGCTTATAAGTAAAGGAGTGCACAGAAATTAAGACTAAGCAATTTTTAAGTTCATGTGACTTAAGTAAATCTTTGCTAAACAAGCTAGCTTTAAAATTGTTAGTAAAATGACCGGGCATGGTGGCTCAAGCCTGTAATCCTAGCACTTTAGGAGGCCAAGACAGGCGGATCACGAGGTCAGGAGATCGAGACCATCCTGGCTAACATGGTGAAACCCCATCTCTACAAAAAAATACAAAAACACTAGCCGGGCGAGGTGGCGGGCACCTGTAGTCCCAGCTACTCGGGAGGCTGAGGCAGGAGAATGGCGTAAACCCGGGAGGCGAAGCTTGCAGTGAGCTGAGATCCGGCCACTGCACTCCAGCCTGGGCGACAGAGCGAGACTCCGTCTCAAAAAAAAAAAAAAAAAATTGTTAGTAAAATTAAAACAGCAATGTCTTCAGAATGGTCAGTATACATTTTTGCCTGGATTTTATATTCGTCTCTAGTAGATATTTTGAGGTGTCAGGGTTTGGCATAGAAGGTTATAAAACTATAAACACAGCCAAAACAAAATGATCTTTGTGCAAATTTTTTGATAAGACTAATTATGTTACTGGTTTAATGAAAATAGTTGAATCTTCTAAGTTATTGGTGAAAATGCCTATGTAGTTAACTTTAAAGTTCTTATTTCACTGAATGACTGATATTCATAGATTATAAAATGGTTAATAAGGCAATAACTCTAAATGATGGCATCTAATATATCAGTTTTCAGAAGTAATCCACATAAACTGTTTAAAATGAAAGAACTGAATACATGTAATTGGGATAAACATTTTAGGTAAACTTTTTGTGTAATTTAAAATCTTGAAATTATTTTTGATACTCATTGGATATCTGGATCATTTCCAATTAAGAAAGAGTTATGATATAGGGAAATGTATTTCTAAAAACTGTGAAACTTTTCTCATCTATAAAATGCTAATATACTTCAGGATTGCTTCCTAGGGTTTCACTAACATTTAAGGATACTAAGGATAAGAATTAATATATAATTGTTTTTTAAAAAGTGCCCAAAAACTGTGTTACGAGGAAAATAATAAATTTGTTTAATTCAGAAGTTATCTAAAAGTTAATTCAAATTATGGCCTTGAAAAAGTTTTTTATGAAACAAGGTAGTAAGGAAATAAGTGGGGGAGAAAGGTGTGAAGAAAATTATGTATATGAAGATCATGTATTTTTGGTAAGGAAGGCTATAAAGCAAAGATAATAATTTTGTATGTGAAAGGATCTTGTATGGTAAATTGCTGTCCTGGAGTAAAATGTTATTTAAAGAAAAAAGAAGAAGGGGGAGGCGAAGGGGGGAGGGGAGGAGGAGAAAAATCTGGGACTGATGGGAAAGTCCAAGAGGAGGAGGAAGAGGAAAAAAATCTGGGACTGATTGGAAAGCTCAGGTATGTCGTGGATGGTCTGTGTAAGTCATATGTAGCTTTTCTGGTTTTCCACTGTGTCTATCTTCATGCACATAAAGAGAAAACAGAACACAGAAAAAGGTTTAGATAATAGATTCTTTAAAACCTGAGAACTAGAGAAATTTGGCTAATTAACATTTCATAGTTAAAGCTCTTAGTCTTGATGAAGGTAAAATTAGAAATACTATAAAGAAATGCATTGACAATTTAGCAATTCTTAATAGTTAAGCATGAAGCCAGATTTAGCATGGACCCAAATTTCACATACATACTTGCATTGCTTCACACTATGTTAGTTGTTTTGCATGGATAGTGCTGGCACTGAAGTATTTACTGGTCATGTGCCTAGAGTGAAATTTCTTGATTGCACAGGACGTATGGTGATATCGGTAGACTTAAGATTACTAAATTGTGTACCAGGAATAAAATACTCATCATGTGGTTTTTTGGGAGGCTATGGGTAACACTGTAGCCTCCAGGGTAGACTGAGTAGGGGATAGATTGAGGGCTGGGTTTCCTGTTTGTTTTTGCTTCTCATTTTCATTTGTTTGCTGTTGTTCTCCTGTGGGTTTTGCTTGTGTATATATATATATATAAAACCATAAACTTTTTCATTTCCTAATGGAAAGCTTTTATTTCCTTCTACAATTAGCCTTATTTATCTAAAGTTCCTAAGCTACTTTGGTCAAGCCTTTAAAAATTGATAGAGGACACCAGCCATTTAAAGTATGGTGGGTTTTGCTTACCTCTAACGATCTGGAGAACTACAAGAGCTTTAAGGTCTCTGGCACACACAAAAAAATAATAAAAGACAATTTCTGAACAGTACATTATATATTCTGCTACTTGGAAAAAGGTGAGAATAAAAATGTTTAAATGTTCATATCCAAGATAATTCAATTCAATCAATTTAATGCAGAAAAACTGTAATATGGGTACAAAATTTTAAAGTTCAGAAAAGACTGGCCCTGTCATTAAGGAAATTATATTCATTAGGATTTCTCCTCAAACTAATTTAGTTGTGTTGACCACTACTAAAATTAAGTGACATTCATTTGAATTAAGTAGTTAAAAAAAAAAAAAGAGACTGTCTAGTGACTTTTTGATCCCTAGACGTTTATCAATGATGGGCCTTCATGTGTGTACTTGTAAACAGAATGAATGTGTGCACGTGTTGCACTGAAGACTAACACTCATAATGAACTGCTTTTATGAGACATGGGACCATAAGTTAAAACGATTCAATCCCTCTAGGCCCAGGGACCACTGTGGAAGAGGTGGTCATGTAAGATTGTAAAGGCCGATTTTGAGGGATAAGATTAGTTCAGAGTTTTTCTATAAATTAAACATTAATACCAAAAGCACACTGATGCAAGGCCAGCATCTGGGTCTATGTGTTAGAACAACATGGTTTTCTTGGAGCACTGATATACTCTTTAAAAAGAAAATTGGGAACAGTTATTAAAAGTTTATGAAAATCTTACCTAATTATCAAGCTGATTAAAATTAGGTTTATACAATTTTATTAAAATTAACTTTAGCATTAATAACATATCATATAAAGGAAAATTTTGGTTTTTGCTTTTGAACAAAATGGTTGTGTAATATTAAGAGATGAAAGATTTTGTTTACCTTCTGAGTAAGTTGCAGGGAGAAAATGGAGGGGGAAGGGCCAAACAGGTTTAGTTGGCATGCTATCTTTATTATGTCTTATTGTTTAGAAAATGAGTCTCCTCTCTATCACACAGTAAATGCTTTTGTATAATTTTGGCTAAATGAATGACATTTTACAGTGACTTTGTGATTCTATTTTGTGATAACAAGTGTCTTAAAACTTTGATATTTGCCAAACTTTCTATAAGCAAAATTTCAAGATCTAAATTCAGTCTTTTTGACCTCAAACTATTTTTTTTGGATATTAGGTTCCCTGACGTCCAGGAGAGCTATATTAGGCTTATTAAGCTTGTTATGTTAGAATTATACAGGAAGCATTATCAAATGTGAGGTGGCATTTAACTGTCTTAGGGTTATATTTATATAGATATGGTATTAATATGCATTCCAGGATTGTATGACATTCCTGAAATTCTGATGTGTCTTAATATATGTTGTCAGTAGTAATTATGATTATGGTAAATTGCTGTATGCCACACAAGTAACCTAATTACCTTATCAACTGTGTCTTCATGACTGTCTTATGGCTTTTGACATGACAGTTGATATATTGCTCTGATTCTCCTCAAAAAGTGACTTATAATCACCTACGGTCCAGGGCTTGCTTCTTTGGAGGAGTTCATGAAAAGGACTCCTTGATGCAGGTTTCTAAAAACTTTGAGAGTTTGTGCCCCTGGATTAGAGAGACCTTCCAGGACTCTAATTAAAGAGCTAATGTATTTATAAAGATTGCTAACCCAATATGAAGTAGAGCAGGAGTTGATTGCATGGACTGAAATAATGGGAGACTGAAATAATTTTTCTGGCTCTTTTTGTTTGAAATATTGCTGATTCTTGTTTGTTTTTTGTTTTTCCGAGTCTGGAGAATATGTTCCTTTCGAGTTATATATAGCCTTGATATATCCTTTAAGTGTATTGAGTAGAGGATACTTTTGTAAGTAGAATTTGCGGCATATTTCTCTCTCTGCCTAATTTCTCCAGAATTTGGAAACTATTTGTGAATATTCTTAATTCATGGAAATGTGTTTGTTTGCATACATTTAATAAAAACCTGTTTTCTTTTGTAATAGGACACAGCTGGAGGAACTGGCTATTTTCCTAGGACTTTGACTGAAATGACCTTGTGAGATTCTCCAGCAAAGACAATTTGGAACAATCTATGGGCAATGATTCTTGTTGCACTATGTGTGGGTAATCAGGCCAAGTATATGGGACTGAAGCCTATTTTGCAGGTAGATTGGTAGAAGCTTATTTTGCAAGTAGATCCTGCTGTGATTTGTCTTTGGTGAGAGAAACGTGTGTCAGAAGAAACTCTCTATTAGATGAACCTTTGATTCCTAGGTGGCTACATGGTCACCTATGGTATGGAGCTGCCTATGACATCCCTCCTCAGCATGAAGCACCAGAAAGATCAATGACCAGATTCCTCATGATTGACGAATTGATAAATAGAAAGGGAAGATTGAAACTGACCCAACAGTCCCATAGACTGTTCTTTTGGATAAACACAGAAATTGACCTTTCTGGTCTTAAAGCTTAAGACTTATGAGTTCTTTCCTCAGGAAGGGACCTTGGGACCTCTCAAAAAAAAAAGTATTGAAGAACTGAAACTCACCAGATCACCACATGGCAGACAATGAGACTCTGACCCTTCATTCATTATGACTGCTTCCTTGCCCCTCCCTGGTTTTTGTTTCTTACACATTGTTATGTTTCTTCCCTGCTATATAAACCCCTGGTTTTAGTCTGTCAGGGAGATAGACTTGAGACTGAGATCCAATCTCTTCAGCTGCAGCACCCAATTAAACCCTTCTTCTTTGGCAATACCTCTCAGTGATTGGCTTTCTGTGTGGGAAGCAGCAGGACCTAGACCAAAGCCCTGGTGTTTTGGTAACAAAATGAATAAAATATATTGAAGCTAATAAAAGCCATTTATATAAATGTTGAATAAGAAAATTATAAATATAGAAAGTGGTAAAACTAGAATGAACCTTGAAGAACTCAAGTGGAATTAGAGTTATCAGTATACATTTGGAGATTTTTTTTAAAAAATGGCAAAAACTGCAATTTTTGCATCAACCTAAATATTAAGAAACTGACCCCTTTGATAATGAGTTTTCCTCACAATGAACACTACATTCCTTGCAGTTGTTCAGTTTGAAATATTCTCTCATTTCCATTATTATTTCTTCATTAATTCATAAAGTATTTTCTTTAAATTAAAAAAAAAAAATAAGCTGGGTGTGATGGCTCACACCTTTAATCTCAGCATTTCCGGAGGCTGAGGTGGGAGGATGGCTTGAGCACACGAGTTGGAGACGAGCCTAAGCAAAATACTGAGGGCCCATCTCTACAAAATGTTTTTTTTTAAAAATACAGATAGAAGGCCGGGCACAGTGGCTCACGCCTGTAATCCCAGCACTTTGGGAGGCTGAAGTGGGCAGATCCCCTGCGGTCAGGAATTCGAGACCAGCCTGGCTAACATGGAGAAATTCCATCTCTACTAAAAATACAAAAAGAGTAGCCAGGCATGGTGGCAAGTGCCCATAATCCCAGCTACTCAGGGGGCTGAGACAGGAGAATCGCTTTGAACCCGGGAGGTGGAGGTGAGCTGAGATCACGCCACTGCACTCCAGCCTGGGCAACAGAACGAGACTTGGTCCCAAAACAAACAAACAAGCAAACAAACAAAAAAAACCAGACATAAACATAGGTGTGTTTTTATGTATGTGTACAAACATATATATACACATATACAAACATACTTCTTGGCTGTGTTTGCTGAAAAGGTCTAGAAGCAATGACACAATATTAGCAATATGCATTAAATAGTATGTCTATCTTGGTACCTATTAATAAATATCGTTTTCCACAAAAAGAAGCCAGGGTCCTTTGGAGAAACAGTGGATTGCCAAACTGTGACAAGGAAAACAGAAGACAATCCTGGAATATATTATTGCACAAAATTTAAAGCCTTGCTCAAATAATAATATGGACATATCAAAAGGACAAAGGGAGGACTTACAGTCACACAAACCTTGCAAATGTTTGTAGCAGCTTGTTGGTGATAGCAAACTACTAGAAATAACCCAAATATCCTTCAAAGTGTAAATAGTTTAATGAAATCAGGTACTTCTATACAGTGGAATGCTACTCAGCAATAAAAAAGAAACTATTGGCAGATGCAACAACCTGGATAGACCTCAAAGGCATTATGTATAGTAAAAAGGTCAACCTTAAAAGGTTATGTATTATATGATTGCATTTATATAACATTCTCAAAATTAAAAAAAAAAAAAAAACTATAGAGGATGGAGAATAGACTAGTGATTTCCAGGGCACAGGGACGGGGTAGGAAAGAATTGGTAGAGGCTGTGAATACAAAGAGGTCTCCTGTATTGATGGAACAGTCTGTATCTTGATTGTGGTGGTGGCTACTCAAATCTATGTATGGAATAAATTAAATAAAATTATACATACACACACAAATGACTGCAGGTTTAAAATGTTAAAAAATGGTGAAAACTAAATAAAATATTTAGTCTAGCTAACAGTAATGAGCCAATGTCAACTATTTGGGTGTATACAGCTAAATAAGATGTCATCAATGGGTGAAGGTCATGTAAGACTGTATTATTTTAACAACTTCCTGAAAGTGTATTTGTTTCAATATTGTAAGTTAAATTATAATTTTATTTATAATTTTTCATTTATTTAAAAAAAAAAAAAAAAAGAGGCCACAAGAGCAAGCCTGAAAGTGGCCTGTGCTGGCCAAATCTGGGACAGTCCATGCAACAAAATAATGATTAAAAGGGATAACTCATTGATTAAAGAATGGATGAGCCCATCCTAATACAAATCAATGGGGCAGAAGAGAAAGTTCTTCTTTTAATACAAAGTCAACTACTAAATATAGAAGGAATGATGCAGTTAGAAAAGCATCAGTAGATGCCAAAACTAATGGGTAAAAGTTTGACAAGTAGTATAATATTTTCCCACAAATTTCATAGTAATTACAATGGGAAAAAACAATGATTCTATAATGAAAAAACCTTCTGGACATTACCTTAAACAAGTGAGCCAAGTTAACATTATCAATACTGGAACAAACCAACATAATGTACCTCCTGACAACGTGCACTATGAAGGAAAAAAACACCATGAGGGAACATCAAACAGAGAAACACAAACTGAAGGGCATTCTACGAAATAAATGAGCCCTTCTTTAAAAAAGAAAAAAAAAAATGGAACAACAAAAACATAAGGTCAAGAAACAAATCAAACTTCAAGATCTGTTCCAGGTCAAATGGACGTGACAACTCAATTCAATGTGTGATCCTGCTCCTGGGGGAAAATAGTATAAAGGACATTACTAGGACACCTGGCTACATTTGAATATGTATTATGAATTAGATAATATTTTCTCAGTGTTAAATTTCTTGGTTTTCATAAATGTAGCCAGGTTATATAAGAGAATGTTCTTGGGTCATGCCTGTAATCCCAGCACTTTGGGAGGCCGAGGCGGGCAGATCACGAGGTCAGGAGATCAAGACCATTTTGGCTAACATGGTGAAACTCCGTCTCTACTAAAAATACAAAAAATTAGCCGTGTTGGCGGGCGCCTGTAGTCCCAGCTACTTGGGAGGCTGAGGCAGAAGAATGGTGAGAACCCAGGAGGCAGAGCTTGCAGTCTGCCAAGATTGCACCACTGCACTCCAGCCTGGGCGACAGAGCGAGACTTATCTCAAAAAATAAAAAAATAAAAAAAAAAGAATGTTCTTGTTTTTAGATACTAGAAGAACAATGTCTTCCAACTTACTCTTAATGGTTCCAAATATATTTATATTTTTATACACACAAATGCATGTTTACGCAGACAGAGAGCAGAAAGAGAACAAAATAGAGTGAAATGTAAACAACTGGCAATGTTGAGGAAAGTGTATTTAGGAGTTCCCTATACTGTTTATTTCTGTATCAAAATTTAAAAGTAAGGGGAAAAAAAGCCCACATGGTACCATATTCACCGTAAGGAATGATTTAGTTCAGCAAAATACCACCCATTAAATTAAATTAATGCTGTTGAACAGGAAAAAAATTGGCAATTCTTATCCTTTTACTTTCCATATAAATTGGATAAAGATCCACTCTTGGATGGTTCTTGGACAGTTTTTAGTTAATCCTTAGATAACTACATTTAAGTTATACAAGCTGGTGCAAAAGTAATAGCCGTTTTTTTAAAAAATGGCAACAACTGCAATTTTTGTACCAACCTAAATATTAAGAAACTGACCCCTTTGATAATGAGTATTCCTCACAATGAACACTACATTCCTTGCAGTTGTTCAGTTTGAAATATTTTCTCGTTTCCATTATTGTTTCTTCATTAATTCATAAAGTATTTTCTTTGTATTTAAAAAAGAAATAAGCTGGGTGTGATGGCTCACACCTTTAATCCCAGCACTTTAGAAGGCTGAGGTGGGAGGATGGCTTGAGCACACAAGCTGGAGACGAGCCTAGGCAACATACTGAGGGCCCATCTCTACAAAAAATTTTTTTAAAAATTAGCCAGGCATGGTGGCATGCGCCTGTGGTCCCAGCTACTCAAGAGGCTGAAGAGGGAGGATCGCATGAGCCCAGAAGACTATAATGAGCTGTGACTGTGTCACTGTACTCCGGCCTGGGCAACAGAGCAAGACTGTCTCAAAAAATTAAAAAATACAATATTTTATATTAATTTCCAATGCTATTGCTTTGTATTTAAAGATCATTATCTGTTATGAATTCTTAGATATCTGCTAATACTTTTTAATTTGTGACTCAGTATTAAGGTTTTTTAAATCAGTATTTGGATTTTAAAAAAAGTGTTTTTCTAAATACTGGGTAGCCCATTAAATTTTTAAAAGGTGGGGAGGGGCATGAGGAACACCTAGTGAAGGCAGTAGTCCTGCTAGGCCTCTGGAGTACACTCCAGAAGATCAAGGCAGGTTTACTGAGGAAGCAGTTGAGGGCGATTCTCCAATGGAAAAAAACTCAGGGTGAAATCCCTAGGAAAGAGATTTCTTAGGCAGAAGGTCTGTAACAGGCAGTAGAAGCAGCCACTGACAATACATGCTCACAAGTAAGTATGGGTAGAATATCAGTAGAGCCCATTCTCAGTTCACACTGAGGTGCCTATTTCATGGTACTCAACAGGGGAGATGACACATTGGTAGTTTTCCTCTCTAGAAGTAACAAATGCATAGTACCAAAATCAATTTTTGCTTGGAGATTTCTCCTGAGTTTAAGTCCACAGGAAAATAATCAGGATGACTGGTATTCTGGTGAGACTAGTTTCTGTCTACTGTTCTTCACTCAGATACCACTGAGTTTCTGCCACGATCTTTGATAAAACTAAGGCCAAGGTTCTGGGAACATAGTAATGCTTTGGATAATTGTTCCCAGTGAATGGCTAAGGTTTTGGGGTGCTATTATTTCCCCAAATTTGGTAATTGAGGAGTCAAAGCTGTGATAAACTTGTATATATTAATATTTTATATATCTTTAAATGTGAAACACATAAGAGACTTAAAATTCAAACAATAATAACTTCTGAGACCATGAAGAAACTCAACCCATTCCCATGAGAAAACTCAACCCATTCCCATGAGAAACTGTCAAAATTGCCATGGCTGAAAGAATCCCACTCCACCTAGAATCCATAATCCCTCTAGATAATATTCAGTCAAACAACAAATTAGAGAGAACATCAATTTCCTTGAACTTCTACCTCAAATAAGAGAATCTGACGTAGGACTTCAGTTATCAAGATCCTTTGGATCTTATCACATTTGGACTTTAAATTCCAAGTGTGTCTGCATGCAGTTTACTATTAGTTTTTTAGAATATCTTAATGCCATAATTTAACCTGACTGCAGAACTTTAGCTTTACTTGAAAGCTTAAAAAAAGAAAATAAAGTTCTCACTGCAGAACCTTTACTTTAGCTTTACTAAAAATAGAATAAGATACTCTAAAAAACAAAAAGTAAAGCTAAAGTAAAATATTAATTGATTAAACATGTAAAAGTAAGAAAGAAACAATTCAAAAAATAGAACATATCTGACTAAACTGACCCAAAGGAAAAAACAAAACACATTGAGGATGAATATTTACTGATCTTAAGATGGAGAAGGCTGGACACGGTGGCTCACGCCTGTAATCCCAGCACTTTGGGAGGCCAAGGCGGGCAGATCATGAGGTCAGGAGATCGAGACCATGGTGAAACCCTGTCTCTACTAAAAAAATACAAAAAATTAGCCAGGCGTGGCAGGGGGCACCTGTAGTCCCAGCTACTCAGGAGGCTGAGGCAGGAGAATGGTGTGAACCTGGGAGGCGGAGTTTGCAGTGAGCCGAGATCGCGCCACTGTACTCCAGCCTAGGCGACAGAGCAAGACTCCATCTCCAAAAAAAAAAAAAGTGTAAAAGACGGAGAAAAAAAAATATCTCAGTATAAAAGTAATGGAACTTGGCGGCGCAGGGGCTCACGTCTGCAATTCCAGCACTTTGGGAGGCCGGGACAGGCAGATCACCTAAGGTCAGGAGGTCAAGAACAGCCTGGCCAACCAACATGGTGAAACCTCACCTCTACTAAAAACACAAAAAAAATTATCTAGGTGTGGTGGTGCATGCCTGTAGTCCAAGCTACTTGGGAGACTGAGGCAGAAGAATTACTTGAATCCAAGAGGCGGAGATGGCAGTGAACCCAGATCACGCCATTGCACTCCAGTGTGGGCAATAAAGCAAAGCAAGACTCAGTCTCAAGAAAAAAAAAGTAATGAGATTTGAGTACATGCAAAAACAAAAATATTTCCCCAAAAATCAAATAACATTAAACAATAAAGTACAATCTCAGAAAAAGATTCAGACCAAATGTCAGACAAAAGATTGACATCCTTAATATATAAAGACCCCATATACATAAAGACTTCCCCAGGATATGTTACTAAGTGAATAAAGATGCAAAATGTATGTAGTATGCAATCTATATATCCAGATAGCTAATTTGACAAAATTACAGCTCAATCACCACCACACTGGATACACTAACCCAGCACTGCCCAATAAAACCTTCTGCAATGATGGAAATGCTCTATATGTGTGCTCTCTTAATACAGTAACCACATTTGGCTACTGAGTATTTGAACCATGACTAGTGCAACTAATTAAATGAATTTTTAAATCTTATGTAACTTTAATTAATTTTAATAACTACGTGTGGCTGATTGTCACTGTATTGGACAGCACAGTTCCGACCCCTCTGTGCATGTCTCTATAAGGTGTTTTATTTTTTTTGTTTCGTTTTAATGGGTTTAATAGTTTGTTTTGTTTTAATGGGTTTAATATTTGCTCATATTCGTTCTATTTGTTATTTTAAAAAAAAGCTTCTACATAGGTAGAAGTTTAACTTCTTGAACCTCTATGAGTTTAACTTCCTTAGGGAAGCATATAACAGAGAAATAAATGAATAATCATATTAGACAAAAGAAGATACTTTACCAGCTCCATCTGAATCTTCCACCATTGGATTTATTTCTATCATGGTTGCATCATATTTCAGAAAAAGGCTGTAAAGCTTGACCATGTTTTCTGCTGCTGATTCCACAATATTAGGTGGAAATCCCATCTTCTGTGCAAGCTGAAATCAATATTTCTTTTTATTATAGGTGGTCTGCATGTCTAATCAACATTATTGTAAATAAAAAGCCTTGTAGTTTATCACTTAAACGATAAATATGAGTCATTAATAGTCAAACATTAATTACTGAAATAGCAGCTACCATTACTAAACGGTTAAACAAAACTTTTTACTCAAAATCTTAAACAAAACTTTACTTAAAATATTATGCCCATTTTATAGATGAGAAAGAGATTCAGAGAGATCAAGTAACTTGCCATTGGCCTAGATTCCAGTTCCAGGGTTTATTCCATAATGTCCATACTGCCTAAGCTTTATGGCCAACCTAAGCTGAAAAGAGAGGCTTATATCTTATTAAAACTATATATAAAATGTGGGCCAGGCACAGTGGCTCACGCCTGTAATCCCTGCACTTTGGAAGGCTGAGGGGGCCAGATCGCTTGAGGCCAGGAGTTAGGGACCACCCTGGCCACCCACAGTGAAACCCTGACTGTACTAAAAATATAGAATGTGACAACCCTAATGGTCCAAATAAAAGCCAAAATATTAGAAGACCCTATTTTACCTTTTGTGTAATTTATAAAGAGTGTCTAGCAAGCAATAAGAATGCATGTCATTGAGTCAAATGAGTGTTACCCCATTCATTCAAAAATCTACCGAGCATCTAATACATTCCAGGCACTATGCTAGGCCCAAAAGATAAAGATATTTAACTTTATAATATCATAAAGGAGTTTACAGTCTTGAGGGATTCCCAATTAGAGATACCCATAGAGCTTTTAAACAATACAATATCAAGGTCCCAACTCAGAAGTTCTGGTTGACAAGTTCTACACTGGATCAAGCATCTATCATGTTTCAAGTTCCACAAGCAATTCTGAACCACTGGTACAGAGGATACATGTCTATATGTTTACTCTAACAGTGCTGCCACTGCTCAGGAACACTATGAGAATACTTTCCTATTTTTCATTTGCTATCTAAGGTTGTAACACATTCTTTTGATTTTCAGTAACAAAAAATTCTTAAATTCTTTGAAGATGAAGAAGATATTTACAAAGAGCCAAATGCCAATAAATAAAGTAAATGATCAAGTTAAACAATGTAATCTGGGCACAGTGGCTCATGTCTGTAATACCAGCACTTTGGGAGGACAAATGGATCACTTGAGGCCAGGAGTTTGAGACCAGCCTGGGCAACATGGTGAAACACTGTCTCTACTAAAAATACAAAAATTAGCCAGGTGTGGTGGCGCATGCCTATAATCCCAGCTGAGACACAAAATTTGCTTTGAACTCAGGAGGTGGAGGTTGCAGTGAGCCGAGATCACACCACTGCACTCCTGCCTGGGTGACAGAGTAAGACTCTGTCTCCAAAAAACAAACAAAAAAAAAGCACTAAGGAATGTAATCTTTTGTTATGACCTATTTCAAATAAAGAATAATATGAAAGTACCATTTTATTATGAAAGTTTTTCACTATGTCATAACTCACCTAAAAAACCAAAAACTAAAACCAAATGTTTAGGCTTAAACATTTGAAAACTACAAATTCTGATCAATTCATTATGACATCAATTTGCTAATGCTAGGCACTATTTCCACTCATAACCATCAGGAAAAATGCTATATAATCTTAGATTATTTCTTCATGTATTCTTGTAAATCAAGTATTTTCTTCCTCATCCAAATTTCACTCTCATCATCTTCACATAACTGCCTAATCAAATCTGTGCATTTTAAACATTTATATCATTCATCTGCCAAAATTATTTGCTTTACTCTCCATCAGAAACATTTCTCTATCTTCTTTAAACCTTTGTGCTGGTCAAAATTCTTGCACTTGGCTGGGCACAGTGGCTCACGCCTGTAATCCCAGCACTTTGGGAGGCCGAGGTGGGCAGATCATGAGGTTAGGAGTTCAAAACCAGCCTGGCCAACATGGTGAAACCCCGTCTCTACTAAAAATACAAAAATTAGCTGGGAATGGTGGCGGGTGCTTATAATCCCAGCTACTTGAGAGCTGAGGCAGGAGAATCGCTTGAACCTGGGAGGCAGAGGTTTCAGTGAGCCGAGATCATGCCACCGCACTCCAGTCTGGGTGACAGAGCAAGACTCCGTCTCAAAAAAAAAAAAAAAAAAAAAAATTTATTGCACTTGCTGTACTTTTTTTTTTTTTTTTTTTTTGAGATGGAGTCTCGTTCTGTTGCCCAGGCTGGAGTGCAGTGGCCGGATCTCAGCTCACTGCAAGCTCTGCCTCCCGGGTCCACGCCATTCTCCTGCCTCAGCCTCCCGAGTAGCTGGGACTACAGGCGCCCACCACCTCGTCCAGCTAGTTTTTTGTATTTTTTAGTAGAGACGGGGTTTCACTGTGTTAGCCAGGATGGTCTCGATCTCCCTACCTCATGATCCGCCCATCTCGGCCTCCCAAAGTGCTGGGATTACAGGCTTGAGCCACCGTGCCCGGCCTAACTTGCTGTACTTCAATACCATAAACTTATTCTTTTTTTTCTTTTTTTGAGATGGAGTTTCACTCTTTTTGCCCAGGCTGGAGTGCAATGGTGTGAACTCGGCTCACCGCAACCTCCACCTCCCGGGTTCAAGCAATTCTCCTGCCTCAGCCTCCCGAGTAGCTGGGATTACAGGCATGCGCCACCATGCCTGGCTAATTTTGTATTTTTAGTAGAGACGGGGTTTCTCCATGTTGGTCAGGCTGGTCTTGAACTCCTGACCTCAGGTGATCTACCCGCCTCGGCCTCCCAAAGTGCTGCGATTACAGGCGTGAGCCACCACGCCCAGCCATAAACTTATTCTGACATAGTTTTCTCATGAAGAAATGTTTAAGGAGAATGGTGTGAACCCGGGAGGCGGAGCTGACAGTGAGCCAGGATCACACCACTGCACTCCAGCCTGGGCAACAGAGCGAGACTCCATCTCAAAAAAAAAAAAAGAAAATAAAAATAGAAATGTTTAGGCTGGCACGGTGGCTCAAGCCTGTAATCCCAGCACTTTGGGAGGCTGAGGCGGGTGGATCACAAGGTCAGGAGATCAAGACCATCCTGGCTAACACGGTGAAACTCTGTCTCTACTAAAAAATACAAAAAAAAAAAACTAGCCAGGCGAGGTGGTGGGTGCCTGTAGTCCCAGCTACTCGGGAGGCTGAGGCAGGAGAATGGTGTGAACCCAGGAGGCGGAGCTTGCAGTGAGCTGAGATCCCACCACTGCACTCCAGCCTGGGCGACAGAGCCAGACTCAGGTTCAAAAAATAATAATAATAATAATAATAATAATAATAATAATAATAATAAAAATGTTTAACTTCAAAGTTCAATATTCGAATTTTTCTTTTAAGATGAATCATTAGGCCAGGTACAGCGTCTCACATCTGTAATCCCAGCACTGTGGGAGGCCCAGGCAGGCAGAACACTTGAGATCAGGAGTTCTGGAACAGCCTGCCAATATGGTGAAACCCTGTCTCTCCTAAAAATACCCAAAAAAAAGTTAGCTGGGCATGGTGGTGCATGCCTGTAATCCTAGCTACTTGGGAGGCTGAGGTGGGAGGATTGCTTGAATCTGAGAGGTGGAGGTTGCAGCGAGCCAAGATTGTGCCACTGCACACTCCACCCTGGGTGACACAGCTAGACTCTCCATCTCAAAAACAAACAAACGAAAAGATGAGTCACTAAATTTTATATCCAAAGCAAACAATTTAATTCAATAGCAGCATTACAAATATTACCAAGCAACTCTCACAGGCCATAATATTAAACTCAATGGGGACATTTTTTTGTGAGGGGAAGAATGGAGGGGAAGGAGCACACAAGGACAATAGAGAAGACCAGTAAAACTGTAGGCAAAATTTTATTGTGAACATATACAAACTGAAAGAAGGACCACAGCATTCAACGAATTCTTAAAATCATTCATAAACCACAGCTCTATCATGGAGATATATAAGACAGTGTCCCATCCATTCTATACAATTTACAGAAAATAAAGGGGACACAGGAATATTTTAAATGTTCAACCACTTAAACCATGGAGATATAAAATCCAGACTACAAAAAACAATGAATGATAATCACCTAAGTTTCTTCAACAACTAAACTGGAAGAAAAAAGATGAAGACAGCAAAAAAGAGAAACCTGTTAAGTTTTTGAAGACCTGTGAGCCAAATCAGTCAGTAAATATGAAGGGGCCCGGCACAGTGACTCACGCCTATAATCCTAGCACTTTGGGAGGCCGACGAGGGTGGATCACCTGATGTCAGGAGTTCAAGACCAGCATGGCCAACATGGCAAAACCCCATCTCTACTAAAAAAAAAAGTACAAAAATTAGCCAGGCATGGTGACGCACACCTGTAGTCCAGCTACTCAGTAGGCTGAGGCAGAAGAATAGCTTGATCCCAGGAGGGAGAGGTTGCGGTGAGCCAAGATCGTACCATTGCACTCCAGCCTAAGTGACAGAGCAAGACTCCATCTCAGAGAAAATAAATAAATAAAATAACAATGAAGGACCTTATTTGGATCCTGAGTCAAATTGTAGATGAAAAATTGATTTGAAACAACTAGAGTAATTTGAATGACTAAGTGATGATACTAAGAAATTATTGTTGGCTGGGCGTGGTGGCTCACGCCTGTAATCCCAGCACTTTGGGAGGCCGAGGCGGGTGGATCACCTGGAGTCAGGAGTTCAAGACCAGCCTAACCAACAAGGTGAAACCCTGTCTCTACTAAAATACAAAAATCAGCCAGGTGTGGCAGCAGGCGCCTGTAGTGCCAGCTACTTGGGAGGCTGAGACAGAAGAATTGCTTGATCCCGGGAGACGGAGGCTGTGGTGAGCCAAGATGGTGCCACTATATTCCAGCCTGAGCAACGGAGCGAGACTCCGTCTAAAAAAAAAAAAAAAAAAAAAAAAAAATTATTGTTAATTTTACTAGACAAGGTAATGGTATAGTAATGACCTTTTTTTTTTTCTTTGAGACAGAGTCTCACTCTGTCACCCAGGCTGGAGTGCAGCGGCACAATCTCGGCTCACTGCAACCTCCGCCTCCTGGGTTCAAGCGATTCTTCTGCCTCAGCCTCCCGAGCAGCTGGGACTACAGGCATGCACCACCATGCCTGGCTAATTTTTTTTTTATTTTTAGTAGAGAAGGGGGTTTCACTATATTGGCCAGGCTGATCTCAAACTCCTGACCTTATGATCCGACTGACACTCAAAATATTTAAATAAGTTTTGACAATTACTTCAGTTGTATAGTTATCTTTAAATATCATAATTCTCTAATCATAAGGTAGAAATTTTTCAGGAATACAACATACCTGGAGAGCTTGTTCCTTTTTGATGCCTTCTTCAATATCAATAGGTTCTTTAATTATTGCTTCAGGAGTCTCAGCAGCAACATCTTCAATGTTGACACCACCATGTGAACTTCCTATTAATACAGGACCCTGGCAAGGGTAGGAAACAACCAAAACTAGATTTATTTAGACTCATCAATCAAACTTTAAAACCTACCCATGCATAATATCAGATGTAAGCATCTATTACTCTCTACCCATATTTTTTAATTTTCTTGAGAATTTATCCTCACATCTCCAGCATAGTGCCCTCTTATAAATATTCAATTAAAGCAATGAAAAAAAAAGTAAAAAAAAAGAAGAAAATAATGGCTTGCCTGCAAGAAAAATAGATTTAAAATATACACAAAAACTTACACCACAATAGCAACAACTTGGAACTAACCCAAATGCCCATCAATGATAGACTGGATAAAGAAAATGTGGCACATATACCATGGGATACCATGCAGCCATAAAAAAGAATGTGTTCATGTCCTTTGCAGGGACATGGATAAAGCTGAAAACTGTTATTCTCAACAAACTAACATAAGAACAGAAAATCAAACACCACATGTTCTCACTCATAAGTGGGAACTGAACAATGAGAACACATGGACACAGGGGAACATCACACACCAGGGCCTGTGGGGCTTTGGGGGCAAGGGGAGGGGTAACATTAGGAGAAATACCTAATGTAGATGACTGGTTGATGGGTGCAGCAAATCACCATGGCACATGTACACCTATGTAACAAATCTGCACTTTATGTACATGTATCCCAGAACTTAAAGTATAACTAAAAAAAAAAAAAAGAAAAAAACAAATTTACACCAAATATGTAAACATATACATGTGAAATATAACCTATGCATTTTTCGTAAAAACTGAAGGGACATTAAAAGTATTGCCTAAAGCATAAACACTAGAAAATCCTGAAAACAGGTATTTGAAAGAAAAAGCCTAAGAAAACGTAAAGTCTAAGCTCTAATCCTACTGCAAGACAACGAAAAAGAAAGCTGGTAGCTGGGCGCGGTGGCTCTCACCTGTAATCCCAGCATTTTGGGAGGCCAAGGCGGGTGGATCACGAGGTCAGGATATCGAGACCATCCTGGCTAACACGGTGAAATCCCATCTCTACTAAAAATACAAAAAATTAGCCGGGCGTGGTGGCGGGCGCCTGTAGTCCCAGCTACTGGGGAGGCTGAGGGAGGAGAATGGCCTGAACCCGGGAGGCGGAGCCTGCAGTGAGCCAAGATCGCGCCACTGCACTCCAACCTGGGCAACAGAGTCAGATTCCGTCTCAAAAAGAAAAAGAAAAAGAAAGCTGGCCAGGCCCAGTGGCTCACACCTGTAATCACAGCACTTTAGGAGGCCAAGGCAGGAGGACTGCTTGAGTTCAGGAGTGAAGAGCAGCCTGGGCAACATAGTTAGACTCCATTTCTACAAAAAATACAAAGAAATTAGCCAGGCGTGGTGGCATGCCCCTTTAGTCCCAGCTACACAGCAGGCTGAAATGGGAGGATGACTTGAGACTGGGAGATCAAGGCTGCAGTGAGCTGTGATCACACCATGGCACTCCAGCATGGGGAAAGAGTAAGACCCTGTCTCAAAAAAAAAAGTAAAATAAAATAAATAAAAGAGAAAGCTAACTAGTTTGAAAGAATAGCTCTGGGTATTATTATGAACAATATGAGAAGGTAAGGTATCAATACCAGTAATTATTAACCTTTAAGTTCTTGAATATCAATCAAGAAAAATCATAAATTATCTAATATATCTACTAATTTATGCATTAAACTAGAAATAATGTTAACATGAAAAAACAGAGAAACAATAAAACTGTATTTAAAGATTATTTACTGACATAGGAAAATACTGATCTGTAGTGTGTTATGTAGTATATGTTTACATGTAGTGTTATGTACGAAAAAATGACACAAAACCCTAGGAAACGACCCTAGGTCGTTTTCTCAATTGTATTTTTTTTTAACATAAAATGCGTTTCAATGTGCTCCATATTGACAGAAACAAAAAAAGAGTGGGGAATAAAACATTAAAAGACTTTTGTTATTTTAAATGCAACTCTTTTCCAAAAAAATTGTTTTTACAATGAACATATTACTTTTATACCCAGGAAAAAAAAAACAGGCATGACATTTTTTTTTTTAAATCAAAAGACTAATTTCACTTTTCTTTTTTTTTGGATACGGAATGTTGTTCTGTCACCTAGGCTAGAGTGAAATGGTGTGATCTCAGCACACTGCAACCTCTGCCCCCCAGGTTCAAGGGGTTCTCCTGTCTCAGCCTTCCAAGTAGCTGGGATTACAGGCATGCACCACCACGCCCAGCTAATTTTTGTATTTTTAGTAGAGACAGGGTTTCACCATCTTGGCCAAGTTGTCTTGAACTCCTGACCTCATGTGATTCACCCGCCTCAGCCTCCCAAAGTGCTGGGATTATAGGCGTGAGCCACCATGCGAGCCTAATTCCACTTTTCTATCCTAGCACTTAGTGTTTTAGTAACATACTCATTTAAGGTATAAATTAAAGGAATAGTACTGCATTCGTTACTGTTTAGAGAACAAAACAGTCCTTCAAATAGTTAAAATACTGCGGTAACAAAAATTAAAAAGAAGAATCTATCACTTTTCTAAGACTGTTAAACTTCTATTTAGGAAAAAATTATTTTGTATCATGTGATTCAATTTCTATAAACATTTGTAACAAGGAATTTGGCTGACTTTTGTCCCCAGGGTCTTAGAAGTAATTTCTAAACCCTCCAACCACATCTGATAGTTGATGCTAAACTAACAAGGAGACTTATGGTGAGCTCCTAGACAGTTTACACTAAGGAGATGACTCAGGTGGGCAATGGCCATGCCAGAAAGATCGATGTGATTAGAGGTTTGGGGTTTTCAGCCAAATTATATCAACCCACTCTGCAGAGAAGAAATGGGCTAAGTCAACTGCATAGATGATGATTCAATCAATGATACCCAGGCTGGGTGTGGTGGCTCACATCTGTAATCCTAGCACTTCGGGAAGCCAAGGCAGGAGGATTGCTTGAGTCCAGGAGTTCGAGACCAGCCTGGGCAACATAGTGAGAACCTGTCTCTACAAAAATTCAAAATTAAAAAAAAATTTTTTTTAATGCCTACACCATGGAACCCCAATGAAAACTCTGGACACCAAGGCCAGCAAGATGACAAAATAGGAAGCCCAAGACCATGCTCCCTGACAAAAACACTGACTTTAGCAACAATATATGATCCAAAAAGCTTTTATGACAATGACAGAAACCAATTAGGAAGTCACAGTACCCCAGGTAAGCTCAAAGCCAAGAACATCTGTATTGAAATTCAACATCAGCATCCTTCCCCCCACCACTCCAAACTAATAGTTTGGGATTAAAAGGCTTCTCCATTTGGAGAGAAAGAGAAGAGTAGAACACATGTTCAACATTCCAGCTGCTTGGAGGGCTGTCCAAGGGACTGTTTCCTGTCTCAATTGACATGGGTGCTGTTGGGGAACCAGCATACTCTGGATGCCTGTGGGGCATCGAGAACAAAGGAGAGTGCACAGGCTCATGGCAGCACCAGAAAACATGTAACATCCCAGAGAGAAGCTGACACAGCTTGCCACAACTGAGAAAACACACTCAGCTCCTGATTTTTTTACAGGTTGAGTATTCCTCATCTGAAATGCTTAGGACCACAAGATTTTGGATTTCTTTGAATATTGAAATATTAGCATTATACTTACCATTTGAGCACCCCAAATCTAAAAATCTGAAATCCAGAATGCTCCAATGAGCATTTCCTTTAAGTGTCATGTCAGTGCTCAAAAAGCTTAGGATTTTATAGCATTTTGGATTTCAGAATTTCAGATTTGGGATGCTCAACCTATATTTATACCACAAGATACTAGAAAAAGAACAGCTAGGCCGGGCGCAGTGGCTCACGCCTGTAATCCCAGCACTTTGGGAGGCCGAGGTAGGCAGATCACGAGGTCAGGAGATAGAGACCATCCCAACTAACACGGTGAAACCCCATCTCTACTAAAAATGCAAAAAAGTAGCCGGGTGTGGCAGCGGGCGCCTGTAGTACCAGCTACTTGGGAGGCTGAGGCAGGAGAATGGTATGAACCCAGGAGGCGGAGCTTGCAGTGAGCCGATATCGCACCACTGCACTCCAGCCTGGGCGACTGAGCGAGACTCTGTCTCAAAAAAAAAAAAAAAGAAAAAGAACAGCTAAACCCAAAGTTGGCAGAAGGAAGAAAATCATAAAGATTAGAGCAGAAATAAAAGAAACAAGGAATAAAAAAAAAAAAAAAAATCAACAAAACTGCAAACTGGCTCATTGAAAAAGTGAATAAAATTGACAATCCTTTAACTATAAAAAAAAAAAAGACTGAAAAAACAAAAATCAGAAGTGAAAGGAGACATTACAACTGTAACAGAAATAGAAAAGAGCCTAAGAGACTGCTATGAAAAACTATATATCAACAAATTGAATAAACTAGAAGAAATGGATAACTTCCTAGAAAGTCTTCAAAATCATAAAGAAATAAAAACTACGAACAGACCTATAAGTAGTAATGATACTGAATCAGTAATCAAAAACATCTAAGCAACAGGAACCCCAGGACCAAAGGGCTTCACTGGAAAATTCTATCAAACATTTAAAGAACTGAACCAATCTTTCCCAAACTCTTTAAAAAATTGAAAAGGACAGAAAATTTCCATACTCACTCTATGAAGCCAGCATTACCATGATACCAAAATCAGAGAAAGGTATTAAAAGAAAACTACAGGATAATACCTCTGATTAATAATGATGAAAAAAAAAATATCCTCAACAAAATACTAGCAAACTGAATTCAACAACACATTAAATGGACTTTACATCATGATCAAGTAGGACTTACTCCTAGAATGCAAGGATGGTTCAACATACAGAAATTCAGTATAATACATCCTATTAACTGAATGAAGGACAAAAACCACAATAATCTCAATTGGCACATAAAAGGCATTTAACAAACTTGAATACCCTTTCATGATAAAAACAATCGACAAAAAAAGACTGAAGGAAATGGCCTTAATATAATAAAGGCCATATAAGAAAACTCATAGCCAACATCATATGCAAAAATGAGAAACTGAAAATCAATGTGCAAAAATCACAAGCATTCCTATACACAAATAGACAAAGGGCCAAATCATGAGTGAACTCTCATTCACAACTGCTACAAAGAGAATACAATACCTAGAAATACAACTTACAAGAGATATGAAGGACCTCTTTAAAGAGAACTTCAAACCACTGCTCAAGGAAATAAGAGAGGACACAAACAAATGGAAAACATTCCATGCTCATAGATAGGAAGAATCAGTATCATGAAAATGGCCATACTGCCCAAAGTATTTTATAATCAGTGCTATCGCCATCAAGCTACCATTGACTTTCTTCACAGAATTGGAAAAAAACTACTTTAAATTTCATATGGAACCCAAAGAGCCCACGATAATCCTGAGCAAAAAGAACAAAGCTGGAGGCATCACGCTACCTGACTTCAAACTATACTACAAGGCTACAGTAACCAAAACAGTATGGTACTGGTACCAAAACAGATATACAGAACAATGGAACAGAACAGAGGCCTCAGAAATAATGCCACACATCTACAACCATATGATCTTTGACAAATCTGGCAAAAACAAGCAATAAGAAAGGATTCCCTATTTAATAAATGGTGTTGGGAAAACTGGTTAGCCATATGCAGAAAGCTGAAACTGGATCCCTTCCTTACACCTCATACAAAAATTAACAAGATTGATTAAAGACTTAAACATAAGACTTAAAACCATAAAAACCCTAGAAGAAAACCTAGGCAACGCCATTCAGGACATAGGCATGGGCATGAATAAACACCAAAGCATGAATAAAACACCAAACTTCATGAATAAAACACCAAAGCAATGGCAACAAAAGCCAAAATGGACAAATGGGATCTAATTAAACTAAAGAGCTTCTGGACAGCAAAAGAAACTATCATCAGCGTGAACAGGCAACCTACACAATGGGAGAAAATTTTTCCAATCTATACATCTGATAATATCCAGAATCTACAAGGAACTTAAACAAATTTACAAGAAAAAAAATCTCATCAAAAAGTGGGAGAAGGATATGAACAGACACGTCTCAAAAGAAGACAACATTTATGCAGCCAACAAACATATGAAAAAAAGCTCATCATCGATGTTCATTAGAGAAATGTGAATCAAAACCACAGTGAGATACCATCTCATGAGAGTTAGAATGGTGATCATTAAAAAGTCAGGAAACAGGCTGGACACAGTGGCTCATGCCTATAATCCCAGCACTTTGGGAGGCTGAGGTGGGCGGATCATGAAGTCAGGAGCTCGAGAATATCCTGGTTAACATGGTGAAACCCCGTCTCTACAAAAATAAAAGAATTTAGCCAGGAGTAGTGGAGGGTGCCTGTATTTCCAGCTACTCAGGAATCTGAGGCAGGAGAATGGCATGAACCTGGGAGGTGGAGGCTGCAGTGAGCTGAGATCGTGCCACTGCACTCCAGCCTGGGTGACAGAGCAAGACTCCATCTCAAAAAAAATAAAAAATAAAAAATAAAATAAAAATAAAAAGACACAAACAAATTGAAAGACATCTTGTGATCACAGATTGGAAGGCTTAATATTGTTAAAATGTACATACTACTGTAAGCAATCTACAGATTCAATGTAATCTCTATCAAAATCTCAATGGCATTTTTTTATAAAAATAGAAAAATATGGCCGGACATGGTAGCTGACGCCTGTAATCCCAGCACTTTGGGAGGCCGAGGCGGGTGGATCACGAGGTCAGGAGATCGAGACCATCCTGGCTAACATGGTGAAACCCAGTCTCTACTAAATATACAAAAAAAAAAATTAGCCAGGCAAGGTGGTGGACACCTGTAGTCCCACCTACTCAGGAGGCTAAGGCAGGAGAATGGTGTGAACCCGGGAGGTGGAGCTTGCAGTGAGCTGAGATCACGCCACTACACTCCAGCCTGGGCAACAGAGCCAGCCTCTGTCTAAAAAAAAAAAAGAAAAAAGCAAGAAAAATACACTTAAATGCATATATAATCTCAAAAGACCCAGAACAGTCAAAACAATCTTGAGAAAAAAAAAGAAAAGGGAGGTCTCACACTTCTTTTAAAATATAAGATTACAATTATCAAAACAGCATGATAATGCATAAAAAAGACATATTGATTAATGGAATAGAAAAGAGAACCCAGAAATATTTCCTCAGGTATATGATTACATGATCTTCAATAATGGTATGAAAGCTACACAAGAGGGCAAAAAACAGTCTCTTCAACAAACAGTGCTGGAAAAATTGGAAATCCACATGCAAATGAGTGAAATTAGACCCTTACCATATACTATATGCTAAAATTTACTCAAAATAGATTAAAGACCTAAACATAAAACTTGAAACTATAAAACTCATAGAAGAAAACAGAGAGAAAACAGTTTATGACATTGGATTTAGCAATGATTTCTTGGATTTAGCAACGATTTCTTAAATATGATACCAAAGGCACAGGCAGAAAAAAAGCAAAAGTTGACAAATGGAACTATATCAAACTTAAAAACTTCACAGCAAAGGAAATAATCAACAAAGTAAAAAGGCAATCTATATGAGAGAAAATATTTGCAATCCATACATATGGTTAACAGCTGAAATCCAGAATATGTAAGATCTTCTACAACTCAATAACCAAAAAAAAATCAAAATAAAAAACCCAAACAAAAAAATTTAAAGATGGGCAAAGGACTTAAATAGACATTTCTCCACAGCAGATCTACAAATGGCCTATAAGAACATGAAAAGATACTCAATATCACTAATCACTGGGGAAATGCAAATAAAAACCACAGTTAAATATAACCTCACACCCTTTAGGATGGCTACTACCAAAAAAACAGGAAATGAATGTTGACGAGGATGCAGAAAAATTGGAAGCTTTGTCTGCTGTGGGGAAAAGAAAGAAAGATCAGACTGTTACTGTGTCTATCTAGAAAGAAGCAGACATAAGAGACTCCATTTTCTTCTGTATTTGAGATGCTGTTAATCTGTGACCCTACCCCCAACCTTGCCCTTGCAAGAGACGTGTGCTGTGGTGACTCAAGGTTTAAAGGATTTTGGGCTGTGCAGGGTGTGCTTTGTTAAACAAGTGCCTGAAAGCAGCTTGCTGGTTAAAAGTCATCACCATTCTCTTAATCTCAAGTACCCAGGGATATGCACACTGCCAAAGGCCACAGGGACCTCTCCTAGGAAAGCTAGGTATTGTCCAAGGTTTCTTCCCATGTGACGGTCTGAAATATGGCCTCGTGGGAAGGGAAAGACCTGATCGTCCCCCAGCCTGACACCCGTGAAGGATCTGTGCTGAGGAAGACTAGTACAAGAGGAAAGAAGGCCTCTTGGCGGTTGTTGGCAGTTGAGATAGAGAAAAGCATCTGTCTCCTGCCTGTCCCTGGGCAATGGAACATCTCGGTATAAAACCCGATTTTACGTTCTGTTTACTGAGAAAGGAGAAAACCGCCTTAGGGTGAAAGGCGGGACTTGCTAGCGCAATGCTGCTCTTTACGCACTAAAAAGGTTTATGGAGATGTTTACATATGCATATCAAGGCACAGCACTTTTTCTTAAACTTATTCATGTCACAGAGATCTTTATTCATATGTCTTACTGCTGACTTTCTCCCTACAATGATCCTATTATCCTGCCACTTCCTTTTCTTTAAGATGGTAAAGATAATTAAAACTAAATACTAAGGGAACTCAGAGACCGGTGCCAGTGTGGGTCCTGTGGGTCCTCTGTATGCTGAGCGCTGGTCCCCTGAGCCCACTTTTTCTTTCTCTATACTTTGTCTCTGTGTATCATTTCTTTTCTCAAGTCTCTCGTTCCACCTAAGTAGAAACGCCCACAGGTGTAGAGGGGCAGGCCACCCCTTCAGTCTGCTGTCAAAAAAACAAAACTCTGAACATCAAAAGCTTGGGGAGCTTTGGGTAGGCAATATTCTGCATACTGTCACACATTAAGATGCTAGCAAGACAAAACATTCCTGAGAATAGTGGAAACTTCATGTTTGGGAACCCTCCCAGACCTTGTCCTATGTGTCTTTTCATTTGGCTGGTTATGATTTATATATCCTTTGGCTATAATAAAACTGTAATCCTAAGTTTAACATTTTCCTGAGCTCTGTGAGTTGTTCTAGGGAATTAACCCTCAAATTTGTAGCTAGCTAGTCAGAAATGAGGGTAAGCTGGAGATCACTAAAATTGAGGCTGGTGTCTAAAGTAAGGGCAATCATGTGCAGGACTATGCCCTTAACCTCCGAAGTTTGGCTAAACTCTGGGCACTCGGTATTAGAACTCCTTTCAATATAAAAAAAAACTTAAATAGAAGAATTCATTGAGCCTTCTGAGGCTAAAGAAGACAACATAAGCAAGTCTAAGTAAAGAGAAATGTTTGAAATTATACTCTAATTTTCAGTCCCTCTATAAATTTCAAATGAAAGGGTATTCTTCGATTCCTCTCTAGCAAGGCAGTTCTTAATTATAAGCTTTTACAATGATCTAAAGAGCAGGAAAAAATTTGGATTGAGGAAGAGCCAGTTCAGTATTAGTCATGCCACTGAAATAGAATATAGACAAATTAAGTCTATAGATAACCATAAAATATAATTTTATTCAACAGGAGAGGTACAGACCAACAAATCTTTAAAATATTCTAACAGAAACAGAGTTTCGCTCCGCCAGTCAGGCTGGAGTGCAGTGACTCTCGGTTCACTGCAAGCTCCGCCTACCGGGTTCACGCCACTCTCCTGCCTCGCCTCCTGAGTAGCTGGGACTACAGGCGCCAGACGCCACGCCCAGCTAATTTTTTGTATTTTTAGTACATGAGCTCAAAGATCAGGCTTTTGATTAACCCAATCAGACAAAGATATAAAGGAATCAAAAGAAATGAAGAAAGTCTTTAAGAAATATGGGATTGGCCGGGCGCGGTGGCTCAAGCCTGTAATCCCAGCACTTTGGGAGGCCGAGACGGGCGGATCACGAGGTCAGGAGATGGAGACCATCCTGGCTAACACGGTGAAACCCCGTCTCTACTAAAAAATATAAAAAATTAGCCGGGCGAGGTGGCGGGCGCCTGTAGTCCCAGCTACTCGGGAGGCTGAGGCAGGAGAAAGGCGTGAACCCGGGAGGCGGAGCTTGCAGTGAGCTGAGATCCGGCCACAGCACTCCAGCCTGGGTGACAGAGCGAGACTCCGTCTCAAAAAAATAAAATAAAATAAAAAATATGGGATTATGTACAACAGCCAAACCTAAGAATAATTGGTGTTCCTGAGGAAGAAGAGTAGGCTAGACATTTGGAAAACTTATTTGAGGGTATAATTGAGGAAAACATTCCTGGCCTTGCTAGAGATTTAGTTGTTTTTTGTTTTTGTTTTTTGTTTTTGTTTTTTTTTTGAGACGGAGTCTCACTCTGTCGCCCAGACTGGAGTGCAGTGGCACGATCTCGGCTCACTGCAAGCTCCGCCTCCAGGGTTTAGGCCATTCTGCCTCAGCCTCCAGAGTAGCTGGGACTACAGGCACCCACCACCAGGCCTGGCTACTTTTTTTATATTTTAGTAGAGACGAGGTTTCACCGTGTTAGCCAGGATGGTCTCGATCTCCTGACCTCGTGATCCGCCCGTCTCCGCCTCCCAAAGTGCTGCGATTACAGGCATCAGCCACCGAGCCCGGCCGCTAGAGATTTAGATATCCAAATACAAGACACTCAAAGAACTCCTCGGAAATTTCATTAAGAAAAGATCATCACTGAAGCACAGAGTTGTCAGGTATCTAAAATCAACACGAAGGAAAGAATTCTAAGAGCTGCGAGACAAAAGCATCAAATAATCTATAAAAGAAAACCTATCCGACTAATAGCACACTTCTCAGCAGAAACCTTATAAGCTAGAAGGGAATTGGGGTCCTATCTTTAGCCTCCTTAAACAGAATAACTGTTAGTCAAGAATTTTGTATCCAGCAAAATGAATAAATCCAGCAAAACTAAAACCTTTCATAAATGAAAGAGAAATGAAGTCATTTTTAGACAAACACATGCTCAGGGAATTTGCTGCTACTGAACCAGCACTATAGGAAATGCTAAAATAAGTTATAAATCCCGAAACAAAAGTTCAACATGCACTAAAATAGAACTTCTTGAAAGCAAAAAAACAAAAACAAAAAGAAAAACTCATAGGGCCTGTAAAACTAAAACACAACAACAGTTTATCTAGGCAACAACTGATACTGATGAATAGAATACTACCCCACATCTCAATATTAACGTTGAATGTAAATGGCCTAAATGCTCCAATTAAAAGATATAGAATGGCAGAATGAATTTAAAAATCACAATCGAAATATCTGCTTTCTTCAGGAGACTTACCTAACACATAAGAATTCATATAAACTCAAGATAAAGGGATGGAAAAGATATGCTACACAAATGAAAACCAAAGCAAGCAGGAGTAGCTATTCTTATATCAAACAAAACAGACTTTAAGGCATCAGCAGTGAAAAAAGACAAGGTCATTATATAATGATAAAAGGATCAATCCAACAAGAAGATACTATAATACTAAATTTATATGCACCTAACACTGGAGCTCTCATATTTATAAAACAGTTACTACTAGACCCAAGAAATAAAATAGCAACACAATAATAGTGGTGGACCTAAAAGTACTCCACTGACAGCACTAAACAGATCAAGACAGAAAGCCAACAAACAGTGGACTTAAGCTATACCCTAAAACAAATGGACTTAACAGAAATTTACAGAACATTCTGCCCAACAACTGCAGAATATACATTCTTCTTAGTACATGGAACATTCTCCAACATAGGCCACAAAACAAGTCTCAATAAATTTAAGAAAGTCGAGATCATATCAAGTATCTTCTCAGACAACAGTGGAATAAAATTAGAAATCAGCTCCCGAAGGAACTGTCAACACTATACAAATACATGGAAATTAAATAATCTG
This sequence comes from Rhinopithecus roxellana, assembly GCF_007565055.1. Lineage (NCBI taxonomy): Eukaryota > Metazoa > Chordata > Mammalia > Primates > Cercopithecidae > Rhinopithecus > Rhinopithecus roxellana. The sequence continues at coordinate 44,626,766 of NC_044566.1, read as the reverse complement.
CTCCTGAATGATTTGGGGATTAAAAATAAAATCAAGATGGAAATCAAAAGATTCTTTGAAATGAATGGTAATAGTGACGGACAAAGCCATTCCATGGGCATCTGCCAACCTAAGAGATCTCAGGTAGAAAGTATCCCCAGTGCCATGGAAAGGTTCAACAATAGACTACAACATGTAGACAAAAGAATTTTAGAGCTCAAAGTCGCGATCTCCTGACCTTGTGATCCGCCTGCCTTGGCCTCCCAAAGTGCTGGGAATACAGGTGGGTGCCACTGTGCCCAGCCTCTTTTCCTCATTTTAGTTTTACTTTCTCTTTTTATATCATCTGGTAAAAGAAATGAAAAGCCATAGAGAAAGCAACACTAGTTGAGGAGAAAAGTTAATATTACATTCTCACTAAGTAAAAATCAAGTCTTCAACAATTGGTTATAAGTTAGAAAAAAAACTAAAGGCCGGGCGCGGTGGCTCAAGCCTGTAATCCCAGCACTTTGGGAGGCCGAGGCGGGCGGATCACGAGGTCAGGAGATCGAGACCATCCTGGCTAACATGGTGAAACCCCGTCTCTACTAAAAAATACAAAAAGCTAGCCAGGAGAGGTGGCGGGCGCCTGTAGTCCCAGCTACTCGGGAGGCTGAGGCAGGAGAATGGCGTGAACCCGGGAGGCGGAGCTTGCAGTGAGCTGAGATCCGGCCACTGCACTCCAGCCTGGGCGACAGAGCGAGACTCCGTCTCAAAAAAAAAAAAAAAAAAAAAAAAAAGAAAAAAAACTAAAAAAAAAAAAAAAAAAAAAAGGAAACAATAATACACAGAAGAAAGTGGAGTCTCTATTTGTCTTAATTCCACAACCAGTTAGAAAGGAGCCAACTTGTATGGGTAAACAGGTTAAACAATGACTGTAGTTCCACCTTTGGTCATCACTGTAGAATGAATAGCTAGTTCACGTTCAAATGACTTGGCTTCACTTTTAAATCTTGGTAATAAACTTTCAAAACAATTTCATTTCGAGCAAGTAGCTGAAATTTCAAATATGTTAATAATGCTAATTTTCACTTTCTTAACCTAAATTCTTTTCTTGTTGGTATTTTTTAAAATTTGCCTTAAAGCCCGGGCGTGGTGGCTCAAGCCTGTAATCCCAGCACTTTGGGAGGCCGAGAGGGGCGGATCACGAGGTCAGGAGATCGAGACCATCCTGGCTAATACGGTGAAACCCTGTCTCTACTTAAAAATACAAAAAACTAGCCGGGCGACGAGGCGGGCGCCTGTAGTCCCAGCTACTCGGGAGGCTGAGGCAGGAGAATGGCGTGAACCCGGGAGGCGGAGCTTGCAGTGAGCTGAGATCCGGCCACTGCACTCCAGCCTGGGTGGCAGAGCAAGACTCCGTCTCAAAAAAAAAAAAAAAAAATTTGCCTTAAAATAAGCTTAAATGTAAAAGGCTTAAATGACAAAGCAGCCATATGTAAAGATCTGTAGCCGGCATCGTGGCAGGTGCCTGTAATCCCAGCTACTCGGGAGGCTGAGGCAGGGGAATCACTTGAATCTGGGAGGCGGAGGTTGCAGTGCGCCATGATGGCACCACTGCACTCCAGCCCGGGCGACAGAGCAAAAAAATTAAAAATAAAAATAAAAAATAAAGATGTGTATTTAAAAACAAATCATACAAAATAAAACTAGAATTTTTAAGCACATTTTGTAACTATTTCAGGTAAAGTCAAAAATTGACACAAGAAAATGTCCCACTCATTTGCAGCAGACTGCAGCTGTTTTACCAGAAAAATAAAGTAGTAAATGTGATTTATTAAATAGACTTGACTCAGCCCAAAGTACCCAAAAGGCACTAGGCAAATGTTAAGAAATCTAATTTAACAAAGGTATCACACAGAGAGTAGGTACTTTAATTGATTTTCTGGCATGCCAACCCCATGGAAGATATCCCCTGGAATCAGGATGTGAAAGGTACTAAAGACCAGGAGAACCTACGACACATCTCCTAAAAACAAGTCAGTCATCAAAGTAATTGTTTTCTGTTTTTAGTCTTATTTTTTTTTTTTCTTCAACTTTTAAGTTCAGGGGTACATGTGCAGGATGTGTAGATTTGTTACAAGGTAAACATGTGCCATGGTGGTTTGCTGTACAGATCATCCCATCACCCAGGTATTAAACCCAACATCCACTAGCTATTCTTTCTGATGCTCTCCCTACCCCCACTCCCATCCCGACAGGCCCCAGTGTGTGTTGATCCCCACCTTGTGTCCATGTGTTCGTTCTCATCATTCAGTTCCCACTTATAAGTGGAAACACACGGTGTTTGGTTTTTTGCTCCTGCATTAGTTTGCTGAGGATAATGGCTTCCAACTCCATCCATATCCCTGCAAAGGACATAATCTCATTCCTTTTTTATGGCTGCAGAGTATTCCATGGTGTATATGTACCATATTTTCTGTATCCAATCTATCATTGATGTATGTTTAGGTTGACTCCATGTCTTTGCTATTGTGAATAGTGCTGCAGTGAACATACTGATGCATGTATCTTTGTAATAGAATGATTTATATTCTTTTGGGCATATACCCATTAGTGGGATTGTTGGGTCAAATAGTATTTCTGCCTCTAGGTCTCTGAGGAATTGCCACACTGTCGTCCACAATGGTTGAACTAATTTACACTCCCGTCAACACTGTAAAGACATTCCTTTTTCTGCAAAACCTCACCAGCATCTGTTGTTTTTTGACTTTTTAATAACAGCCACCTGAGTGGCATGAGATGGTGTCTCATTGTGGTTTTGATTTGCTTTTCTCTAATGATCAGTGATAAGCTTTTTAATCACATGTATGTTGGCCATATGTGGCCATTTTTTTTGAAACGGAGTTTTGCTCTGTTGCCCAGACTGGAGTGCAGTGGCACAATCTCAGCTCAGTGCAACCTCCACCTCCCAGGTTCAAGCCATTCTCCTGCCTCAGCCTCCCAAGTAGCTGGGATTACAGGCACCCACCACCATGCCCAACTGATTTTTTTGTTTTTAGTAGTGACAGGGTTTCACCATGTTGGCCATGCTGGTCTTGAACTCCTGACCTCAGCTAATTCATCCATCTCCGCCTCCTAAAGTACTGGGATTACAGGCATGAGCCACCGCACCCAGCCTGTGTCATGTACTTTGCCCCCTTTTTATTGGGGCTGCTTTTTTCTTGAAAATTTAAGTTTCTTATAAACTTTGGATATTAGACCTTTGTTGGAAGGATAGATTGCAAAAATTTACTCCCATTCTGCAGGTTGTCTGTTCACTATGATGACCGTTTCCTTTGCTGTGTAGAAGCTCCTTAGCTTAATTAGATCCCATTTGGCAATTATTGCTTTTGTTGCAATTGCTTTTGGCATTTTTATCATGAAATCTTTGCCCGTGCCTATGTCCTGAATGGTATTACCTAGATTTCCTTCTAGAGTTTTTACAGTTGAGTTTTACATTTAAGTCTTTAATCCATCTTGAGTTAACTTTTGTATTTGGCATAAGGAAGGGGTTCAGTTTCAATTTTCTGCATGGCTAGCCTATTCTCCCAGCACCATTTACTAAATAGGAAGTCCTTTCCCCATTTTAACAAAAGCAATTTCTAATGATTAGTTAATTCCCATGCATGGGACATTAACTCAATCACAAGTGCTCTTTGTAGTTTAAATAGCTGACTAATTTTTGTTGTTCAACAGAGATCTGTCCACAGGGATTCCCCAAAAAATGGCTATACCCCAAAAAGTAACACCAACCAACTCTACATTGGTCTAATGTGGTAATATCAAAGAATGTTATAATGTCTTCGGTCAAATAGTTTTACTAGTACTATAGTATTTTTAACCTGAATTATTATAACCATGTATTAAAATAAAAACATTTTATCCTCAACAAGACTTAAATAGTTGTCAGAAAATTCAGATTCTTAAGATGAACTCAAATTTGATCCTTTTCCCAAATGCCTTAACATATCTTTAAGGATACATATTCATTATGCTACCTTTACTACAACAGAGATGAATTACTATGGAGAGAGAACGCCTATCTCAATTCGTCCAGGTATTTATACCTTGTTTCTGACTACTATAACGAAAAGTAAAAACGTAACTAACACAATGACAGATGCTGATATATAATGTCAACGAAAAGAAAAATAAAATGTAGTGAAAATAAGTCAATGTGTAAAAATATAATTTATGTAAATTTTGGGTAATAGATGAGGTTACTGTCATGGGATTTTTAAAATAACTTACAAACTAAATTCTACCACATAGAATATCACTGAAGAATAAAACAATGCTTCTTAATTTTATATTCTGAGTGGATTTTTACTACCATCTAGTGTTACATCTTAAGATTTTATATACCTTATAAAAATTAAAAGTTGCAAAAGACGTATCACTCAAACATTAATAGAAGATTTAACTGCAAGTAAGAAAAATCACAATATAGAAAGCTGTTATTTTTTAAAAAGCTATTCTACATAAGAAAATTATTTTCATGACTCTTAAAATTTTTATTATTCTAAATTCTATACAATTAATGTTCTACGTCAAATCCTTACTGGGGCTTTCAAATATATACTCAGTTGCTTCAAAAAAACAAGCAGTTCTGGCTGGGCACAGTGGCTCACTCCTGTAATCCCAGCACTTTGGGAGGCCGAGGCAGGCGGATCACAAGGTCAGGAGATCGAGACCATCCTGGCTAACAGGGTGAAACCCTGTCTCTACTAAAAATACAAAAAATTAGCCGGGTGTGGTGGTGGACGCTTGTAGTCCCAGCTACTTGGGAGGCTGAGGCAGGAGAATGGCATGAACCCAGGAGGTGGAGTTTGCAGTAAGCCAAGATGGCACCACTGCAAGCCAGCCTGGGTGAGAGTGCGAGACTCCCTCTCAAAAAAAAAAAAAAAAAGCTAGTTAACACACAGATTCAGCTTGTAAAACCTAACTAATACCCTCAAAAAACAGGTAATTCTAGTATAAAATGATTATCAATGCTCTCTCCACACATCAGGTCTATAAAGGGATTTTTCTCTTCACCAGAAGCTTCAACATCTTAGGTTCCAATAAAGAGAGGAGAGCTGTGCTAATGTAATAATGCTCCTTAAAATCATATTGTTTGCTACTTAATGTCATCCCTCAAATTACCAAATATTGAATCACAAATCCCCCAAACTATTAAAAAAAAAAAAAAAGAAGTTGAGAAAACAGAAGATGATGCAATGGATACACATTCTTCTAGTGGGTTCAGCGACTTTCTCTTTCATTAGAATATTTTACTATGCTAGATATTATTTTCTCAATCTGGAGATGATCCAGAGATGATTTAAGCTGCTGTTAGTGAATTAACAATTTGAGAATCCCATGAAATTTATTACAACAGATTTTTTCCTATGATTTTAAAATCATGATATTATATATCAAATTTTATGGCATAACAAAGCTGTTTTTTAAATGACATAAATATCATGCTCACGACATACAGATTACAGTTGGACTTTTAAAATCTTTCCCACATAAATAGAAACAATAATCAACTTTTGAAATTGAATGTCATAAATTTATCCTCTATGTATCATATCTGCAATTACTCACTTGAAATGACCTTTCCATTGTTATTGCAAAGTAGTATTCTCTCCTGGGATATTTTCGCTCACAGACCAATACTTGATTGCATATTCTGCCCTTTTCTCCCGTTTGCTTGGTAAACAATTTTTTCCCAATCATTTGTGAAGAAACAGCTTTTGCTTCTTCTGGACTAAAATAAGAAAAATAACTCAAATTTTTCTTTCCTACAGTTGAGAAAAGGCAAATCCACATAATAGCCAAAATTTTATCTAATATTTAAATTTCAGTATTTTTATCAATTCAATAAACAATCTTTAATCAATCTTTAACAAGGATGATTTATCCTTAAAAAATATGACTTACGAGAAAACTATCTTCACTCCTCCTTTGAGGCCACTTTCAAACGTTCCTTTTCCTCTACCACCAGCTAAGACCTGCGCCTTTATCACAACATCTTTTGAACCTAGAAGAAAAACACTTCTATTAAACGTGAAGCATGGAGCAGCATGCCAGACATAGTATTTTGTTATTTAACACACATATTGACAGGTGGTATTAAATCAAGTCTAATTTATTCACAGTGTCCAAAAATGAGGCATTCTGTTTATGTAGACTTTCTTTTTTTTTTTTTGAGACGGAGTCTCGCTCTATCGCCCAGGTTGGAGTGCAGTGGTGCCATCTCGGCTCACTGCAAGCTCCGCCTCCCGGTTCACACCATTCTCCTGCCTCAGCCTCCCGAGTAGCTGGGACTACAGGCGCCCGCCACCACGCCCAGCTAATTTTTTGTATTTTTAGTAGAGACGGGGTTTCACCGTGTTAGCCAGGATGGTCTAAATCTCCTGACCCTGTGATCCGCCCGTCTCGGCCTCCGAAAGTGCTGGGATTACAGGCGTGAGCCACCGCGCCCGGCCTATGTAGACTTTCTAGATTAGAACACTAAAATAATCACTGTCTAAAAGATCCACAATTTTCGGGCCGGGCGCGGTGGCTCAAGCCTGTAATCCCAGCACTTTGGGAGGCCGAGACGGGCGGATCACAAGGTCAGGAGATCGAGACCATCCTGGCTAACCCGGTGAAACCCCGTCTCTACTAAAAAAATATAAAAAATTAGCCGGGCGAGGTGGCGGGCGCTTGTAGTCCCAGCTACTCGGGAGGCTGAGGCAGGAGAATGGCATAAACCCGGCAGGCGGAGCTTGCAGTGAGCTGAGATCCGGCCACTGCACTCCAGCCTGGGCGACAGAGCCAGACTCCGTCTCAAAAAAAAAAAAAAAAAAAAAAAAAAAAAAAAAAGATCCACAATTTTCAAAATTAGTCACTTACATTAAACCATTTTTTTTTTTTTTTTTTTGAGATGGAGTCTCACTCTGTCACCCAGGCTGGAGTGCAGTGGCCGGATCTCAGCTCACTGCAACCTCCGCCTCCTGGATTCACGCCATTCTCCTGCCTCAGCCTCCCGAGTAGCTGGGACTACAGGTGCCCGCCACCTCGCCCGGCTAGTTTTTTGTATTTTTTAGTAGAGACGGGGTTTCACCGTGTTAGCCAGGATGGTCTCGATCTCCTGACCTCGTGATCCGCCCATCTTGGCCTCCCAAAGTGCTGGGATTACAGGCTTGAGCCACCGCGCCTGGCCAACCATTTCTTAAAGTAAACTGAAAATAATTTAACCATTCCTTGACACTTTGGAAAATGTCATCTAGAACTTTGGAAAGTATTGAAAGTATAAAATTGAATTTCATGGCTTTCTAACACTTCCTCCCTCTCTAATCACATGTAAACTTGCTGTCCTGAGAACATTTGAGTTGCATATGCTATAGCAGAAATATGTCACGACTTGGGGGATATTACTATTACCAGTACTGATACTGATTTATACTGTCCCACTAAGCAAAAGTTTTATTAAAATACATTATTGAGCAGTACTGCATGAGTAGTATTATCAGGAGTTATTAAAGTATCTGTATCAAAAGATTTCAGAATGCTATGCTTGCAAAGCTTATGCATATTTTTAAATAAATGGACTGAATTTTTCTTCTTTAACAGGTAGACTGATTACTATTTATCCCTTTTCCTCTCCTTTCTAATTTGCTGTGGAAAACCAGCAAACTAGCTGTTTAGCCTAGGTAGTACTCATCATTCATGATCAAGAGTAAATGGGCCAGGAGCAGCGGCTCACTCCTATAATCCCAGCACTCTGAGAGGCTGAAGCAGGCAGATCACATGAGGCCAGGAGTTCAAGACCAGACCAGCCAACACGGCAAAATCTCATCTCTATTAAAAATACAAAAATTAGTCGGCCGGGCGCGGTGGCTCAAGCCTGTAATCCCAGCACTTTGGGAGGCCGAGACGGGCGGATCACGAGGTCAGGAGATCGAGACCATCCTGGCTAACACGGTGAAACCCCGTCTCTACTAAAAAAAAAAATACAAAAAACTAGCCGGGCGAGGTGGCGGGCGCCTGTAGTCCCAGCTACTCGGGTGGCTGAGGCAGGAGAATGGCGTGAACCCGGGAGGCGGAGCTTGCAGTGAGCTGAGATCTGGCCACCGCACTCCAGCCTGGGCGACAGAGCAAGACTCCGTCTCAAAAAAAAAAAAAAAAAAAAAATACAAAAATTAGCCAGGCATGGTGGTGCACGTCTGTAATCCCAGCTACCTGGGAGGCTGAGGCACAAGAATCACTTGAACCCGGGAAGCGGAAGTTGTAATGGGCCAGGATTGCGCCATTGCACTCCCTCCTGGAGGACAGAGCAAGACTGTCTCAAAAGAGTAAACGCTCTGGGTAATGGGTATCCTAAATGCCCTGACTTGATCATTACACTATGCATGTAACAAAATATCACATGTACCCCGAAAATATTATGTATCGTTTAAAAAGTAAGAGTAATACCTCTTACAAAGGCATTCTCTGTCTACCAGACAGGCAGAATTTCAGAGCCTCCTCATTTTGCCTCTCATAGCATTTTGCCCATACTGGCAGTGTGGCACCAATGATACATTATGGCAAAAAAATTAACCTTTGAGATCAGGGCTAAAGGTCTCATTGTATTCATTTTATCCCAAGCACAAGGCAGTCTCTGGGATATAACAACCATTCCATAGACATGGATTTGAACAGACTGAAGTAGGGTCCTCTACAACTAGGATGTCACTCCACGACGCACTTATCAAGCAGAATGAACCAACCAAATCAATGAGGTAGGAAATGGAGTTTGAAACCAAACAAAAATAACCTAAAGTTTACACATTAACAATTATTTTAAAAGAACATTTAGAAAATTACTGATGTAAGCCTTCATCAGAAATGCGTGCTATTTAAACCAGATCATGACCCTATGCATAGTCAGTCAAGAGAGTGTTTAAAAAACTTGTCTTTCTCAAACCCCACTTCCATTCAGCCAGGAAATCATACTGCTTTTATCTTCAAATTCATCCAGAATCTTCCCCATTCCTCATCACCTACAGTTTAGACTCTGATCCCAACCACCACTATCTCTTACCTATATGACCTTTGTCCCCCACAGAATATTCTCAAGGCAGCAGCCAAAGCAGGCACACCATTCCCCTACTTAAAACCTTACACTGAATGCCAATCTCACTCAGAGTATATATATGAGAAAGTCCTTACAATGGCCTAGAAGACCCTATAATACCCTCTACACCCTATAATACTCTCTACTCTTTTTTATCTCCTAGGCCCTCCTTGTTGCTACTCAGTTCCAACTGCGCTATAGTTCCTCACTATTCCTGGGCATGTTCCTGCCTTCAGGACTTGGCTCTAATGCACCCTCTGCCTAGAATACTCTTCACCAGGTGTCCATTTGGGAAAGAAAAGTCCCCAATCCTTCAAGTTTCTCTTTAAATCTCATGTTGCCCATGAAGCTTACCCTACGAACCTGCCCACCTGTGACCAATTCCCCTTACCTACTCCACTTCTTTCCACCACAGAATTCATCACCTTCGTACATACGTAATTTTCTTACATATATCATATAATGTTTTGCTTCCCCACTAGAAAAGAGGCCCAGGAGGGCAGAATCTTTATTGTATTCATAGATGTTAACAAGCGTCTGGGAGAGCTCCTAGCACATAATATTTTGCTAATGTTGAAAAAAAGGAACATTTAAAAATATGAACAGAATTCTTATAAATCTGGATTTTCACTGCTCTTACGAAAACTCAGAACTGGAAAAACTGGGTGTACAGTACTACGACTAGAGCTGATTAGAAAAGGTATCTTGTTTAGATAAGACAGACTCTTCAATGAGCCTTCATTTCACAAGGTATCACAACTAATATTAGGTAATGAATAGAAACAACTTAGAAATTTCCTTAAAACAAACAATTACGTTCTTATTGAGACTACTACAGGTAGTCTCTGAACTGTGGCAAATTAGAGAGTTTGTATCCAAACGGAAAGGAGCAGCCACTATTTATTCCACCTGTTTCTGTTTACCTGTCAAGTCCTGGTTTTCCAGCACTTTGAGTATTTGTTTATATCCAAAGAAATACTTGTTTATATCCAAAGAAGATAATTACAATGCAAACAATGCAAATGTAATGTAAAAAACATAGTTAACACTGTACTTTACTGAGCTAAATTCAATCATTCCTATTCATTAAACTGGGAACTTAACACACTAACTTAACACACTGACCAATTAAGTAAGAGTAATGAAACTCTATTTTTTCAAAAACATTTTGCAAGACAGAATGTACTTCTCTTCCCCACAAAGTGTCAATTTCCTTTCTCTAGGAATATAAAGTCTTTAAGGGCAAAAGATAATTCTTCAAAAGTTTCTTCTAAAAAAAAAAAAAGCCCTTCACAACAAAAGCAAAAAAAAAAAAAAAAAAATTCATAAAATACAGTCTCATCAACTATCAAGAAGGGAAGAAGGATAAGAAGAGAAGTATGAGGACAACTGGTTGAAACAAACATTCTATTCAATTCCATTAATTCACTCGACAGGTTCATCTACATACCAGACACTGTGCTAGTGCTGTAGATACAACAGTGAGTGAGACCTCGCCTGCCCTCATAGAGCCTGCAGTCTTACCACATTTGGCACTTTGTTCTAGTCAGACAAGATCTTTTTTGGATTCCAAGACTGTCTCTCTAAAACACAATCACTATCCCACCTACCTTTAGTCACTCACAAACATTTTAAGCATTCCTTGTATACAGGCATCTAAATAATAAATATTTAGAAGAAGAAAAAAAGAAGGTAAAGTCCTATTATATGCCATTAGAAATCTCCCTCCAGACTGACATTCATTAATCAGCATCCTTTACATGTATTTATTCAACCAGATAGGGATTCCGTCTTAAATATACTAGAAGCCAAACTATCTTTCTATAGTCAATAGGGAAATTCTAAAAAATCTGCCAAATCGGTGCCCAAGCGCAGCGGCTCACGCCTGTAGTCCCAGCACTTTGGGAAGCCAAGAGTGGGTGGGCTGCTTGAGCCTAGGAGTTTGAGACCAGCCTGGGCAATATGGTGAAACTCCAACTCAAGAAAAAATACAACACTTAGCCAGGCATGGTAGCGCACACCTACAGTCCCAGCCACTCAGCAGGGGGAGAAGTCCCTTGAACCCAGGAGGTTGAAGCTGCAATAAGCCATGATGGCACCACTGCACTCCAGCCTGGGTGACAGAACAAATCACCATCTCAGAAACAAAACAACAACAGAAATTCTGCCAAATCCTTACTAAAATCATATTTTCTTGAATTATGAACTGTTAGAAAGAGATAATTTGCTCTCAAAACTGACCCCAAATTATATCTACTACATTTATCTGTGCTAACAACCATCCCTTTGATAATCTATTCCAGAAAGTTCATGATCTTCAAGCTCACCAACCTTCATTTTGGGGACTCATATAGTCTTTTAAAATATTAGAATTAGATTTCTTTCTAACCATTCCTCCATTCCTAACCTCAATTATTCACAACAGGTAAAACTTACCTCCAGGACAATGTCTCTCAACTTTTTTCACATCATCACACAAACAGAAAATGATGGACATGGTAGGAAATACTGGGTAAAGAGGCTCAGTGGCCCCAAACCCCATGCTAACTCAACTTCTCCTGCCACCACAGGACTGGGGAGAAACAATAGTTTGGCACACCTGTAAAGCATTTATACACTATTATATCACTTGTTGAGCAAAGCACTGAGTTAAGAGTTTTTATGAAATGAGAATTAGCATTTTGTGAATTTTGCAGAAACTCAAAAAGCAAAAATCACCCTGAAGTAATGAAAAATCAGCACTGGGAATTGCTAGCTAGATGAACAAAACCAGGTGTACTGCTAAGGTCCCTCATGCTACACCTTGTGCAACTAGATCCCATAATCGTTATCTTTTGTTATCAATGACTCACTAAAAACACAAAATTGTCCTCTATGTTTTTGCCGAATTTTCTAAATTTATCTTTTAAAAAGTAGCATTTCTGCTCCTCTAGATTTAAATTTTCTTGTTAATTATTAGTCTCACTCCCACACTATAATCATCATTTGCAATATTCTTTGACAAAAAACACTTTCTAAATGAACAAGGTATCTGTTCCAAGGGGCTCAAAATCAGAGCTGCCTATCTGCTTCTTACTACTTGTGAGTTCTAGTCCCAGAGAACTTGCCAGAAATACTCATAGTTACAGTTTATCCTGCACATATTATTTCTTTCTTCTGTACCTAAGAATCATTAAAAGTTTTTATAAGGCATAATCAAAACAGATTGGCATCTAAATAAATCCTATTCATTTTATGAAAAAGTTTCTATGCAAATTATTTTTTCTGACAAAACAATGGAATTTGACTAAATGAGAAAATATATGGAAAACTAGTTAAAGAAACCAATTATAACAATCAAAACATAGACAGGCACAGTGGCATGGGCCTGTAGTTCCAGCTACTTAGAGGCCTAGGTGGGAGGATCACTTGAGCCCAGGAGTTTGAGACTAGCCTGGGCAATATAGTGACCCTAACTCTAAAAAAAGTTTTTTTTTGGAATTTTGAAATCTGAAAACAAGGGGAAAACCGTTTTTACTGATGTAATTATATATAAATCAGGTCCTATTAACATTATGCAGAAGTTACAACTATAGGTCACCATTAATTAACAAAAATTTCACCACAATTAGTATGAACCTATACAAAGCTTTTGCTTAATAAAAAGTTTGCTTGTAATCTGATTTAAAATAATTTCTTCTGATTAACAACAGTAACTAGCAAACTATAAATGAAAAATCATGCTTCCAAGTCAAGGAAATCACGGTCATCTCATTCAAAAACTCAGCTTATACAACAGTTTTCTTAACTTGTATGTATCTTTAATTTCGAAAGAAAAATCCAGTCTAGAGACAAATAAGTACTACCCAAGATGAATACTTTTAAAATTTCAAACACTTTGAAAATGTTCCTTATGTTTCTCAAAAAACATAAAAGCAAAGTATTCAACAAATCATATTAAAGTCATATTAATTAAATGTACATAGAAGAGAGATTACTTATGCTAATCTACATAAAATTGGTGGGATTTAAAATACTGCTAAAAAGAAAATGCAGTGTATAGCTAGTACATCAGCTCATGTTTTTATGCTAAATCTTTTTTTTTTTTTTTTTTTTTTTGAGATGGAGTCTGGCTCTGTCGCCCAGGCTGGAGTGCAGTGGCCGGATCTCAGCTCACTGCAAGCTCCGCCTCCCAGGTTCACGCCATTCTCCTGCCTCCGCCTCCCAAGTAGCTGGGACTACAGGCGCCCGCCTCGTCGCCCGGCTAGTTTTTTGTATTCTTTAGTAGAGACGGGGTTTCACCGTATTAGCCAGGATGGTCTCGATCTCCTGACCTTGTGATCCACCCGTCTCGGCCTCCCAAAGTGCTGGGATTACAGGCTTGAGCCACCGCGCCCGGCCTATGCTAAATCTTTAAAAATGTAAGCTTATTTTCAGAAATCAAAATTTTTTTATTAAGAAATTGAAATTAACAAAAGCTATTAAGGCTTCTGTTATCAATAAAGGAATGTAATAAACATGGGCAACTATTAAATTCATTTAATATTTATTAATTTAGTATTTATTGATTACCTAAGTGTAAGGCATTCTTCTAAGATTTTGGGATGTATTAGTGAACAAATAAGAAAAAGAAACTCGGGCTGGGCATGGTGGCTCACACCTGTAATCCCAGCACTTTGGGAGGTCGAGGTGGGCGGATCACGAGGTCAGGAGTTTGAGACCAGCCTGGGCAACATAGTGAAACCCCATCTCTACTAAAAATACAAAACAATTAGCCGGGTATGGTGGTGGGTGCCTGTAATACCAGGTACTTGGGAGGCTGAGGCAGGAAAATCCCTTGAACCTGGGAAACGGAGGTTGCAGTGAGCCAGAATTGCACTACTGCACTCCAACCTGGGTGATAAGAATGAAACTCCGACTCAAAAAAAAACGAAAGAAAAGAAAAAGAAATTCTGTTCTCATGGAGTTTACATTCTAGCACTCTACTTTTTGTTCCCCTTTGGTTCCATATTTTTCATGACAAAAAATGGAAGGGGAAGCACTGGACCTCTTCTTATAAGCGCATTAACAGCTAAGATTTTCCTTCACCATTTCCCCAAAGAATCATCACAACTGCCATCCTTTAAGCTCCAGAGTAGTTAGAGTAGTAGTAGTAGAATTCCCTTCCCCATAATTATATTCCAACTAAAAACAGGACTTCCACTTCCTAATGCCAATGTAAGGGACTCCCACGTCACTGGCACTATGGGAGCGCATAATAATAACAATTTTAGAATTTCAATAATCATAAAGTTCCACCCTCTATTTTAAGCAAAGAAAATGTACTTAAAAAAAAAAAAGTTAAAAGTTGTTATCAAACCAAAACTAAACTTGAAATCTTCTCAGAGCTCTCATGTCAAGGTGGCAAAAGTGTTTCTTAATTTAGTACCTAATTTTTTGGCAATTGCATAAGCTTCATCTGGTGACTTTGCCACACATCCTTTGGGAATGGAGACACCAGCTTCTTGTAATAATTCCATACTCATGTATTCATGTAGTGAGAGATTCCTTTGCTGTTGCTGCTGTACTTGGAGTCCATGGTTATTAAACAATCCAGAACTTCCCAGAACCTAGAAAGATTGGGGACATATTTATATATGACAGTGATTTGGCAGCCAGTCTTGTTAACTACTTGGTTCTTCATAACTATAACAAAACTGTTTTATCAGAGTACAATATTCAGAGTACTTGAATCACAGCATAAAACTAAAAGCTAGCCTATCAACTAAATATCACTGTTACCACTGTTGTTTTAATTATTTCCTTATCATCTCTATTCTTTATTTTAGATTTCAGCTTTACTACCATATCTCCAATGATCTACAGGGCAGTTCTACCTCAATGCCATATTCAGCAGATCTAAAACCAATCTCATCTTTTCCACCAAACCAAAACTCCTTCCCAATTTTCTTCTCTCTACCATTCCTCCAGCACCTAACAAGTCACCTGACACTAGATATGTAAAAATAAAATAATTTGATACCATTACTCTTTCATACACTCGATACTCAAAACCATGGCTTCATCTGTAGTGGATATTGCAGTATGCTGCCCATATCCCCCCGGCACTCCCCATTCAGGACCAAGACATTCATAGCCGCAGCAGCTGCTGCTGGGAGTGCTGGTTGCTGACAGCTCTCAGCCAAGTCCTCTCACTGGAGACTACTTGCCCAAAGTCACACCTCCTTCCCACTGGCAGCCTATACCCAATGACTGGTCAATGGAATCACGCATTTAAGTGTTATCCACACATTTCCATAATCTCAATACAGAATGTGGTATACTGAAACATGGTTCATATGAAACATATAATGTCGTAAGAATCAAATTTAAAGAAGTCATATAAACAATCTGTTTCTTAAAGTAGGTTCATGAGCTTTTGCCTCAAAATGAACTGGGTTGTTTGTAAACTGCTGATTCCTGAGACCCATTCTCAGCTGCAAAATTAGAATCTCTGGACTGGGCCCAAGGAAATCTGCATTCATAACAAGTCACTCAGTTGATTCTTAAGAACCCTACAGTTATGAAAACTACTAGTCTTACAAATCAATCATATATAACAGTAACTTATTTCTGATTCTTTTAGCAAGCTAAAAATCCTTGGTAACATTTAACCTAGGTAGCTCAATTCCTTGATTTAGTGTCACTTCAATATTAAAAGCCAGCAACCAAGCTGGGCACAGTGGCTTGCACCTATAATCCCAGCTACTCCTGAGACTGAGGCAGGAGGATCGCTTCAGCTCAGGAGTTTGAGACTGCAGTGAGCTGTGATTTCACCATTGTCCTCCAGCTTGGTCAACAGAGCAAGACCCTGTCTAAAAAAACAAATAAATAAGTAAAAAAAAAAAGAAAGAAAGAAAGAAAAGAGAAAAGAAAAAAGCCAGCAACTTCTCAAACTACTGTTTAGCATGCCTCCACTTTCTGACTCAGAAATCCCATTCCTGGGTATAGATCAATGGAAATTAGTCCTTGGCCGGGCGCGGTGGCTCACACCTGTAATCTCAGCACTTTGAGAGGCCAAGGTGGGCTGATCATGAGGTCAGGAGATGGAAACCATCCTGGCTAACACGGTGAAACCCCGTCTCTATTAAAAATACAAAAAGATTAGCCGGGTGTGGTGATGGGCGCCTGTAGTCCCAGCTACTCGGAAGGCTGAGGCAGGAGAATGGCATGAACCCAGGAGGCGGAGCTTGCAGTGAGCTGAGATTGCGCCACTGCACTCCAGCCTGGGTGACAGAGAGAGACTCTGTCTCAAAAAAAAAAAAAAAAAAAAGAAAGAAATTAGTCCTTACATCTATAAAAAGGCACACATAAAAATGTCCAGAGCAGGCTTGTTTATAACAGACAGAAAACAGAAATTAGCTGATTGCCCATTAACAGGAGAATGGATAAACTATGGTATATGTATATAATAGTATACTGCAGAGAAATAAAAAGAAAAAAAAGTACTATGGCTCACAATAGTAATCTATGTAATCTAATCACAATATGTAATCACATATTGTAATCTAATCTAATCACAAAATGTAATTTAATCACAATAGATTAATCTCACAAACATAATATAGAGGGAAAGAAGACAGAAACAAGAATATATACTTACATGATTTATTTTTACAGAGTTCAAAACCAGTCAAAATTAGCCTATAATGACAGAAGTCAGTTGCTACCTTCTGTCCAGGAGTATCGATAAGAGAGAAGACATGAGAGCCTTCTGAGGGCTGGAAACATTGTATATCTTGATGTGGATGATGGTTACACAGGTGAATACATACATAAAAATTAATCCAGCTATCTACTTAGCTGTACATCTTACTGTACATAAATTATACCTCAAAATAATAAAAATAAGTGGGTAGGGGAGTAACCAGCATAAGCTTGGCAAAAATAGTCATACACTCAAATTTTTTTTTTTTTTTTTCGAGACCGAGTCTCACACTGTCGCCCAAGCTGGAGCCCAGTAGCGCAATCTCGGCTCACTGCAACCTCCATGTCCCGGGTTCAAGCGATTCTCCTGTCTCACCCTCCTGAGTAGCTGGGACCACAGGCGCATGCCACCACACCCACCTGATTTCTTTTCATTTTTAGTAGAGATGGGGTTTCACCATGGTAGCCAGGATGGTCTCAATCTCCTGACCTCGTGATCCACCCGCCTTGGCCTCTTGAAGTGCTGGGATTACAGGTGTGAGCCACTGCGCCCGGCACACTCAAATATTTTTTTGATGACTATGTACTAGACAGTGGACTACAGACACTAAAAGAATAAAGACACCTGAGTCCCAGCCACAGAGTTCACAGGCATATAAATAAAGAACTGCAATACATAGGTCACTAGCATGTAAATCACTAGGTGGCACCTAATTGGTTAGTTGGATCAGAGAAAATGTCATAAGGTCTGATCCCAGTTTAAATTTTAAAAAATCTAATGTCTATAAAGAACACTTTGGGGACGACTAGAAAAATCTGAATTTAAACTATATATATTCATGTTACAGCAATATTGAATTCCTAAGTATGATCATTATATTGTGGTTATTTGGAAGAATGTCCTTATTCTCAAAGATATATGCTGAAATATCTATTTTCAAGGAAGATACACTAGGCTAAAGATATCAAGAAATTGGAGGAGGGTCAGAGAACTTAAAAAAACGTTGAAAACAGGCCAGGCGCGGTGGCTCAAGCTTGTAATCCCAGCACTTTGGGAGGCCGAGGCGGGCGGATCATGAGGTCAGGAGATCGAGACCATCCTGACTAACATGGTGAAACCCCGCTTCTACTAAAAAATACAAAAAAATTAGCCCTGAGCGGTGGCGGATGCCTGTAGTCCCAGCTGCTCGGGAAGCTGAGGCAGGAGAATGGCGTGAACCCGGGAGGCAGAGCTTGCAGTGAGCAGAGATCGAGCCACTGCACTCCAGCCTAGGCGACAGAGCAAGGCTCCGTTTCAAGGAAAAAAAAAAAAATGTTGAAAACAAATTGCTAAATTAAATGTGTGACCTTGAACAAGTTTCCTAAGACTCTGTACTTCTATGTCCTCATCTACAAAAGCAAAGGGTTAGACTAAGGTCCTTCCAAATTCTAGAGCTGCATTTCTTAATAGTAGGGTAGAAGAGAGCAACTGGAATAATGAAAATAATATTAGATATTTCCATATGGAGAAATGAAGCCTTTTAAATGAACTTCCAAAAAGATAAAGTTTTTGATTAGAATGAAAACGTATTTGTCACCAAATTCCCCATTTTCTAAAAACTAAATGGCCCTCTTGTAAGACTCACAAGAAGGAAGTTCAAGGCCAAAAAGTCACTTCTTTTGGGAAGCAAACTCACAGAACTCACTACCCCTAGGCTGAAAGTATGAACAACTTTTTGTTTGTTTGAGACGGAGTCTAGCTCTGTCGATCAGGATGGAGTGCAGTGGCGCGATCTCGGCTCATTGCAAGCTCCACTTCTGGGGTTCACGCCATTCCCTGGTCTCAGCCTCCCGAGTAGCTGGGACCTCAGGCGCCCACCACCACGCCTGGCTAATTTTTTTGTATTTTTAGAGACGGGGTTTCACCGTGTTAGCCAGGATGGTCTCGATCTCCTGACCTCGTGATCCGCCAACGTCGACCTCCCAAAGTGCTGGGATTACAGGTGTGAGCCACCACGCCCGACGGAACTTTAATAAAAATGAAGAAAAAAAAAAGGTAGCGGCGGGAGGGCCCCAAATCAATCCATACTATGACATGTATTAAGAGTTACTTCAGAAAAAAAACTAAAACTCTGGAATTGACTTAGGACGCCAATAATGCCCTTCCACAGGTTTTTGTTGTGAAAGTTGGAAGGAAGATGTTTGTTTTCAAAGTTGTAGAGCCGACTCAAGTACACAGGCTTTAGAACCAGACAGCGCTGGGATTAAATCTCAGCTCTGATCTTACCTCCTATATGGCCTAGTCCAAATTACTTGTTCTCTTGAACCATAATATGTTCAACAATAATGCAGGTATTGAATGACTTCCTCACAGTTGCTGAAAAACCAGAGAGACTACACATAAAGGGCTTAGCACATTACCTGGCACACATCAAATATTCAAAACAAAGCCAGTAACTACTACGCTATGGCCTATCCAGAAATAAGGCTATACAAAAGAAGATTATTTTCTTACCTCTCCAACTGGTTAGGTAGAAAACATAATCTTATTACTCCTATTAACAAGTAGAACAGCATACAACTACTGGGAGAAGAGGGGAGACTTCCCTACCTTGCCCCAGAAAAGGCAAGTCAGCAAACACCGCTGGTCCTCTGACATTCCCACCTATGACAGCTCCCAAGAAACACAAAAGTACATTTGAAGGGCATTCCCCCCTGTCCAAAGAGGGGCCGCTCAAGTCTCAGCCCACCGCGCCAGACGCGGGAATGGCAGCAGACTGTCCTGACCCCCTCACCTCCACTCAGAGGCCCCCTGCTCCCGCCCACCCCTCAGAAACTGCAGGAGCAGCCACGGCCGGACCGTCCGGGCTCCTCGCGGACTAAGGGCTGGGGCAGCGCGGCGCAAACATGGGCTCGCTCGTAGTCTTGGCGAGCAGCACTCCCGGGCAAGTAGCCCGAGGGCCTTGCAGGGTACCCAAAAAATGTCACTGCCGGCGAAGTGACCCCGAGTCGGGCCACGAGACCCCTCATACCTCACCCTTTCTCCTGCCGACCCTCCAGATGAGAGTGGGCTGGAAGGCATTACCTGAACAGCGGCCCGCAGTGCCGTCGGAGGCCTGTGGTTCCGAAGGGTAGCGACGGCCAAGAGCCGGCCGTAGAATACGGAGGCCGCCATTTCTGAATCAGACCCCGTCCCCTCAGCGCCCCGCGCAGGCGCACAGGCGCTAGGCGGCCCAAGGCGCAGCCTCTCTGCAGTGCTCACCAACGCCCCGCCTCGCCCCACTCGTTGGGGGCGGGGCCTGGGGTTAACACTGCAGCTGCTTGACCAGCTCCCTGGCGGGCACAGAGCAAACTTTGAACTTTGGAACTGGGCACCGCAGCCCCAATATCTGTCCTGCAGTCAGAAAGCAACCTGAACACTTCCAAGTGAATTGCAATGGAAAGGTGACCAGCGTTGCCACTTATGTGAACTTAACTTCTCTGAGCCTCAATTGCCTCATCTGTAAAATGGGTTTCATTCAAGAAATGATTACCCAATGTCTGCTTCGTGCTAAACAGCGTTGAGCCCTTGGGCTACAGCAATGAATAAAACCACTTGTGATGCTCAAGAAGAAGATGGTCGGTGTCACGCCCGTCCCTATGAAGAGACCACCAAACAGGCTTTGTGTGAGCAACAAGGCTGTTTATTTCACCTGGGTGCAGGCAGGCTGAGTCTGAAAAGAGAGTCAGCGAAGGGAGATAGGGGTGGGGCTGTTTTATAGGATTTGGGTGGGTAGTGGAAAATTATATTCAAAGGGGGTTTTTCTCTTCTGGGCAGGGGCAGGGGTCACAAGGTTCTCAGTGGGGGAGGTTCTGAGGTGATCACGGCTCACTGCAGCCTCAACCTCCCATGCTCAAGGGATCCTCCCACCTCAGCCTCTCGAGTAGTTTGGGACCACAGGTGTGTGCCACCAGGCTTGGTTGATTTTTTTATTTTTATTTTTTTAGGGACAGAATCTCTCCATGTTGCCCAGGCTGGTCTCCAACTCGTGGATTCAAGCAATCCTCCTGCCTCAGCCTCCCAAAGTGCTGGGATGACAGGTGTGGGCGACCACACCCAACCAAGGATCTAGTTTTTGAAAAGATAAATAAATTTAACAAACCTCCAGCAAGACTGCAAAGAAAAAAAAAGAAGACATAAATTACCAACGTGAGGAACGTACCAGGGAATATAATTACCCTTCAGACACCAAAAAGGAATGCCATAAATAACACCACACAACATAAATTTGACAACTTTGACAAAATGAGCAAATTCCTCAGAAGACACAAATTACTACAAATAACCTAATATGAAAAGGATAATTTAAATAGTCCTCTAACTAGAGAGAATTGTAATTGTAATTTTTAAACTCAAAAAAAAAAAATACCTGAGATCTCCAGTCACAAAAGCTTTCACTAATGAATTCTATCAAATGTTTACACAAGAATTAACACCAATTCCATGCAACCTCTTACAGAAGATAGAAGAGGATGGAACAGTTCCCAATGTATTGTATGAAGTTAGAATTACCCCAATACCAAAACCAGGAAAAGACCTTACAAAAAGAGAAAAATTCCAACATTTCTGATGAATATTGTTGGAAAAATCCATAGCAAAATATTAGCAAATGTAATTCAGAAATATGTAAAAAGAGTCGCACAATATGACCAAGTGGGATTTATTCCAGAGATGTAAGTTTGTTTTAATATTTGAAAATATGTGTAATGCATTTTGTTAACAGAATAAGTTAGAAAAATCACATCATAGTTGTCAGGCCTCTTGAGCCCAAGCTAAGCCATCATATCCCCAGTAACCTGCACGTATATATCTAGATGGCCTGAAGCAACTGAAGAGCCACACAAGTGAAAATAGCTTAACTGATGATATTCCACCATTGTGATTTGTTTCTACCCCACCCTAACTGATCAATGTTCTGTATAATCTCCCCGACCCTTAAGAAGTTTCTTTGTAATTCTCCCCACCCTTGAGAATGTATTTTGTGAGATCCACCCCCTGCCCCCAAAACAGTGCTGTTAACTCCACCACCTATCCCAAAACCTATAAGAACTCATGATAATGCCATCACCCTTGCTGACTCCTTTTTTGGACTCAACCTGCCTGCACCCAGGTGAAATAAACAGCCATGTTGCTCACACAAAGCCTGTTTGGTGATCTCTTCACA
This sequence comes from Rhinopithecus roxellana, assembly GCF_007565055.1. NCBI lineage: Eukaryota > Metazoa > Chordata > Mammalia > Primates > Cercopithecidae > Rhinopithecus > Rhinopithecus roxellana. The sequence continues at coordinate 44,604,827 of NC_044566.1, read as the reverse complement.
CGGACACGTGAAACAATAATTTCAATCAAAACAAAAAAAGTTGCTGGGCACAGTGGTTCATGCCTGTAATCCCAATACTTTGGGAGGCCGAGGTGCGAGGACTGCTTGAGCCTAGATGTTCAAGACCAAACTGGTTGGGCCACTTAGCAAGACCTCATTTCTATAAATAATTTAGCCAGTCATGGTGGTGCACACCTGTGGTCCCAACTACTCCAGAGACTGAGATCGGGGGATCACTTGAGCCCAGGAATCAAGGCTACGGTGAGCAGTGATCGTGCCACTGCACTCCAGCCTGGGTGACATAATGAGACCCCATTACAAAAAAAAACAAACAGGCAGGAGGGGATTCTCCTCTTCTGTCCCAGCCTTGTCATGCTTCCCATTTGAGTCCTCATCTGAAATGAGGTCATCCCAAAGAGTCTCCTATACCAAAGCAAATTTGGTAACACAGTATGATCAGGTGGCCATAAAGAGAGGGACCTCTTCAGCACTCTTTGTTGCTCTATTTGGACTCTTCCCATCTCTGGTCTGCCTAATCCAGGAACACCATACTGAGTCTACATGGATGCCAGGATTTTCAACCTCCTACATCTGGGTTCTTTTTTTTTTTTTTTGAGACGGAGTCTCGCTCTGTCACCCAGGCTGGAGTGCAGTGGCCGGATCTCAACTCACTGCAAGCTCCGCCTCCCGGGTATATGCCATTCTCCTGCCTCAGCCTCTTGAGTAGCTGGGACTACAGGTGCCCGCCACCACGCCCGGCTAGTTTTTTTTGTATTTTTTTAGTAGAGATGGGGTTTCACCGTGTTAGCCAGGATGGTCTCGATCTCCTGACCGGGTTCTTTTTTTGGAGATGGTCTTGCTCTGTCACCCAGGCTGGAGTGTAGTCCCACCATCATAGCTCACTGTAGTCTCGAACTCCTGGGCTCAAGTGATCTTCCCACTCAGCATCCCCTAGTAGCTAGTACTACAGGTGTGAGCCACTGCACCCAGCTACATCAGGAACATCTTAAGTAGGCTGGGAGCAGTGGCTCACGCCTGTAATCCTAACACTTTGGGAGGCCAAAGCAGGCAGATCACCTGAGGTCGGGAGTTTGAGACCAGCCTGGCCAACTTGGTGAAACTCCGTCTCCAGAAAAATTACAAAAATTAGCCAGGCAGGGTGGCAGGTGCCTGTAATCCCAGCTACTCAGGAGGCTGAGGCAGGAGAATCACTTGAACCTGGGAGGCGGAGGTTGCAGTGAGCTGAGATCGTGCCAGTGCACTCCAGTCTGGGTGACAGAGACCCTGTCTCAAAAAAAAAAGTAAAGGGGCACAAGGAGAAAAAGATGATTGAGAAGACAGCCCTTTAAACCAGGACAGAGTGAACATGATTTAATGGGACCAAGTTGAACCACAATGAACATCTGATTCATTTTACACAGACCCATATCCCAAGTAGTGACAAAGAGATTTGGGAGAAAATCAGAGTCCATATTAAAAAAAAAAAAAAAAAAAAAAAAAAGAAAGAAAAGAAAGAAAGAAACTCATTTTCTTTGCACATCTGAATTGCAGTGTGAATTAAATTTGTGATTCAGTTACAATACATACCATCTAATACTACACAAAACCATAAGGTGGGTTCTTGAGTTTTATACATGAAGCTTCAAATATCAAACATTTCCCCAGAGGAAAGAGGGAAAAGAAACTGGATGAGTTTAAACAAGAGGCTCAGGTCTGAGAGTAGAATCAAGCATATCCAGGCTGGACCCGGTGGCTCAAGCCTGTAATTCCAGCACTCTGGGAGGCTGAGGCGGGCAGATCACGAGGTCAGGAGATCGAGACCATCCTGACTAACACAGTGAAACCCCATCTCTACTAAAAATACAAAAAAAATTAGCCGGGCGTGGTGGCGGGCGCCTGTAGTCCCAGCTACTGGGGAGGCTGAGGCAGGAGAATGGCGTGAACCCGGGAGGCGGAGCTTGCAGTGAGCCGATATTGCACCACTGCACTTCCAGCCTGGGTGACAGAGCAAGACTCCGTCTCAAAATAAAATAAAATAAAATAAAATAAAGCACATCCTGTCAGCACAGGGTTGCCCAGGGCAGGGTGGGGTGAAAGAATGGCTCCAGTTACAGTGAACTCTCTTTTCCAAATCAATCTCCTGAGAAAGAGTTACAGGTGAAGGAAAGAGGAATCGGGCAGCATGATCTCAACTGCATTATTTCGTCTTATAACCTAACTGTATTTGTTACACGTTATTCAGGAAAATTAAGGAGAGCCTGCTTCCCACTTCATTGCTAGGAATATTCTCAGCTTTAGTTCAAATTACCTTCTGGTAAAAAGCTGACTCAATAATAATAGATACATAAAAGAGGTATGAAAATAGAACAGAGAGGCTGCCAGAATGTACTGGAGCAGAACAAAATAGCCAGTTTGAGGGGCATTCCAGCATCCCCCAGACTGAGGCTATTTCTTTTTTCTTTTTTACTTTTTCTTTTTCTTTTTTTTTTTTTGAGACAGAGTCTCGCTCGGTCGCCCAGGCTGGAGTGCAGTGGCCGGATCTCAGCTCACTGCAAGCTCCGCCTCCCAGGTTCACGCCATTCTCCTGCCTCAGTCTCCCGAGTAGCTGGGACTACAGGCGCCTGCCACCACACCCGGCTAATTTTTTTTATTTTTAGTACAGACGGGGTTTCACCGTGTTAGCCAGGATGGTCTCAATCTCCTGACCTTGTGATCCACCCGCCTCGGCCTCCCAAAGTGCTGGGATTACAGGTGTGAGCCACCGCACCCGGCCTATAATTTTTTGTATTTTTAGTAGAAACGGGGTTTCACCGTGTTAGCCAGGATGCTCTTGATCTCCTCACCTTGTAATCCGCCTGCCTCGGCCTCCCAAAGTGCTGGGATTACAGGCCTGAGCCACGGGCCCCGCCGACTGAGGCTATTTCTATGTAAATGGAGGGAGGAAAATGTTGCTCTCCTGGCAGAGTCCTGGAATTGGGCAGGAAAGGGGCCTCTTTGCCTAGATCAACTTTCCTTCAGCTGGGAATCAGGATAAATGTAGAAGAAAGTGTAGCAAAAAGGAGCTCTGTCAGGTTCTCATGCTGCAGTAACTTCTGGTAGATCCTGTTCAACCGGTTGAGAATCCCGCAGAAGGGAATTCAATATGGGGATTCTCTAAATTAGACTAATATTTATATGGGTTGACATTTCTTTGATATGATTCATAAACATCAGCTTGGTGCTTTTTTTTCATGACCATTTGTACTTACTTGAATCATGCCACTTTTCTCCACACAGCATAAAGTTTTCAGGAAAAAAAAAGTTTTCTTGTTTAACTATTTAAAACGACAGATGCTCCTCAACTTACAATGGGGTTACATCTAAATAGAACCATCGTAAGTTGAAAGCAATGATTTGTTTTTCTAAGACCACCAGAGCGGGCACAAAAGAACCAGGGAGTAGGCAAGGGTAGGAGCAAAACTGCATATTTTTGGTCACCTAGCTTCAGGGAAGAAGGTGGGTAGGGAGAAGTCTGTCGGCCTCTGGCAAAGGAGGCAAAGAGAGTCGCCTGGTGAGCTCTGGGACAGAGTGGGGGGGCTGGGAAGTCCGCGCCGCATGTCTGTCGGGAGCGGCTTTTCTAGGAGTGGGAGGGCAATAGGCGGGCACGGGCGTGTCGGGGGGCGTTCCGTAGGTGCAACCAGGTAAATCTTGGTCTCTTCGGATTGATGTCACCTGGCGCATGCCTGGTTGGTCTGCACCTTCCCGGGGGCCGGCTGCTCGTCCAAACAAACAAAATCTTCAACTTGACTATATTTTCAACTTACAATGAGTTTATTTGGAAATAACCCATTATAAGTCAAGGAGCCTATTGAATTGTTATTGCTTTTGCACCACTGTAAAATAGAAAAATCATTACATCAAACCATTTAATCTAGGGACATCTGTATTTTGTTACACTGGTATTAGGGAGAGCAACTTTTACTCAAGTACTCATTTATAGTGTGTGTATGTGTTAGTCACCGTTTGGGTACTAGAGATACTGACATCAAAGCCATCCTCCTTGACCTTAATGCTTCTCTGGGCTGGTGCACCTTTCTTGTCATTCCTTTACAGGAGGATATACTTAGGCTATTCCAACTCTTCAAAGCTTAGTAAAGATCAGGCTGTAACATATAACTAGGCTTTGTTGAAGGTTTTGGGATGATGAAATGGAACTACTATGCAATAAAAGAAAACTTTAAACTGGCTAGCAAATGTGACTTCTGAATGTCTTAGGCTCTCCTCTTCACCTTCCCACGTCCTGTTAGCCCCAGACTTCCTACTGTGTTCTAGGAGTGGCCTACTCACCTCAACAGGAATACCTGGGACCATGAATACCACCACCCCAGAGCCAAGCTCTCCAAGTCTTCCAAGGCCCAGTGAGAGGAGGAACCTGCTAAGGCTAGCCTCTGCAGATATATAATCTTCATAGGCTCTGCTCCACCCAAAAGGATGACCCCTTTTTATATTAAGTGGAACAGTTCAGTTCAGCATCGCTTTGATACTTTCTACTGCTGAATTGTATCTTGATTTTTTTCTTTCTGCAAATCCACATTACATTTTTCTTCTTTTGGTTTTTTCAAGAAGTTTGATTTTAGTTTTAATATACAGATAGTAAAACTCATTTTTTTTAGTGTGCAGTTCTATGAGTTTTAGCAAATACATAATCATATTACCACCGCGATAATCAAGATACAGAATCATTCCATCACCCCCGCAAAATCCCCCACATCTTTTTGTCGTCAACCCCTCTCCATATCCTCAGCCCCAGGCAAACACTGACCTGTTTTCTATGTCCAGAGTTTCGCCTATTCCAAAATGTCATATAAATGAAATCATACAGCATATAGCCATTTATATCTGATTCCTTTCATGTAGCATAATGCAATTGAGATTCATCGATGTTGTTGAGTGTATCAGATGTTTGCTCCGTTATATTGCTGAGTGGTTTCCCATTGTATGAATTTACCACAGTTTCTTTATCCATTCACCAGCTGAAGAACATTTGTTCCCAGATTTTAATGATTATGAATAAAGCCACTATAACTGTTACATACAGGTCTTGGTATGAACATAAGATTTCATTTCTTGTGAGTAAATATCTTGGAGTAAGGTTACTGAGTTTTATGATAAACGTATGCTTCACATTAGATGAAATAGCAAATTATTTTCCAAAGCAGTTGTGCAATTTTGCATTCTCACAATGTGTGAGAGTTCTAACAGTTCTGTATCCTCACCTGCATTTGGTATTGCCAGTTTTCATGGGGATTTCTTTTCTTATTCATTCTGATAGATGTGCACAGGTACCTCAGTTTGGTTTAAACTTTATTTTCCTTTTTTTTTTTTTTTTTTTTTTGAGACGGAGTCTGGCTCTGTCGCCCAGGCTAGAGTGCAGTGGCCGGATCTCAGCTCACTACAAGCTCCACCTCCCGGGTTTACGCCGTTCTCCTGCCTCAGCCTCCCGAGTAGCTGGGACTACAGGCGCCTGCCACCTCACCCGGCTAGTTTTTTGTATTTTTTAGTAGAGACGGGGTTTCACTGTGTTAGCCAGGATGGTCTCAATCTCCTGATCTCGTGATCCGCCCGTCTCGGCCTCCCAAAGTGCTGGGATTACAGGCTTGAGCCACCGCGCCTGGCCAAGCTTTTATTTTCCTAATGACTCATGATGCTTAGCATCTTTTCATGTGCTTATTTGCCATCATAACTGATACAGTTTGGCTGTGTCTGCACCCAAATCTCATCTTGAATCGTAGCTTCCATAATCCCCACATGTTGTGGGAGGAACCCAGTGACAGATAATTTAATCATAAAGGCAGTTTCCACCATACTGTTCTCGTGGTAGTGAGTAAGTCTCATGAGATCTGATGGTTTTATAAGGGGTTTCCCTTTTCACTTGGCTCTCATTCTCTTTTGCCTGCTGCCATGTAAGATGTGACTTTCACCTTCCACCATGATTGTGAGGCCTCCCCAGCCACATGGAACTGTGAGTCCATTAAATCTATTTATCTTTATAAAGTATCCACTCTTGTGTATGTCTTTATCAGCAGTGTGAAAACGGACTAATACAATATCTCTTTTTGGTGAAATATCTGTTCAATTCTTTTGTCCATATATTTATTGGGTTGTTTGCTTTATTATTGAGAGCTGAGGATTCTTTGCATTTTCTAGATCCAAGTCCTTCATAAGATATGTGCTTTGCAAACATTTTCTCCCAGTCCACAGCTTGCCTTTTTGTTTTCTTAACTAGTGTCTTAGTGAACTGAGGCTACTATAACAAAATACCATAGACTGAGTGGCTTAAACAAGAGACATTTATTTCTCACAGTTCTGGAGGCTGGGAAGTCCAAGAAGATCAAGGTGACAGTAGGTTTGCTTGCTCGTCAGGGCCTTCTTCCAGGCTTGCAGATGGCTGCCTTCTCACTGTCTTCTCACAGAGCAAAGAGAGATCGTCTTAGTCTGTTTTATGCCACTATAAAGAATGGTTTCTGTTTGGTAATTTACGAAGAACAGAGATTTATTCCTGACAGTTATGGAGGCTGGAAAGTCAAAGTCGAGAGACTGCATCTAATGAGGACTTTCTTGCTGTATCTTCCCATGGTGGAAGAGCAGAGGGTTAAGAGAATACATATGCACACACGTGTGCATGAGAGAGAGAGAGAAGGGAAAAGTTGGAAGGGCCAACTCGTCTTTTTATCAGGAACCCACTCCCACAATAACTAACCTCCTCTCAAGATATTAGCATTAATGCATTCATGAGGGCTCTGCTATAATCACCTCTTAAAGATCTCACCTCTCAACACTGTTGCATTGTGGATTGAGTTTTAACACATGAACTTTGGGGTATGCATTCAAACCATAGCAGAGATAGAGTGACAACCAAAACGAGTGATTGAGGCATAAGTTTCAAATCATCCAGGTTTATTGAGCCAGCTTAAGGGTGTGCCTGGGAAAAACATAAGTCACAGAAGCATCTGTGGCTATTTTTTCCAAAAAGGTTCTCGGGAGGTTTAGCATTTATACATTTTCCTTAAAAAACAGGAGGCAGCAGTGAGATAAATGATTACACACTTACAAGACTTTAGAGCCCAGTAAATCTACATTTTACATATGATAAGGTGAACATTTGAAGAAAAAGGGAATAGAGGAAGCTGCCGTCCGGGGGAGAGGTAAAGGAAACATTAATCTGATTTTATCTCAGGGACCGGTGAACTATTAATCGCATCTTGTTTTTGTTCTGCACCTGGGAAGATAAACTAGCAGTCTTTTGAAAGGGCTAGTTTCTGTTTGGCTTTTAGGGAAGAAAACCTAATGACTTTTTTTTTTTCTGAGACACTTTCACTCTGTCACCCAGGCTGGAGTGCAGTAGTGCGATCTCAGTTCACCACAATGATGGGGTGATTGGACCTAACACCAGGTCGCGGGGGAGACGAAGTCCAGCAGAGTCAAAGGAATGAGAAAAGATAGTTTGAGAGAGAAAATGGGTCCAGGGCACCAACACAAGTATGGAGGCTGTGAAGGTCCCGAGCTCTGGGAGCCCACACTATTTATTGGTGATCAAACAAAGAAACAGGTGGTGGGGATGTGGGGGTTGAAAGGTAGTGATGCATCAAGCAAATGAGCTACAGCTGTGATGGTTTAGCATTTTCGTTGCAGCATATGGAACATGTTCTACTACTTGAGATCATAAGAGTGCGAGAGGCAAGGAGCCAGTAAGTCTAGACACACTGCAGAGGCCAGGAGGGGTTTTATGCCCTGAGCTCTGGGTTCCGTCCAAGCCACAAGGGGTTTTATGCCCTGGGCTTAGATTATGGTGCAGCAGGGCAGCCTTCCACCCTTCAGCACAGAGCTTGGTGTTCCAAAGGCCACGAGGGGTTTTAGACCCCGGACCCAGACATGTTCCAAGACTCTTTTACATTATGTCAGACATGCAAGCGCTGCCTCAGCTTCTCTCCCAACACTCAGCTTTTCTCCCAGCACACAACCTCCACCTCCTGGGTTCAAGTGATTCTCATCCCTCAGCCTCCCAAGTAGCTGAAACTACAGGCACTGGCCACCACACCTGGCTAATTTTTGTATTACTAGTAGAGACAGGGTTTCGCCATGTTGGCCAGGCTGGTCTCGAACTCCTGACTTCAAGTGATCTGCCTGCCTCAGCCTCCCAAAGTGCTGAGATTACAGGTATGAGCCACAGAGCCCGGCTGAAAACCTAATGACTATTAACAAAGGAGGGGGTATAATAAGGTGTGTCCAATCTCCTATCCTATCATAGATGTAAATTCAGCATCCAAGGTTTCTCTGGCATTCCCTTGGCCAAGTGGGGGGTGCAAGGGGTCCATTCAGTCAGTTGGAAGCTTAGAATTCTGTTTTCATTTAGAAGAGCAAGCAAGCTCTGTGGTCTCTTCTTACAAGGCCACTAATCCTATCATGAAATCCCTAGCCTCATGATCTCATTTAACCTGATTACCTCCCAAAGACCCCATCTCCAAATACCATCATGTTAGGGATTAGGGCTTCAACATGTCAATTTTGTGGGAACACAGTTGAGTCCATAGCAGTGTCTCTCAAAGAGAGAAAGGTTTTAATTTTGGTGAAACCCAGATTTTTTTTTTTTTTAGACGGAGTCTGGCTCTGTCACCAGGGCTGCAGTGCAGTGGCATGATCTTGGCTCACTGCCAGCTCTGCCTCCTGGGTTCAGGCCATTCTCATGACTCAGCCTCCCAAGTAGCTGGGAATACAGGTGCCCGGCATCACGCCCAGCTAATTTTTCTATTTTTAGTAGAGACGGGGTTTCACCGTGTTAGCCAGGATGGTCTCGATCTCTGGGCCTTGTGATCTGCCCGCCTTGGCCTCCCAAAGTGCTGGGATTACAGGTGTGAGCCACCATGCCTGGCCCAGATTATAATTTTTTAAGGGTCATTCTTTTGGTGTCATAGCTATGAAATCTATACCTAATCAGAGATCACAAATATTTTTACCTATATTTTCTTGTAGAAATTGTATACTTCAGATGTTTTTATTTAGGTCTACAATCCACTTTGAGCTAATTTTTATATATGGTGCCAATTATAAATCGAGGCTTTTTGTTTACATTTATATGTCAAATTGTTCCAGCACCATTTGTTAAAAAGACTATCTTTTCTTTATTGAATTGTATTTGCACATTTTCAAAAATTATATATATATATATATATATGGATCTATTTCTAGTCCCTCTCTTTTGTCTCATTGATCGATGTGTCTATGTTTTTACCAATACCATACTCTCTTGATTACTGTGGCTTGATCCTAAGTCTTGAAATCAAGTGGTGTGAACCCTCTAAATGTTTCCTTTTTAAAAACTGTTTTTATTATTCTAGTTATTTGTGTTTCCATACCAATTTTAGAATCAACCTATCAATTTCTTTTTTTTTTTTTTTTTTTTTTTTTGAGACGGAGTCTCGCTCTGCTACCCAGGCTGGAGTGCAGTGGCCAGATCTCAGCTCACTGCAAGCTCCGCCTCCCGTGTTTACGCCATTCTCCTGCCTCAGCCTCCCGAGTAGCTGGGAATACAGGTGCCCGCCACCTGCCCGGCTAGTTTTTTGTATTTTTTAGTAGAGACGGGGTTTCACCGTGTTAGCCAGGATGGTCTCCATCTCCTGACCTCGTGATCCGCCCGCCTCGGCCTCCCAAAGTGCTGGGATTACAGGCTTGAGCCACCACGCCCAGCCATCAACCTATCAATTTCTACTGGAAAGGGAAACCTTCTGTTATTCTGTTTGGGACTGCATTGAATCTATGTAAGTTAATTTGTAGAGAATCGACATTTTAACGATACTGGGTCTTCTGATCCATGTTTATCATATTTCTCTTCTTTTACTTAAGTATTTCATTTTCTTCAGCAATGTTCTGTCAATGAAAAGAGCCAACTCTGGCAAACTATGCATGTGACAAAGGACTAGTATCCAGAATCTACAAGGAATGCAAACAAATCAGCAAGAAAAAAACAATCCCATCAAAAAGTGGGCAAAGGACATGAATAAACATTTCTCAAAAGAAAATATACGATCAGCCAACAAACACGAAAAAATGTTCAACATCACTAATCATCAGAGAAATGCAAATTAAAACCGCAATGAGATACCACCTTACTCCTGTAAGAATAGCCATTATAAAAAAGTAAAAAAACAACAGATGTTGGCCTGGATGTGAGGAAAAGGGAACACTTTTACACTGCTACTGGAAATGTAAACTAGTACAACCACTATGGAAAACAGTATAGAGATTCCTTAAGGAACTAAAAGTAGAACTACCATTCAATCCAGCAATCCCACTAATAAATATCTACCCAAAGGAAAATAAGTCATTACATAAAAAACACACATGCACATATAGCAGCACAATAAGACACGGAACCAACCTTAGTGCCCATCAGCCAACGAATGGATAAAGAAAATGTGGTAAATGTACACCATAAAATACTACTCAGCCATAAAAAGGAACAAGATAATGTTTTCTGCACCAACTTGTATGGAGCTGGAGGCCATTATTCTAACTGAAGTAACTCAGGAATGGAAAAACAAACATTGTACGTTCTCACCTACAAGTGGGAGCTAAGCTATGAGGATGCAAAGGCATAAGAGTGATACAATGGGCTTTGGGGACTCAGAGGGGAAAGTTGGGAGAGGGGTGAGGAATAAAAGACTACATACAGTGTCCACTACTCAGGTGATGGGTGCGCTAAAATCTCAGAAATCACAGCTAAAGAATGAATCCATGTAAGCAAAAACCACCTATACCCCAAAAACTTGAAATAAAAAAAGAAGTTAAACTCTGTAAAATAGTTGAAGGGATTTATTCTGAGCCAAATATGAGTAACCATGGCCTGTGACACAGCCTTTGGGAGACCCTGAGAACATATGCTCAAGGTGGTTGGGGAGCAGCTTGGTTTCATACATTTTAGGGAGACATGAGACTTCAAATACACTTGAGATACAGATTGAACACTGGTTTGGTCCAGAAAGGCAAGACAACTTGAAGTGGGGCAGGGGTTCCAGGTTATAGGTAGATTTAAATTTTTCTGATTGGCAATTGGTTGGAAGAGTTATTATCAATAGAAAGGAATGTCTGGGTTAAGATAAGACATTGTGGAGACCAAAATTTTATCATGAAGCTGAAGCCTCCAGGTAGTAGGCTTCGAAAAGACTAGATTATAAATGTTTCTTATCAGACTTAAGGTCTGTGTTAATGTTAAATGCTGGCTGGCTTTTCCTGAATTCCAAAAGAAAGGGGGGCATAATGAGGCATATCCGACCCCTGCTTCCATCATGGCTTGAAACAGTTTTTCAGGTTAACTTTGGAGTTCTCTGGCCAAGAGGACGGAGTCCATTCAGATGGTTGGGGGTGAAGGTGTTTAGAATTTTATTTTTGGTTCACAGTTTTTTGTTTTTGGAATGAAGTTTCACTCTTGTTACCCAGGCTGGAGTGCAATGGCGTGATCTCAGTTCACTGCAACCTCTGCCTTCTGGGTTCAAGCGATTCTCCTGCCTCAGCCTTCTGAGTAGCTGGGATTACAGGTGCCCGCCACCATGCCCAGCTAATTTTTGTGTATTTAGTAGAGACGGGGTTTCACCATGTTGACCAGGCTGGTCTTGAACTTCTGACCTCAGGGGATCCACCTGAGGTCGTCAAAAGTGCTGGGATTACAGGTGTGAGCCACTACGCCCGGCCATTGGTTCAGTTTTATAGTTTTCAGTGTAGAAGTGTTCCACATCTTTTGCTAACTATATTTCTAAGTATGTTTTTTATGGTATTATAAATGGTCTTGTTTTAACAATTTACTTTTCTATGGTTCATTGCTAATATATGGAAATATAATCAATTGTGTATATTGACCTTGAATCCTATGACCTTGCTAAACTTGCTTATTTGTTCTAATGGCTTTTTAATTAATTCCTCAGGATTTTTTTTTTTTTTTTTTTTTTTTTTTTTTTTTTTTTTTTTTTTTTTTGAGAAGCAGTCTCGCTCTGTCACCCAGGCTGGAGTGCAGTGGCCAGATCTCAGCTCACTGCAAACTCCGCCTCCCGGGTTTACGCCATTCTCCTGCCTCAGCCTCCCGAGTAGCTGGGACTACAGGCACCCGCCACCTCGCCCGGCTAGCTTTTTGTATTTTTTTAGTAGAGACGGGTTTTCACCGTGTTAGCCAGGATGGTCTCGATCTCCTGACCTCGTGATCCGCCCGCCTCGGCCTCCCAAAGTGCTGGGATTACAGGCTTGAGCCACCGCGCCCGGCCTTTTTTTTTTTTTTTTTTTTTTTTTTTTTTTTTTTTGAGACGGAGTCTCGGTCTGTCGCCCAGGCTGGAGTGCAGTGGCCAGATCTCAGCTCACTGCAAGCTCCGCCTCCCGGGTTTATGCCATTCTTCTGCCTCAGCCTCCCGAGTAGCTGGGACTACAGGCGCCCGCCACCTTGCCCGGCTAGATATTTGTCCTTTTTAGTAGAGACGGGGTTTCACTGTGTTAGCCAGGATGGTCTTGATCTCCTGACCTCCTGATCCGCCCGTCTCGGCCTCCCAAAGTGCTGGGATTACAGGCTTGAGCCATCGCGCCCGGCCTAGGATTGTTTTTTTAAAAAAAGACGATTACTTATTCCTTTCCAATTCAACTACCTTTTATTGATTTTTACATTTTATTAATTGTGCTAACTAGAATCTCCAGCAACATAACTAAACGTGCTCAGAGTGGATACCCTAGCTTCTCCCAAATCTTAAGTCTTTCACCGAGACTAAGGCTAGGCTAGTGCTATGGCTGCCATAACGAAGTGTCAAAGATTGTGTGGATTAAATCACAGAAACTAATTTTCTCACAATTCCGGAGGCTAGAATTCTAAGATCAAGGTGTCAGCAGAGTTGGTTTCTTCTGAGGCTGCTCTTCTTGGCTTGCAGACAGCTGCCTTCTCCCTGTGTCATCACGCAGTCTTCCCATAGAACATAGTCCGGGTTCTAATCTCCACTTCTTGCGAGGACACATTAGAATAGGGCCTACCCTAATGGCTTCATTTTAACTTGATCCTGTCTCCAAATGCTAAGGTACTGGAGGATAGGACTTCAACATAGGAATTTTGAGGAGACACAATTCAGCTCAAAACAGTCATTAAATGCGATGTTAGCTGTAGGTCTTTGCAGATGCCGTGTATCATGTTGTTAAAGTTTCATTTTATTTCTAGTTTGCTCAGAGGTTTTGTGGGTTTTTTAAACTACAAATGAGTATTGGATTTTGTTAATTTTTTTTTTTTTTTTTTTTTGAGACGGAGTTTTGCTCTTGTTGCCCAGGCTGGAGTGCAGTGCCGCGATCTCCGCTCGCCACAACCTCTGCCTCCCGGGTTCAAGCAATTCTCTGCCTCAGTCTCCCGAGTAGCTGAAATTACAGGCGCCCACCACCATGCCAGACTAATTTTTTTTGTATTTTTTGTAGAGACAGGGTTTCACCATCTTCGCCAGGCTGGTCTTGAACTCCTGACCTTGTGATCCACCCACCTCAGCCTCCCAAAGTGCTGGGATTACAGCTGTGAGCCACCATGCCAGGCCTGGATTTTGTTAAATTTTTTCTGCATCTGTTGAGATGATTATATGTATTTCCTTTTTCCCTCTGTTAATATGCTAAATTACATTGGCTTTTCAAATACTAAGCCAACCTAGTATTTCTGGGATTAATCCCATTGTTTAATATATTATCCTTTTTATATACTACCATTTTTTATTTGAGAAGATATTGTAGAGTACCCTTGTAATGAATGTGAATGTTGATAGTAAGGAGAGATGCTGTAAAAAGCTTATCCATTTACTATAACATAGAGAGTAAGCATATTACTTAGAAATACGTAGGCAAATTTCAGAAATACAGTTCAAAGAGTTAAAAGTGATTCTGGAAGTAGGAGTAGAGGGGTCAGGTTGTTCTTGTTGCGGTTTTTGCATCAATTTACTTCTTAAAATCATAGCTATAGGTCACACGCAGTGGTTCACACCTGTTATCCCAGCACTTTGGGAGGCCCAAGTGAGAGGACTGCTTGACGACAAGAGTTGGAGATCAGCCTCGGCAAAAGAGCAACTGCCCACCTTTACAAAAACAAAATTAGCTAGCTTGGTGAAAATTAAAAAAAATAAATAAATAAAATTACCAGTATGTGCACATTACTCTGGTAGAAGTAAAAATAATGAGAGAGAAAGAGAAAATCCTCCCAGTGACTAGTCATTTGTTTTTATGATTCAGCTGGTTTGTGTTTTGCAAGGTACATGGTGTGCAGACATCTGAAAACGTGTTTTCCACTGTTTGTAACTAACTCGTCCTACCATGATTTATCAATTTGCCTTTATTTCCTCCCATGACTTATGAATATACTTTAAGCATAGTTGTTTATAATGGGATGTTTCTAAATGACCTATCCTTGTCCTGGTACCACACTAATTTGGGCTATAGTGCAAATCCGTGCACCACAGTGGACGAGGTCATTCAAGGGAAAAGAGGAGAATGTGCGGTGTTGCCGAGGTTTGTAAGAGCAGGCAGCTTGTACATGCAAATACATGGTTTGGATGAATCTGGGAGTGGATAGGCTGATGGGTGATGAATACTCAAGGCACAACAGTAAGCAACTTTAGTTAGAGCGAAACTCTTTTTTTTTTTTTTTTTTTTGAGACGTAGTCTCGCTCTGTCTGCCGGGCTAGAGTGCAGTGGCGGGATCTCAGCTCACTGCAAGCTCCGCCTCCCGGGTTTACGCCATTCTCCTGCCTCAGCCTCCCGAGTAGCTGGGACTACAGGCGCCCGCCACCTCGACCGGCTAGTTTTTTGTATTTTTTAGTACAGACGGAGTTTCACCGTGTTAGCCAGGATGGTCTTGATCTCCTGACCTCGTGATCCGCCCGTCTCGGCCTCCTAAAGTGCTGGGATTATAGGCTTGAGCCACCGCGGCCCGGCCTAGAGTGAAACTCTTAAAGCACGCTGCCCTTCGGCAGGAAACACGACATTTCGCAAGCCGATAGCCCCCCGCGACGCATTACGCACAAAGGACAGCTGGAGACGCCGAGGCGCGCTCGCTTTGATTTCGGCGCCTGCGCCTGCGCGGGGAGAGATTGGCTGAGGCCGCGGGACTGGGCGGTGAGCGCGTCACTTCCTGCCGCTGCCAGGCGCGTCCTCCCGGGCGCTATGACCGACAGTGCAGAGTCGCGGGGGCGGCGGCCCGGAGTTGGAGTCGGAGTCGTGGTGACCAGCTGCAAACATCCGCGTTGCGTCCTCCTGGGGAAGAGGAAAGGCTCGGTTGGAGCCGGCAGTTTCCAACTCCCTGGAGGTCATCTGGAATTCGGGTGAGCAGCCGCGGAAGCGAGGAAAGTGTGCGTGTGCGGAGGGACGAGCTCACACTGTGCTTGCTTCGTGCGCCGTGCGTGAGAATGTCCGCGCTGACGCTGCGTCCTTTCTCCTGCGTTCCCTCGGTTCCTCCCCTCGACCTCTGGGCGGCGTAGGCTCCCGCCCAGGATGGGGCGCTGTGCCGGGTCAGGCATAGAGACGGGGTTTTGCCATTTTGGCCAGGCTGGTCTCGAACTCCTGACCTCAGGTGATCCACCCGCCTCAGCCTTCCAAAGTGCTTCCAGGCGTGAGCCACCGCGTCCGGCCGGTTTCCATGTGATTTAGACCAACACAGATCAATTTAATACCTACTGACCGCATGACCAAGCCCATTAGCTTGGCTAGAGTGCATCCAAAAAATAAATAATCATGAATGAGTATTGGATTTTGTCATTTTTTTCCTGCATCTGTTGAGATGATTATATGTAAAATTTTAGTTGCACTCTACCCAAGCAAATGAGCTAATGAAACGCTTTGAGCCTCAGTTTCTTCATCTTTAAAATGGGAGCGTTGGACTAACTCGCCTTTAAGCTTCCTTCTGCCTTGGCACTTCCGCGATTCGATTGTAACTATCAAAGGAGTTGGACAGCTAAGGAGACTCAGTTCTATACAAGAGTGAAGACAGCCCGGATAGGTTATCACCTTGACTATACTAGCATGGGTGTGCGCATATGTCCAGACTCATCAAATTGTATATATATTTAACGTGCATTTTATTAACATGTTATTTTATGTGCATATTTAACGTGCACATTTTATGTGCATTTTCTGTGCATTCCGGTATACGAAACACTTTTGTAAAAAAAAAATCTTTTTCAAGTAAAAAAAAAAAAAAAGCCTGGGATGGTGCTAAAAAGTGGATTCTGAAGTGAGAATAATGCTAATCAAGAACAGATAAACAGCATCTAAAGCATCAGACCCAGCACTTGTTTTTCCTTCAGTATAAATTTTCAAATGTACATCGAAGTGGAGAAAATAGTGAATCCTTTTGTACCCATCACAGAGCATTTTCTTTTTTCATCTTGACTGCCCTTCCCTCCGCCACCCAAAACACACACACACACCCCTGAATTGGACATTTTTAAGATCACTGAGGAAAATGCTACACACACTGGGTATCAGATGATACTTAAAGAATTATTTTGTTAGGTATAAAAATGTTTGTGGTTATGTTTTTTTAAAAAGTCTATTCGAGGTACATACTGAACTATTTAGGGATGGTATAATAGGATGTCTGAGATTACCTGTAAAATAGTTTTAAAAAACCCCCAAAACACACGCACGCACACACACACAATTAACATTTAGCCATCTCAGCACTAATTTACAGCTGGAGTGCAATGGCACCATCATGGCTCACTGCAGCCTTGACTTCCCAGGCTCAAACTATCCTCTTGCCTCAGCCTCTTGAGTAGCTGGGACCACAGACTGTAGGCACACACCACCACGCCCGGCTATTTTTTTTTTTTTTTTTTTTTTTTTGAGAGATGAGGTCGCACTATGTTGGCCTCGGCTGGTCTCAAACTCCTGAACTCAAGCTATCCTCTTGCCTCGACCTCCCAAAATATTACAGACATGAGCCACATGCCGGCTGATTTGTTGTTTTAAAGCAAGAACCAATTACAGTTCTTTTTGCTTTACACTAGAAATTTCTAGCCAAGAATTTCATGGTAAAATATATATATACACACACACGTATATACATTTATATGTATATACATATATACACACATATGTATATATAAAAGATATAATTAATTTTTTTTTCTGTTTTCCAGTGAGACCTGGGAAGAATGTGCTCAAAGGGAAACCTGGGAAGAAGCAGCTCTTCACCTGAAAAATGTTCGCTTTGCCTCAGTTGTGAATTCTTTCATTGAGAAAGAGAAATACCATTATGTTACTATATTAATGAAAGGAGAAGTGGATGTGACTCATGATTCAGAACCAAAGAATGTAGAACCTGAAAAAAATGAAAGTAAGAGAATTACATATAATCCTACATTTTTCTTTGAGGAGAGCATGTGGTCTGGAGGAATATTACAGTGTGTTGCCATATGAAGAGAATGCTATTGTCTGAATGCTTATGTTCCCCCAGAATTCTGTGTAGAAATCCTAATTCCCATGACGGTGGTTTTAGGAGGTGGGGCCCTTGGGAGGTGATTAGATCATAAGATAATGAATGGAATTCGTGCCCTTGTAAAAGAGACCCCTGACCCCTTCCATGATGTAAAGATACAGAGAGAAGATGGTTGTCTATGAAACCTGGAAGTGGGCCCTCCCCAGACATGGAATCTGCCAGTGTCTTGATCTTGGACTTCCCAGTCTCTAGAACTGTTGAGAAATAAATTTCTGTTGCTCATAAGCCATGTAGTCTAAAATATTCTGATTTAGCAGTCTGAATAGCCTAAGATATGTGAATGTAGAGATGTAATATAGAGATACAGATAGGTAAATATATTTGGACCATGAAGAACCAGACTGCCTGTGTTTGTGTCCTGGTTCTTAGAGCTTTGTGACCTTGGGCAAATTATTTCGTGCCTGGGCCTCTTTTCTCATCTGTGATAATAGTAAGTACCTTGGATGGGTTCTTGTAAGGATTTACATATGAAGAACCTCGTGAACACAGTAAGTTTTATTGTTAGTGTTTAATTTTGTTTCAGGCAGTAATTTTAAGAAAAATATTTTATCTGTTTTCCTCATTTTCTCACCTGTGCAGGAGAGTTAATACCATGCATTTACTGTAAATAATTATACTGATAAAACAGTTATTGTTTCAGAGCAGTTGGGTTCTCCTTTCCTGCTGCCCAGAAAAAGCCAGTACCCTGAGACAGTAGGAGTTGTAGCAGAGAAAGAGTTTAATAATCACAGGGCAGCTGCCTGAGGAGGACAGGAGATAATTCTTAAATCCTACCCACAGAGAATTAAGAGGCTAGGGTTTTTCAAGGATGGTTTGGCAACCAAGGGGCTAGGGAATGAGAAATGCTGATTTGTTGGGTTGGGGATAAAACCATAGGGATGTCAGCTGTCTTCTTGTGCTAAGTCAGTTCCTCAATGGGGGCCTCACAGGACCACTTGAGTCAGTTTCTTTGTGTGGCTTACCGATTTGGATGGTACCAGTTGGTCCATTAGAATGCAAAGCCTGAAAAAGATCTCAAACACTAATCTTAGGTTTTACAACAGCAATGCCATCTGTAGGGGTAATTGGGAGTTATAAATCTTTTGACCACTAGCTACATGCTTCCTGAGCAGTAAGGCAAGTTATAAAATGATGCCTGGTTAGAGTTTAACTATGCCTACATCTTTTTTTTTTTTTTTTTTTTTTAAGACGGAGGAGTCTTGCTCTGTCGCCCAGGCTGGAGTGCAGTGGCTGGATCTCAGCTCACTGCAAGCTCCGCCTCCCGGGTTTACGCCATTCTCCTGCCTCAGCCTCCGGAGTAGCCGAGACGACAGGCGGCCGCCACCTCGCCTGGCTAGTTTTTTGTATTTTTAGTAGAGACAGGGTTTCACCGTGTTAGCCAGGATGGTCTCGATCTCCTGACCTCATGATCTGCCCGTCTCGGCCTCCCAAAGTGCTGGGATTACAGGCTTGAGCCACCGCGCCCGGCCTAACTATGCCAACATCTTAATAGAGTTCTGGCCCTTACCATAATTCTAACCTTGTGACCTTTTATTAGTTTTACAAAAGCAGCTTTGGTCCCTCAACAAGGAGGGGGTTAGTTTTGGGAAGGGACTATTATCCTTGCTTTAAACTGTAAACTAAATTCCTCCCATAGTTAGGTTGGCCTGTGTGTAGAAATGAGCAGACAATTTGTGAGGTTAGAAGCAACGTGGAGTCAGCTTTGTTAGATTTCTGTCACTGTTATAATTTTGCAAAGGTGGTTTCATTATCTGTTACCCTCTATGCTGAATTGAGTGCACTAAAAATTTCTTTTTTTTTTTTTTTTTTTTGAGACGGAGTCTTGCTTTGTCACCCAGGCTGGAGTGCAGTGGCCGGATCTCAGCTCACTGCAACCTCCGCCTCCCGGGTTCACGCCATTCTCCTGCCTCAGCCTCCCCAGTAGCTGGGACCACAGGCGCCCGCCACCTCGCCTGGCTAATTTTTTTTTGTATTTTTAGTAGAGACGGGGTTTCACCGTGTTAGCCAGGATGGTCTCGATCTCCTGACCTCGAGATCCGCCCGTCTCGGCCTCTCAAAGTGCTGGGATTACAGGCTTGAGCCAGCGCGCCCGGCCTGAAAGTTTCTTTATTTACTATGTGCTAAGCATTGTTCTAAGGATTTTCTGTCTACTGTCTCTCCTCAAATTCTCATAAAACAGTGAGAAAAGGAACTAAAGAGAAAAATATCAAACTTTTTCAATATATTCCTTGCCATATGAAACTTTATCCAAGTGGTCTCATGTATTGAAGCTCCCCTCTAAACATTTAATTTCTTCTCTAATAGGGAAGAATCTTTTCATTTAACAGTACTTATTGAGTACAGTGTGCCAGATACTGTTCTAGGCACTGAAGAAACAATGTTGCGTAGAACAAAGTCCCTGCCCTCTTGGTACTTTACATTTTAGTGAGCGGGGAAAACGACAGATTACAGATACTTTATGATAGTAGCTATAAGGACTAAAAAGAGCAATAAAGCTGTGTAAGAAAGGGATATATGAGTGCTGTATCAGGGTGGTCGGGAAGGGTCTCTGACAAAGGGACGTATATACATATACTGGGCAACATAGTGAGACCCTGTCTCTACAAAACTAAAAATGTTAGCCAGAGTGGTGGCACACGCCTGTAATCGCAGCTACTCGGGAGGCTGAGATGGAAGGATCATGTGAGCCTGGGCGATCAAGGCTGCAGTGAGCTCTGATATCACCACTGCTCTCCAGCCTGAGCAGCAACAGAGTGAGACCCTGTCTCAAAAAGAAGAAAAGAAGAAATGGACTAAACATTTTCTTATTTTTCTTTTTTCTACAGGCAAATAAAGCTCAGACTAGAAGAGACACATATGATAAAATAGTTAATTTTTTTTCTAATATTCGGTATCCTTCACAGGAAGCAGATATAGAAAACCTTCATTTTTAGAGAAGCTGCTATAGAGAAAACACCAAGGTCACTGACTGTCCCACCAGCTTTATTTGACCATTCTTACTCACCAAGCCACCTCTGGGTGCTTCCTCATTCTTCAGGTCTCTTTTTGCCCTGTCTGGCCTCTGTAGGGATTTGAGTTGGGGAATCCTGATGCCAGTTATAATTTTGAATCTCGCTTCTCTGAGCTGTGGGCCTGTGTTTCCAGTTGCTTTCTGAATATCTTCCCTTAATGTTCAGAAGGCATCTCAAATTCAACTCAACTTCAAATTATGCTTTTTTTTTTTTTTTTAACTGAACTTTGAATCTATAAAGAACAGTTCTTTTGGCTTATACATTTTGGACTCTTCCCTGCCACACACAGTGTCTGGCTCATAATCAGTATTCAAAATATGTTGAAGGAAGGAAGGACCCAGTGAATGAATATACAAGCCAACCTCTTTCTGTGAAGCTTTCATTTAGTACTAGACTGTCCTACTTTTGAATAACTTCCATAAGATTACTATTATTCTGTAAGTACTAAATCATGAGTTTTTATAACCATGTAACTATATGTATTGTTTTATTCCTCTTAGGATATAGTAGCTAGGAGTAATTTTACATGCATTGTGATTCTTAAAATTCATTTATATAACTTTTTTATTTGTCCACTTTCATTTTGTTAACTCCCTGACATGAACCTTGCTAGTAATCTCAAATAAAGCAGTACGATTTAGAAGGTCCAAGATTACTAGCATCAAATCAGATTTGATCAAAAACATTTATTCCTCTATATCTGTTAGTAAAAATACAGCAGAAATTATGTTCATTTTATTCCCAGTTGCAGCCTGATAACCAGCTATACTGATAACCAGTTGCAGCCTAGCCAAGGTGCAAGGGCTTCGTGGGTCTTTACTTTCTTTCTAGTATAAAGACACAGTCTCTCTGTCCCGTGCTACTCAGGCCTTGGATCTGGGTAGCCTGCTTCAGTTTACTATTTAGTGCATCTTTCCTCTAACCATCTAATTATAGTTTGGAGGCTCATCCAGACACTTCATTTTCTAGGGGATGGGGTAATCTCTTCATGGACAGCTTTTTGGAGACCCGGTTAATTGAGCATCTTGCACCGCATCGTTGGGTACTCAATCTGTCTCTGTCTGTCTCTCTCTCTCTCTTCTTTCTCTCTCTCTCTCTCTCTCCCCCTCCCTCTCCCCACCCCGCCACCTCTTTAGTGTATGGTTACAGATACTGATCATCTCTTCCTGTACTTGTTCCAGTTTCATGGATTTTGGGCCCCTGCATTCCCAAAGTGAAAATACATTACCTGTATACCTGTATTTTATGGGCAGAGAGATACTTAGTGTTTACACGTAGTAAAAACAGGTGATCATAAAGAAACAGAACATGGAGTGTATATCTTAATATAATATGTAGGTATTTGCCTATCATAAGCATCTGTGCTTCTATGTTATTTACATTTAAATCATGAAAGAAAACACCATTCTCTAGAATCTTTTTCTAGAATTTCATGTACTTTATAACTGATAGACACTGTTAAATCTTTCTTGTTTGAATGGATTTTAAAAAATTATCTTAGGTATTTGTTTATCTAAAATCTTTCTTGTTTGAATGGATTTTTAAAAATTATCTTCTGTATTTGTTTATCTAAAAAAAAACCCCATCAAAAAGTGGGCAAAGGATACGAACAGACATTTCTCAAAAGAAGACATTTATGCAGCCAACAGACACATGAAAAAATGCTCATCCTCACTCGCCATCAGAGAAATACAATATTTTATTTTCCTGTGCACAGCTTTCATACTTTTTTAAGAGATGGAGGATATCTTAGAAACTTTGTAATCTACTTTATTTTATAGGTGAAGGAAATGGTTTTTTTTAATGTAGTATAACCTATAGTATATAAAGTTATTTGCATTTTTTACAAAAATATTTAAATAAACACTGACTAATACTAAATCTGGGTTTGCCCTGGGATAGCCTTTGTAAACTGGGCTTCACATTCAAACAACAGAATGTTTTAAATGACCACCATTCTCTTCATAAGATCTTCATTCTACATGCAAATTATATTTGTATAGCCAAGCAAATGGAAAGCATTACTATTAGAGTTTATTAGTAGCAAGTTATTTTTAAATTCAGTTAATTTTTTCTAGATATAGGTTAGCTTACCCAAATAAATACCCTTTGTTTTCTGTTAGCTAAATAAATTGATTTAGCATTTTTCTTTTCTAGGTTGGGAGTGGGTTCCTTGGGAAGAATTTCCTCCTCTGGACCAGCTTTTCTGGGGACTGCGTTGTTTAAAAGAACAAGGCTATGATCCATTTAAAGAAGATCTGAACCATCTGGTGGGATACAAAGGAAATCATCTCTAGGTGGCCGAGAAGATTTCTTGATTTTCTTTAAAAACACAGGAATAAGGTCTGGTTAGGGAATGAAAAATGTCTACATTGCAGAAACAACTCCATTTTATCGAAAACAGATCTTATGATCGCCAATTTATTTGCAATCTCTTAATGTATCCACCACCCTTTCAGCCAGTACTTGAGAAAATTTTTCTGAAATATGTCATTGAATTGTATTCCAGACACAGAATATATGATAAATACTGATATTATGGGTAATCTGCTTTCCATAGTTACCTATGATATTTACCGTACAGTTTGTCATTACTAGCTTGCATGGAGTAGGATACAGTTGAATTTGCCTTAGTGTTTCTGTTCAAATAGAGACCTGAATTCAAATATTGTAGTTTAGGTTCAAACACAGTATGCCTGTTGCAAAATTTACCAAATTTGTTGATTACTTCTTTTATTAAAGGCATGTTGGGGAGAGGGTAATAAATATATTGTGACAATCTTTACAACTTACAGGGAATAGGACAGGTCATTAGGGTGTATATCCCAGGTTTCCAATTGAGAACCTAAACCAAGAGAAGTGAGACAAACCATCTAATGTATGTATCCTCCTATTAACAGGTTGTGTGATGTTGAGTTTCTCACTTACTCTGAGGTCCAAGGTCCTTATATGTAAAATGAAGAGATTCGTCTAGAGCAGTGGTTCTTAAAAGTGTGATTGGGGGGGCCTCAAGAGCCTTTCAAGGGTATTCTCGGTCAAAGCTGTTTTTATAACACTTATCATTTCGTTATTTATAGTTTTTCCTTTTTTTTTATTTGAGAAGGAGTCTTGGTCTGTTGCAGTGGCACGATCTCAGCTCATTGCAGCCTCCGCCTCCTGGGTTCAAGCAATTGTCCTACCTCAGCTTCCTGAGTAGCTGGGATTACAGGCACCCACTACCACACCTGGCTAATTTTTGTATTTTTAGTGGAGATGATGTTTCACCATGTTGGCCAGGCTGATCTGGAACTCTGGAGCTCAAGTGATCTGCCCACCTCAGCCTCCTAAAATGCTTACAGGTGTGAGCCACCACGCCCGGCCATCATTTATCTTTTTCACTCATTTTTTCATGTGTGCAGAGGAGTTTTTGAGAGGCTATCTGGTGTGATATTGTAATAGGCTGAATGCAAAAGCAGATATGAGAATCCAGCTTTCGTCTGTCATCAGACATTGAAGAGATTTGGAGAAATGTAAAGCAGCAGTACTCTTCTCGCTAATGATTTTTGTTCTTGGTTAGAAAAATGGTTTTTTTAGTGGGTTTTAATATGTGAAAAAAATAAAAATAACTTAAAAATGTTATTTATGTGTTTATACATAATGGGTTTTTGTTACTTGTAAATGGTTAATAAAAATTTTAAGAAATTTCTCAGTTTTCATTTCTACATGATAAATATTTCTAGATAAAACCATACAAAAACAAAATCACTTTGTGGTCTTTGGTAATTGTTTTTTTTTTTTTTTTTTTTTTGAGACAGAGTCTGGCTCTGTGCAGTGGCGCGATCTCGGCTCACAGCAAGTTCTGCCTCCCGGGTTCACACCATTCTTCTGCCTCAGCCTCCTGAGTAGCTGGGACTACAGGCGCCCACCACCACGCCTGGCTAAGTTTTCTATTTTTAGTAGAAATGGAGTTTCACTGTGTGAGCCAGGATAATCTCGATCTCCTGACCTTGTGATCCACCCACCTTGGCCTCCCAAAGTGCTGGGATTACAGGCGTGAGCCACCACGCCTGGCCAATTGTTTACTTTTTCAAAATTACATATGTACATTGTATAATTTGTCATGTATAAATCTCATTTTCTATTAATTGTATCTTTACCTATTTTTGTTTTTGTTTTTTTCCAACTGTCAGCCAGGCTGGAGTGCGGTGGTGCAATCTCAGCTCACTGCAACCTCCAGCTCCCAGCCTCAAGGGATCCTCTTGCCTCGGCCTCCTGAGTACTTGGGATTACAGGTATGCACCACCACGCCTGGCTAATTTTTGTATTTTTAGTAGAGACGGTTTCACCATGTTGCCCAGATTGGTCTCGAACTCCTGACCTCAAGTGATCCACCCACCTTGGCCTCCCAAAGTGCTGGGATTACAGGCATGAACCACTGCTCCCTGTCCATATTTTTGATGTTAGTTGCCTGATGTTGGAATGTTTGAAGAGCTCAAATATAGTAAGTGTGTGTGTATGCCTTGTTCTTTGGATATATGAATTAATTTCACACTAATTTTTCAGCTCCTATTTGATTATTCCATGTCCTTCTGTTGCTTGCTTCTTCATTTTACTTAATTTCACTCCTTCAGTTGACTGAATCCCTGTCCCTGGCTTCTCCTAAGTGATAGACATGTGAGGCTTGATAAGAAAGCAGGCAAGCTTATGGATTAAGCCCATTCATAGGTTTATCTCTACTACAGTTAATTGGTAATTCATTAAGATATCTCTTTATGTTAGTACTTATCCATGCAGATGTTTTATAGCTTCAAACACTCATCACAAGGTCTGGCACAGTGGCTCACACCTGTAAACCCAGCACTTTGTGAGGCTGAGGTGAGAGGATTGCTTGAGTTCAAGAGCTCAAGACCAGCCTGGGCAACAGGGAGACCCCGTCTTTACGAATAATTTAAAAATTAGCCAGGCATGGTGGCGTGTACCTGTGGTCCCCACTACTTGGGAGGCAATGTCAAACTCATTGAAAGCTTGTGAGGTTTTTTGTTTTTTAACTCACCCAACTTGACATGAAATGTATTTCAATGGAAAGAAAAAACTAACCAGGAGTTTTATTCATAGGAAAAGGTAAAACGGTGTTGGGAGCAAGCCCCCCAAAATCTGGCCATAAACTGGCCCCAAGACTGGCCATAAACCAAATCTTTGCAGCACTGTAACATGTTCATAATGGGCCTAACGCCCAAGCTGGAAGGTTGTGGGTTTATGGGAATGAGGGCAAGGAACACCTGGTCCACCCAGGGTGGAAAATCGCTTAAAGGCATGTCTTTCTATTATATACCTAAGCAGCCACAGTGGTAACTCCTAATGCTAAATGCCTAATATATACTAGCTGAATGAAAAAAATACCTTTCAGTATTTCTTTTTCTTAACTTTTTTTTTTTTCTGGGTCAGAATGAAAACAAGTAGTACTGAGGATCCTCAGGATAGGAAATGCAAATACTGCATTCCAATTATTGGCAGGGACATGAAGAGTATCTGTTTCTATAGGTGTAAGGAGAAGTTAGGGTCCAAAATACAAACAGAAGTGACACTCTGGCTAAAGATGTACACAAAGTCCACAACTGGGTAAGTTGAAATCCAAATGCCAATTTACTAACGCGAGGAAAAATGAGGGCAACTTACTATGTTGTAGGGGAAAATATTAAGTAACATGCATGTGAAATATACCTTATAACAGGTTTTGTATTTTTCAAGGGATATAATTATGTGTTCGTGCATATTTGAGAATTTTATTAGGCTGTGTTTTATTAGTGGAAATAAATCAGTGGAATTAGATAAACCTGACTCATACAATAAGATGTTTCAATCAACAAGATCCTTGGGATGCAGAGAAAGTGACTATTTAGGTAAGATATTCTTGCAGCCCCAAGAGAGGTAAACCAGACCACAGGTGGAAGTCCAGCAAGTAGGAGCCATGAACTGCCTTAAGGGAGTACGGAGCAGCTTTAAGACAGTATGAGGAAGGGCTCAACTGGTCCACAAAATGTTTTAGGTCTACCAGTTTGAGAACTGCAAGACACACACCTGCATTTTGTTCCTCCCTCTGTTGTTGCCACTGGTGAAAATAAACCCAGTGCTCTCGACCACACATTGCTTCACCTGTCTTTCTTATCAGCAGTGCTACATAGAAAGAATCCAGGGCCAGGAGAGTTTTCATTTTCTTAATGGCTTTTGCATACACTGTGTTTACAAATACTTATGGCAGTTCACTAACTTAATCAATGTCCCTGCTCATGCCACCACCAAACAGTTGAATTCAAATGGAAGGAGAAAGAATAGGTAGGTGGTCAACAGGTTCAGTAATGCAAGATGCCATGTTGGGCAAGGACCATAGTAAGGGACTAAAGGGCTGGGGGTTGGAGTGAGGAGTTTAGAATCAGGGAAATAGATCAGCAGGTCAGAACAGGGGAGTCTGTGAGGTCCCAAGATGCCACCATCCCACCCCAGCTACCATGCATGGATTTTTCTCCATGAGCCATCCCAGGTGAACTGTTTGGGGGTCTAGCTGACTGACCCAAAGGGCTAGAAGTGAAGTGGCCAGAAGCAATAGTTGCAAGAACCAATGGTTAGAACTGCGGTAGAAACACCAGCTCAGTAGCTAGTTCTATCCCCTAAGAGTTTGTTTTATGTAGGATCTAACAAAACAGGCAAGCAATATAACTAAGAAGTATTTATTAAACAATCTTCTGTGCTAAAGAAAGAAGGCTCTTGCCAGGCGCGGTAGCTCACACCTGTAATCCCAGCACTTTGGGAGGCCAAGGTGGGTGGATCACTTGAGGTCAGGAGTTCGGAACCAGTCTGGCCCAACATGGTGAAACTCCATCTCTACCAAAAAAATATAAAAATTAGTTGGGCATGGTGGCACACATCTGTAGTGGTGTTATTCAAGAGGCTGAGGTGGGAGGATCACTTGAGCCCAGAAGGTCGAGGCTGCAGTGAGCCAACATCACACCACTGCACTCTAGCCTGGGTGACAGAGTCAGCCCCTATCTCAATCAATCAATCAATCAATCAATAAGGCTCTTTTGGTATCCTTAATGCCTAGTGTAGTCCCTGGCATATTAGTAGGGCTCCATAAATATTTGAATCTATTTGAAAGATTCAAATGGATTATAGAAACAAGATGATAGAAAATTAAGTGGCAGCATTTTTTTTTTAACTTTCAAATTCAGGTATAGCATGCACATAGGCTTTCCATGAACTTTTTACAAAATGAACAGACCTATATAACCACCACCTAGATCAAGAACTGTTTTACCATCACCCCAAAAGTGTCCCCTCACGAAGATAACCACTATTACCACCATCTCATAGATTAGTTTTTAATTTGGTCTAAGTGGAATCATACATTATGTATTTTTGTGTCTGGTATCTTTCAGTCAACATTGTTTCTGAGATATTTATCTGTGTATGGCTGTAATTCACAGTATTCCACTGTTTATACCAAAATTTACCTAATGTTGATGTTCACTTGCATTGTTTCTAATTCAGGGCTATTACAAATAAAGCTGCCATAATGTGCACATGTGTTTTACATGTGCGTGTGTGCTTATTTCTGTTGGAAAAATATAAACCTAGGAGTGAAAAGGCTGGGTCATGGAGTATATATGTTTTTGCCAAATAAATTTTCATATGCTTGTTTGACTTATAAGGTGCTGCTTCTGGCTTTAATGGGGACATATAACACATGGTATATAAATCCTATTAACCTTCCAAAATGCAAAAAAAAAGAATTTCAAATTCTGAAATACATTTAGACTCAAAGGTTTTGGATGAGGGGTTATGGAGCTATATATATAAATGCACATGAAATGTACATAGCAATTTGACTTCTTAGAGGCACATGTGAAATTCCCATTTCTTTTTTTAAATTCACTCCCCATTAATGCTTCTTAGAAGTAATCTATGTATTCTTAGTTCTACCTGTTTTTTTCGGTTTGGGTTTCTTTGTTGTTATCTTTGTCTATGTTGGCTTATAAATAAAAAGCCTAGGGGAAAGACATGCTAAGATTCTGGGATAGTGAATGGCAATAACTAAGAAAGGTCCTTAAAGGCTTCAGGGCTCCAGTGCTCAAATGTGCATAGGGTCTCACACAAAGCTTCCCATTCAGATGGTAAGGAACAGGTTCTTGAATCACTCTGGTGTCCCGCCAAAATTCATGTGCTGAAGCCTTAACCCCCAGTACTTCAGAATGTGACTGTATTTGGAGATAGGGCCTTTAAAGAGGCAGTTTAAGTTAAAATTAGGTAATTAGGGTGGGCCTTCATCCATTCTGACTGGTGTCCTTATAAGAAGAGAAAATCTGGACACACATGTGACACCAGGGATGCATGAGCAGAGAAAAGGCTACAGGAAGATTCAGCAAGCAGGTGGCCATAGGCAAGCCAAAATCACTGTATCTTGTTATGGCAGCCCTAGCAAACTAATCCAGATGGCCTAAATCTCACAGCTGTGTTCAAAGTACTGCGATAGAGTCAATAAATATTCACTACAGGGAGGTCCCACACACTCCTTCCATATCTATCATCCTGGAATTGGAATTCTGGCAGCATCAAGGACATCTTTATAGAGTACCCAAACTTTTCCATTCCCTGGCATTTTAAAACAGGGTATTGGGGGAATACTTTTGATGTGGAGACCAAAGGAATTTTATTTTTACATGAAAAATTTAAAACATACCAGAGAAAATAGAAAATAGGACAATGAACTCCCACACACCTATCACCATTCAACAAGTACCATGATTTCACCTTATTTGCTTCCTTGTCTCCATGCCCCCTTTTTTCCTTAGCTGTAGTATCTGTTTTTTTATTCATCAACATTTTACTTATTTATTTATTTTTAGATGGAATCTCACTCTGTTGCCAGGCTGGAGTGCAGTGGAGCGATCTCAGCTCACTGAAACCTGCGCCTCCCGGGTTCAAGCAATTCTCCTGCCTCAGTCTCCCAAGTAGCTGGGACTACAGGCACACACCACCACACCCAGCTAATTTTTGTATTTTTAGTAGAGACAGGGTTTCACCATGTTAGCCAGCCTGGTCTCAAACTCCTGACCTCAGGTGTTCCGCCCGCTTCGGCCACCCAAAGTGCTGGGAATACAGGAATGAGCCACCATGCCCGGCCCATCAACATTTTATTTTATTCACTGCATAACAGACACTATGGGATGACTTAATTTATGTATATTGGTATACATACATAGGTAAAGAAACTGAACTAAACTGAGATAAAATATTTACACTGTCAGAATTCCAAACTATAATACTGACTCTATGCCCTATATTATTTCAAGTTACCAATCTAAAAAACAATTTTGTTCCTGGGAAATTGCAGAAGTTGAAAGACAAATTTTTAAAGTTGTTTCCCTACATTGACGTATTTCAAATTCATATTATACTTTTTCATTGAGATATAATTCACACACCATAAAATTTACCCTTTAAAGTGTACAATTCAGTAGTTTTTAGTACATTTAGAGTTATTCAATAACCACCATCTAATTTCAGAACATTTTCATTGCACTGAAAAGAAACCCAGCACCTACTAGTTGCTCCCCATTGCTCCCTCCCCCATCCCTTTGGAAACCACTCGTCTACTTTCTGTCTCTGAAGATTTGTCTATTCTGGACATTTCATATAGGTGGAATCACACCATATGTGGCTTTGTGTCTGGCTTCTTTCACTTAGTATCTATTTTCTTCAAGGTTCATTCATGTTGTAGCATATATCAGTACTTTTTCCCTTTTTTTTTTTTTTTTTTTTTTGAGACGGAGTCTTGCTCTGCCGCCCAGGCTGGAGTGCTGTGGCCGGCTCTCAGCTCACTGCAAGCTCCGCCTCCCGGGTTCACGCCATTCTCCTGTCTCAGCCTCCCGAGTAGCTGGGACTACAGGCGCCCGCCTCGTCGCCCGGCTAGTTTTTTTGTATTTTTTAGTAGAGACGGGGTTTCAGCGTATTAGCCAGGATGGTCTCGATCTCCTGACCTCGTGATCCGCCCGTCTCGGCCTCCCAAAGTGCTGGGATTACAGGCTTGAGCCACCGCGCCCGGCAACTTTTTCCCTTTTTATAGCTGAAGCATATTCTATTACATGGACATATGACATTTAACCCACTCAGTTGAACACTGGTTGTTTCTGCTATTGATTATTATGAATAATGCTTCTCAAAATACTTGTGTACAAGTGTTTGCACAGATGTGTTTTCAATTCTCTTGGGTATATAAACTGAGAAGTGGAATTGCTGGGTCATAAAGTTTAACTGTCTTTAGCTTTTTTATATATTTTTTTGAGACAGAGTCTTGCTCTGTTACCCAGGCTGAAGTGCAGTGGCATGATCTTGGCTCGCAGTAACCTCCACCTCCTGGGTTCAAGCAATTCTCGTGCCTTAGCCACCTGAGTAGCTGGGATTACAGACGTGCATCACCACATCTGGCTAATTTTATTTCTGTATTTTTATTAGAGACAAGGTTTTGCTATGTTGGCCAGGCTGGTCTCGAACTCCTGGCCTCAAGCAGTTCACTTGGCTTCTTAAAGTGCTGGGATTACAGGTATGAGCCACCACACCTGCCCTTGTGTTTAGCTTTTGAGGGATTGTCAAAAAATTTGAGGGATTATCAAAGTGGTTGTCACATTTTATACCAACAATATATGAGAGTTACATTACAATTTCTCCATCTCCCTTCCCCACTTCCGCTGGCAAACACCTTTCTACTTTCTGTCACTATAAGTGAGTTTGGCTACTCTAGGTACCTCATATAAGTGAAATCATACAGTATTTGTCCATTTGTGACTGGCTTATTTCACTTAGCACCACGCCCTCAAGGTGCATCTATATCGTAACAAGTGTCAGAATTTCCTACCATTTTAAGGCTGAATGATATTCCATTGTGTGGACATACCACATTTTTAAAATTGATTCATCTGTCAATGGACATGGGTTGCTTCTACCTTTTGGCTATTATAAATGATGCTGTTAGGAGCATGAGTGTACAAATACCTGTTCAAGTCCTTGCCTTCAATTCTTTTGGGTATATCAGTGATGTTTTATAGTTTATAATGTAAGTCTTACACTCCTTTTGTTCAATGTATTCTTTAATGTGTTGCTCTTTTTTATGCTATGGCAAATTGAATTATTTTTTTTTTCAGATTATTCATTGCTATTGTATAGAAATGCAGCATTGTATGTTGATCTTGTATTCTGCAATCTCACTGATTTTACTTATTGATCCTGATAGTTTTTTAGTGGATTTCTTATGGCTTTCTACATGCAAAATCATGTCATCTGCAATATATCGTGTATGATCCTTGAAGTTTTACTGTTAGTTTAGTGATTAGCTTATGATTAGACAGAGGTTTCCATAAATGCCTCTTAACAAATAAGTCTCCTTGGCTTTGCCAAGTGAGCTTTATGTGCATGTTGAAGCACACTTCCAATGCTTTTGCAGGCAGTTTACAACTATACCGCGCCTTCACTCCCTGCTTGCACGAAGGCTCAAGGTCAGAGGTGACAGATGAGGGCCATCTTAGGTATTGCCTGGGCATACATACAACACTGAGCATGCGTGTCACCTTCTAGATTTCCAGGAATATGTCAGAGCTTTTCAAAGCCCAATATGGAGATCTTCTTTCCCAAATTTTCCTTTTTAAGTTTTTAGTCAGCTGTTTGTTTGCTTCAGTTGTTATTGCAGCCTCAGGCAGCTGTGATATTAAACTCTTGTCACTGTCTGTTTTTGACAAATGCACCCAGAGAAAACACTGTTCACAGTGAGAGAGTGCTCAGTCAGGTCAAATAAAGACAAACCTTACTGAGACAGTCAAATGCCTAGGCAGATAAGTTAAGGGTCCCCAGAGAATCTTCAACCTGCCCCACAAGTGTTTACATCAGATGCTTTTGTACAGAGGTGGGGACCTGCCCAGGGCTTGTCTGGGCATGCTCATAGCTGACTGGAGCCTGATATGCATATGAGGGGGAAGTGGGTGGAGCCATAGGGAATTCGCCCCTTACGCAAGGGAGGAGCCGCCTCTCTTCAGCTTGTGTGGGGACCTGGGAATCAATCTGTGAGGTGGGGGGCCTGTTAACCAGGACTACATTTTGTTTTGCTGAATTTTATTCCTTTTTTCCCTTTCACCCAATAAAATCCTGCTCTACTCACCCTTCAATGTGTCCACATGCCTAAATTTTCCTGGTCGTGTGATAAGATTCTGGCTTTATCTGAACTAAGGAGCAAAATTCTGCAACATTTTGGCACCCAGATATAGATGTAGGACTTGAGGAAGGGTAAGATGCAAACCAAAAAATCTTTTTTCCTTTTGCTTCTAAGCCTTTTTGTTCTCGAACTTCTGAAGGTAGAGGAAATTATGCCTCCCTCCCCTCCCAACCGCTGTTGCTCCCAGGGGTTGGGAATGTCAGCTTTTTCTTTCTTTTTCCGGATGGACGGGCAAACTGGCAGCTACCCTGCTCCCCTCTTAAGTTTCTCTCCCGGTTGGAGGAATCTATTTGCATAATAAGAGGTTCTTCCTCCAGGTGTCTTTCTAACCCCGCACTTCAAACTTTTTTTCCTTTTCTCTACCCTGTTAGCAGTTAACTTTTAAGTAAGAGGTTTTTTTTTCTTTTTAGAAGACATTTTACTAGGCCAGAAATGATAAGGATCACTGTTTATATTCCCTGTAAAGTTTTCATTATGAAAAAGGATTTGTGAGGTTGGTCTTAAGCTGTAGTCAATCTGGTGTGCTTTGCATGCCTTTCTGTAGAGTCAGTAGCAATCTTTGCTGCAGGCCTCCATCTTGCTTTACATCCTTGGGAGCATGACCTGTAACCATGTGGCAATGTTTTGTTTAGCCTCACCATTTTACAATGGCAGCTGGGTTCAATCCTGGCTTAGGGAATCTTTTCTCGTTTGATATCTGCAACCTTTGCTATTTGTTGATTCGCTTCCTCTCATGAACTACCTTGGATTTTCCTTTCTCTGAGCCTCTAGTAAAGTTTGAAAGCAAATAATATGGCCGCTTGGTGTGGCTAAATTCAGATAACAAGGGATAAGGATTTTAGTTAAGAGCAGTCAGCTTAATTAAATGTGGATATCTAAGGTATAAGTGTATTTAAAGGGTCTTTATGTTTTTCTTTTCTTGGATCTTGTTTTGCTGGAAAAAGGGTTTTTTCTCAATCGACTGAATTATTTTTCTTCATTTTGCCTTGTCACTCTCAATGCATGCATGAGAAGCCCTAAGATAACTCCTGGGGGCATGGGACTCTTTGGGAAAAACAGAGAAGGCACCACTGACTCCGTTTTGGGAAGAAACCTGTTCTCCTCATGGAACACCAGGAATTAAAAGTGGATAGATCCCTCTCAAAATCTGTTTTTGCCCCACCTATGACTGTTTATTAGGCCTTAGAAGCTGCTTGTTTTTCTAGCGCTGTCTCTTAAAGGGCTCCACCTGGAGGCCAATAATCCAATTAGGAGATTGGCAAATGAAAAATCTTAGGGCTGCTGGGTTTCCTTCCGCCTGTCTGTGTAGTTATATATGTGTTGTGTGTATGTGACATCTATAAAAAAAAGATCTAATTAACTTAAAGAAGGATAAGTGCTTGAATCAAATATTTTGTAAAAGGGAGGTTAAAAGGTGTCATATCTTTCAGTTCACATGACTTTAATCTCTGAGAAATAAAAACAGTCTTAAAGATTATTGGTAAAATGCAGATGTCATCAAAATGTAAATAGGTGGACTAAATTATGCAGGTCAGATACTAAGTTTGCTAAAAGTTTTAAGGTAATAAACTGCTTTTTTGGTTTTTGAGAACTGTTTGACTTGCCTGCTTCACAATCGGTAAGGCCTGGGGACATATGGAATTAACCACAACCTTAATTATGTTGGAAGGAGTTAAACCTTGGCTGCACCTAGCACATAATTAAAACAACTTACCACGTTTTACATTAGTTACAAATTGCTAGGAGTTACCATTATAACATGTAATTGAAACTACTGGAAATAGACTTACATGAGACGTGTGCAAGAACAGTAAGATAAGTCTTTAGAAAAAGATTATAAGATGTGGAAACATCTTTTTTCCTTTTTCCTCCTGTCCTCTCTTCACTAATAGGCAATTATGTCTCCATACTATGGGACACTCTCCTCAAATGCATCCTCCAAACTGGGAAGAATTAATTTCCCAAACCTTAGACTGTTTGGCTTAGGATTGAGCTTCAGGGACGGGAACCCAGAAGCCTGACATGCTGGCAAAAGGGCAAAAGGTCTTTTACCAGTGGAGCTTTTGGCTTCTTTCTCCCTGTGCAAACCGGTAGAAGGCCTCGGGATTTTTGAGCTGACCTTACCCACGGCCTTCCTTTGTTTTGATATGTTTTTCCAATAACTCAGTCTGTCTCTTCTAGCCTTTGGGCCATCAAATTCCAAATGGTCATGCAAAGGAGACTCGGAGGATGGCCCCTTTTGCCAGGGACCCTTAGGTAGGCCTCTGAGGGAAATTTGACTGCCATTTCCCCAAAACAGCACTTCCTGTCAGCAGGAAGCAGTAAAGCTGGATCTTCATCCTTATCCTTATCCTAACAGCAGTTAGATGTCCTTCTTTGGGGGGTGAAGTAAGACAGCTAAATGCCTAGGCAGATAAAAAAGGGGTTCCTTGAGAACGTCTGCCTCGCCCCATAAGTGTTTATATCACATGCTTTTGTGAGGGAACCTGTCCAGGGCTTGTCTGGGCATGCCCACAAAGGACTGGAGTCGGACATGCGCACTGGGGGAAGGGGGGGGTGGAGCCCCGATGAATTTGTGCCTTACACAAGGGAGGAGCCTGCTCTCTTCAGCTTGTGTGGTGACTGACCTGAGAATCGATCTGTGGGGCTGGGGCCTATGAACAGGGCTCCATCTTGCTTTGCTGAGGTTTCTTTTTTCCTTTTTTTCCTTTTTACCCAATAAAATCCTGCTCTACTCACCCTTCAATGTGTCTGCATGCCCAGATTTTCCTGGTGACAAGATTCCAATTTTAGCTGAAGGAGCAAAATTCTGCAACATTGTGAATGGGGGTTTCTAGAAAAATGCCACACAGAACTGTCAGGTCAAATAACGACAATTCTCAGCAGATGGTGTTTTGAGGGAGCTTCAGAGCCTTTCTACACCCTCCAGTGGCTGCTGGTTTTCCCTAGGATTGCGGCACTGTTGGTTGTCAAGGTTAACACAAAGTTTGGGAGAAGGAGATGAAATTAGGGTAAGTGGAAACGCTACAAAGCAGGCTATTCTCGCTGATATTCAGGTGGTTTTCTTGAGTAAAACTTCCCACATTGCCTTTGGTTAATTTCCTGAATTCTGGAGTTCATTTTAACATATTCGTTGTTCTCACTGCTCTTAAAGAGTAGCTTTTCATAGATTCTTTCTCTACCATTCCCATTGGTATCTTAAAGACAATCCTTGGCATCACCCCATTTCACCCTTACAGTTCAGCTCAATATGCAGACATAGCTCTAAAGAACTACACTGCCATTGTTTAACTGCTCACAAAATGTCGTTATCATCTAACACTCAGTTTATAATGAAATAACATCGATTGCCTCAGAAATGCCTCTTTATACAATATAATTTGTTATTCTCTCTTCTTCCTGTGAGCTATGGGGGGTTAATTCTTTGTACTGGCTATACAGTTAGAGGAGATACAGGTAGGGAACGCTGCAAGGGTCTAGCATTAAGTAGATTCTGGCTTTAAACAAGAGGTGTAAAGGGGGCCCTTACAGTTTTCTTTAACATCTTCAAGCCAGTCCTCCAGGGATATAAATGGAAATTTATTCTTTTTTGGAGAGATAGTCTTACTCTGTCACCCATGCTAGAATGCAGTGGCACGATCACAGCTCCCGGGCTCAAGCGATCCTCCCACCTCAGTCTCCCCTAGTAAGCTGGCAATATAGGCGCATGCCACCATGCC
This sequence comes from Rhinopithecus roxellana, assembly GCF_007565055.1. Taxonomy (NCBI): domain Eukaryota; kingdom Metazoa; phylum Chordata; class Mammalia; order Primates; family Cercopithecidae; genus Rhinopithecus; species Rhinopithecus roxellana. The sequence goes on along the minus strand of NC_044566.1, from coordinate 44,568,338 downwards.
TGGCTAATTTTTGCATTTCTTGTAGAGATGGGGTTTCACATGTTGCCCAGGCTGGTCCCAAACACCTCGACTCAAGCAATCGGCCCACCTTGGGGTCCGAAAATGCTGGGATTACAGGTGTGAGCCACTGCACCGAGCTGAGATTCATTCTTGCAATTATTATTTACTGGGGGCCTACAAAGTGCCAGGCACTATGCTGAGAAAGCAGAAACCTACTTAGAACACCCATGCATTTCACATGTCACAAGTATGGCAGAAGTTTAGGAAGATAAGATTAGTGAAGAGAGGCCCTTAAACAGTTACAAGTCTTTATAGCACCAAGATCATTTCAAAAAGCCAACGGATATTCCCAGAGTTAAAAGTTGTACTTATCGCTAGGCACGGTGGCTCACGCTTGTAATCCCAGCACTTTGGGAGGCCGAGGCGGGCGGATCATGAGGTCAGGAGATCGAGACCATCCTGGCTAACACAGTGAAACCCCAGCTCTACTAAAAATACAAAAAACTAGCCGGGCGAGGTGGCGGGCGCCTGTAGTCCCAGCTACTTGGGAGGCTGAGGCAGGAGAATGGCGTGAACCCGGGAGGCAGAGCTTGCAGTGAGCCGAGATCGTGCCACTGCACTCCAGCCTGGGCGACAAAGCGAGACTCCATCTCAAAAAAAAAAAAAAAGTTATACTTATCCGTAGGAAAGAATAAACAGCCTACAGATTTCCTTAAAGGGGACACTGGAGAATCAAATACAAGATAATAACTTCCTATGAACAAATTTAGAAATCTGCCCACAGAAATGTGCAAATGTTTTTCTTCCTCTGCCCTTTGTTTTTAGGAAACACCCCAAGGTGTTTCCCTTTACCACCTAAAAATAACTGCTGATGCAGCTGAGGGGCATGGATTTGTCCACTTGCAACCTCAGAATACATAATTCTTAGGCAGATCTTACTCTAGCTTCCCAAAGCAACAACTGCACAAAGTTACACCAGTATCAAAAACTGGTACTTGTGAGCCCAGCATGGTGGCCTGTAATCCCAGAACTTTGAGAGGCTGAGGCAGGAGGACTGCCTGAGGCCATGAGTTCAAGAACAGCTTGGGCAACACAGTAAGACCTCATCTCTGGGGGAAAAAACAAAAAACAAAAAACAGGTACTTTTGGGCTAGATTTGTCCCACAGTTTATATAATCTAATTTTAAATGCCTGGGCATACACTCTAGTTTTGCCCAAAATTTCTACCACTCTGTTAAGTAGTATCTAGCCACTCCTTACATTGTGTTAGTGGCCTCATTTCTGAAGATAAATTTGAGTTTATGACCTTTTATAGACAAATGATCTCCAGAGGCAGTTATTCTAAGGGAATCTACTGGGACACACACAAAAAAACTTAAAAAAAATTTTCAGAAATCTATTATATAGACTTATGATATCTGACTTAGTACTTTATATAGTTAAGTCTCATTCTTTCTGTAAAGCTGATGGAATGTACATTTGTGTAATTTTCAGGGGAAAAGTTTGGATTATTTCTGATAGGCAGGATAATGACCCCCTTTCCCCAAAAATGTCTATATCCCAATCTATAGAACCTATGGATGTTGTTTTGTTAGATTGCAAGGAAGAATTAAGGTTGCAAACAGGATAAAGGTTGCTAATCATCTGACTTTAAATAAGATTATCCTGGGTTATCCAGTGGGCCTAGAATGATCACAGGATCCTTTAAATATGGGAAAGGTAGGCAGAAGAGCATCACACTAATGCGGAATGAGAAACACTCACCAACCAGGGGCCTGGAGCAGGAGCAAGGGCGGCCTGTAAAACCTGAAAGACGCGGGGAACAGATTCTCCCCTATGGCCTCCAGGAAGGAATGCAGCCCTGCCCACACCTTCATTTTAGATGAGATCCACTTTGCATTTGTGAGTTACAAAACTAAGATAAATTTGTGTTGTTTCGAGCCAAGTTTGTGGTAATCTGTTATGGCAGCAACTGAAAACTAATACAGTATTAAAGAATTTGAAAAACACAATCCTTTTGAATTTATCCTAAATATTTGGTAATAAAAATAAGCAGTTACATTATGGTACATACCACAATAAAATTTTAGCCATTAAAGTAAATCTTTCAAGAATGTATCCACATGGATCAATATTCTTAGTATATGGAAAAGGAAAGGTTAAAATTAGATATTGTGTTAGTCCATTCATAAAAATAACCCTGGGGGGAAAGACATTCAAACATTATATGTTCTTAATTCTAGATGGTGAAAATGTAAGATTAATCTCCTATTTTCCAATTTTTCTAGAGATCAAAAATAATCAAAAGGAAAAAATGATGGAAAAATGGAATTCTCAGTTCATTTGAAGAATACAGATTAGCAACTGAAAAATACAGCAGTATCTCAGGAAATATTCTCATTTTACAAAAAAGAGTATATGTGAACTTTAAAAAAATCTACACTAAAATAAGAATTGATATTATCTCTGGGTAGAATGCTAACAATTTTATTTTCTCCTTTGTGCTTTACTGTATTTGCTAAATGTTTCACATTAAATGTTTTATTACCTTTGAAATCAGAAGATATATTGTCTAAAACTGATACATCAAGAAATAGTTGTATAAGCATATTACTTAAATACAGAGGTTACCACCAGAAATTAGAAGTGGTTAAAAGTGACTCCTGAGGAACTGCAAGAGGAGGAAGGTGAAGGGAAGAAATGGTTGCTTTCCATTCTAAATCTTTTCACACAATCTATTCTTAAAATCAGACAAGGCTGTGGTAAGTTTTTTCAATTATTAAAAAAAAAAAATTATTTCTTCTAATAGGAATGTGGGCCTTTGAGAAACCTATTACTTGTAATAGGTTTCAATTCAGTTAGTCACTTAAGTATTATAAAATGCAACTGGAGTTACAGAAATAATTTCCTACCTACACTGACAGTATATTTAAACTAAAAAAAAAAGCATACAATGTACAAACAAATTTATTTACAAAAATTACAATAATTACAAACTGTACAAATTGAGACAATTTCCCATTCCTCCAACAGAAGCCAAGAGCCTTTACTGTCAAATGGGAGTTTTTGTTACTTTTAAATGACACACAAAAAGAAATATGATGCCTATTCAGTCATCCACTGCCAGCTTAAAAATGCTTTTGTAAATTCCAAGAAGCCTATTAGTGATACGTACGTGGATCATTTCCCTCAACTCTATTTCTAGAACGGCTACATACAAATCCAGCAAAACTGGAACAGAACAGGGTAAGACAGCACATAGCAACTGCTTTCTCTTTTCAACAGTAAATGTTGACTATTCCCCTAAATATCTACCTAGTGGCTTAAAACTAAAACTATAATCTTTGGCTTTAAAAAGAAAGTTCACTTTGACTTTCAATAGCTGCACAATTCTACCAAAGCCAGTATTTACCTGGTTATTCTTTGTCACCCGTGGTTTACATTTCCCTGCTACTGTTAAAGAAATGGAATTCTACAGTATTCAATTCTGTATATTGTCTTTTACGGTTTTTCAATCAGACTCACTACTACTGCTTGAGGAGTCCGTTGACATAATCTCTACATCATCTTCATTTTCTTTATTATGCCCAGGAGGTTCCAACAAAAAGTCACTACTATGATTTGGTGGTAACATATTCATCGACATATCATTTGACTGCCATGGATACTGTGGAGCAAGGACATCTGGAGAAAAAAAGAAGCATAGATAAGAACAGCTCTATTTGTAATTAATCTAGTTCTTACTTTTTCCTTTATGCAAACAATTTGAAGTATATTTTTAAAAATTTTACTTTTCTTTTTTTGAGACAGGGTCTCACTCTGTCACCCAGGCTCGAGTGCAGTGGCATGAACACATCACTGCAGCCCCGACCTAGGCTGCAATCCTCCTGCCTCAGCCTCCTGAGTAACTGGGTTACAGGTATGCACCACCATGCCTGAGTACTTTTTAAAGTTTTTGTAGAGATGAGGTCTCACTATGTTACCCAGGCTGGTCTCCAACTCCTGGGCTCAAGCTATCCTCCTACCTCAGCCTCCCAAAGTGCTGGGATTACAGGCATAAGCTATTGTGCCAATTTTTTTAAGACTAGGAAAAAAATACACATTTGGCCAAATTAATAAAAATCAAATTTATCAAGGAAAAGTGTGATATTTTGGCAACTGGGGATTTTTTTAAAAAAATCATACTACTCTGTAAGAAACTATTCAAATAGTTGACATAATTTTTCTTTTGTAAGACATTTATAATTACAAATTTTTCCTGTATCTATGTATCTATTATATGTATATATAATATATAATTACGTATACTAGGTTATGTAGATTATTCTACGTATTATAAACAGGTAATAGGTACTTTAGTATTATAATAGATTTGTATGATTTCTTGATAGAGGAACTGCTATTGTAAATGACTCTCATCAAAGAGAGGTTGATTAGCAATGTATGCATATGAAATTCCTTATAAAAAAGTGCCCAAGTCACATTAAAAGTCTGTATTTCTGAAGCAAAGGGACAGAGCCCATCAACAGGTATAGTTCAAGACTCAAAGACAGAAGGCAGATTTTTAAAGTGTCAAAATAAAGAGTTATGGTATTAACCAGAGAGGTATGCCAGTTAGCTTCAAATCTACCCTTCTCTCTGGCCCCTGAAACCGTTTCTCCTTTGCCAGCTGCCACAATTAAGTTTTGTCAGTAGAGGGCACAGGTGGGACTCCATTGGCAAACAAGTTTCACTTCCTGGATCGAGTGTTTTTGTTTCCTTTACTGCTGTGATGCCTGGTTGGTGTGCAGGACATTAAGTGGTGTTCACCACAGCAACTTTCAGTGGCATCTCTAAAGGTGGTTTCCCAGCAGGTTTCACCACAATCCCAAAGGGCAGCTTCCCAGCAAGTCTCCCTGGAACCCCAGTGGGTAATTTCCTGCTTGCCAGTTCTGGCCTCTGACGCCTCATCTAACTTCTCTGCCATGGAGTGGGCCACAACTACACTACACCCTCTCCAATGACAGCACCATGATATGAGTATTGGCCTTGGGATGGGGCTGGGGAGGACTGTTTCTAGGTCTGCCCCTTCCTTGGTCCAAAAATGTGGCAGTGACTCCCCATATTCTGTTTTCTCTGTAGTTTTAAAATATGAGAAATACGAGGTGATATCCAAGGATATCACAGTGTGTTCCCCATATTGTACTTTAGGTAGCTAACAAAAATGATGCATACAAAGCATTATGAATGACACAGTGACAGTCTTATGATGTAACATTCAGCAAAAAATATATAGCAGAAAAAAGGAAACGGGCTAAAATATTTAAAGTGACTGCCTCAGAAAGGGTATTTTTTTCCTTTTTAAAATGCCTTTTTCTACTTCCCAATGTTCTACCACATCAAAACAAAAGTCACCTATAAACTATAAAGGATGAGGAATAATATAAAATAAATATATAAAAAATACATAAATAAATATATATAAAAACTATGAAAAACTTGAGGAAAACGGAAGCTCAGAATGAAATGGATCTCACAGAAATACTATTTTATAAAGTTATAAAAGTTTATAAAAAGCTATTGCTATTCATTTTGTCAACCTGGGGGTTGTTCAGGGGTGTGTTCACTTTATTCCATAAACTGTCTTACTCTATTTACATAGCGTGTTTCACAATTATAAAAAACCTATGTTTAGAGCAATAATTTTAAAAGAGATGCCTAATGCCTGAGGAAGACAGTGTAATATTTGCAAATAAGAGAAAGGCAGCTTATTCTAATTTCATACCTCCCTCAAGGAGAATCTTTAGAGAGTAGAATAAACTGGCAAAGAATCTAGCTATTATAATGAACTGGGTCTGAGAGCCGGGCACACTGGTTCACACCTGTAATTCTAGTACTTTGGGAGGCTGAGGCAGGCGATCACTTGGGGTCAGGAGTTCGAGACCAGCCCGGCCAACAGGGCAAAACTCCACATCCACTAAAAATACAAAAATTAGCCAGGCGTGGTGGCACACGCCTGTAATCCCAGCTACTCAGGAGGCTGAGGCACAAGAATCACTTGAACCCAGGAGCCGAGACTGTGCCAATGCACTCCAGGCTGGGCGACACAGTGAGACTGTCTCAAATTTAAAAAAAAAAAATGTGTCTGGAATCTCAAACTTGGTTTACCGAAAGATATTCCAACTTGTCATCTCTGGAAAACCTTGATCTGTTTGGAAACACTCTTTGGCTTAACATTACCTGGCAATCTTCCTGCTGCGAGTGCATCTCCCGGTAAATGGCCATTCACACCATTAGTGGAAGGATTGTTCATCTGACCCAGTAACCCACTTCTCATCTCTAAATCAGTTGGGTACGGTCTCCGGGGGTCTCCTAAAACAATAAAGACTGCATTTAATTCAATCATATTTTTAAAAATAAGTGTTAATATGTTCTTTGCCATACTCATTTTCCTTGGTTCACACTGAAAAGTTCAGGCTACATTTTCAATTTTGAAATATAAAAGTCATCTGGCTGGGTGCGGTGGCTCACACCTGTAATCCCAGCACTTTGGGAGGCCGAGGTGGGCAGATCATCTGAAGTCAGGAGTTCAAGACCAGCCTGGCCAACATGGTAAAACCCCATCTCTACTAAAAATATGAAAATTATTTGTGCGTGGTGGCACGCACCTATAATCCCAGCTACTCTGGAGGCTGAGGCAGGAGAATCGCTTGAACCTGGGAGGCAGAGGTTGCAGTGAGCTGAGATCGTGCCACTGCACTCCAACCTAGGCAACAGATCAAGACTCCATCTCAAAAAAAAAAAAAAAAAAAAAAAAAAAAAAGAGAAAAGTCACCTTATAAATTGTTATTAATAGCATATTACTTTTAAAAATACATGCATTTTAATTTTTCTGAATCTTTCCAAGAATATACTATTTTCTATACTTTAAAAAAAATGAGAAGTCTTTTTTTGTAAACATTCTGGATGACAACTTAAGAAAATTATCAATCTCAATTATTCAAACTTAACTGTATTTTCTAGCAAGAAAAGGACAATGATATATGCTAGAAGGGAGAAAAAAATCATGACACTTATAAGATGGAAAGGACTGGAATGTTTAATAGAAGGACTGTCTCAATTTAAAACTTTTTTTTTTTAATTTTCACCTTTTTGTTTTACTTTTTTTTCCTCATGCCACCTTGTCTAAGATGAAACCTTTTTCTAACCAACCTCTTTGATTTGGTCATTCAGAAACTAATTCCTATACGTGGCGAAATAGCAGGAGCAGGTAATGTTCATCCCAAACATGACAGCACACTAAACAGCAGTATGTGGTTGACAAAAACATGACCAGATTTGGACTGATTTTTCGGGCACATCTCACCAACTGCAGATTACTCATCCCCAAAATTATAGTCACCCTTAGTGCTTTCAGCATGGTAACACAGCACCTTCAGGAGTTACTGAAGTGGAGACAACTATTAATATTTCCCCTTCCTCCAATAAGGCTGCTACCTTACGTCTCCTGTTTTATGTATCGTCCACTGTCATTACAGTTGCAGCCTAATACTTTCTTTTGCTGTCTAATTATCCCAGCTCTTTCCAAGTCTGTGTGTTCACTGTTGGGTACAGAGCACTTTGTCTTTAGCATCTAAGATAACTGGAACTGTCTTTCTCAGGCTGGAACCTTTGTGGAAATCCTAATGGCTCTAAAGAGTTGGCTTCTGGCCAGCCCTGATATAATGGGATATAAATCCAAAGCTTTAGAAGCATCACATTATCTTGTACTTTAAAAAAAAAAATCAAATTATTATTTCAAAAGAGGAAAGAAACATACTCCCTAGCAATAATGGCTTCACAGAAAACAAAATTTATAAAACCCATGGCCTATATCATTACTTATAAACCATTAAAGATGTGAAAATATGTGGCAGAGGTTTCTAAGGATACATACATTCTAAATTAAATCTATGTGTGTACACAGTCACCTAAGAATTTTCAAAATCACATATATCTAGTATAAAACAGGAGTGTGTTTACCTGGAACCCAGGTCAGTGGAGCACATACAGCATTACTTGCACTGATCCTATGTGCATACTTAATTATTTCTTCAGAGGAGATAGCACCTGAAAGAGTTAAGAGGATAGTATAACCTGTAGTCTAACAAACATACAAGTTTAGAAATGTATCTATCAGTTACCCATCGTATTTAATTTTAAATTATCCGAAAATAAAATAAACTCAGTCACCCGCCTTCCTTAACAATATCTACATATTTAGTATAAACTTAAATCTCCAAAAACAGGACACTAATCCAGAAACATTAGCTGACATAAACAAATTTCGGAGATTAGCATGACAGCACTCAATAATCTCAATTATTAACTACCGTTAAATACTATTACTCTTCTGAAAGCAATAGTGAGGACAAATAAAACGGAGAAAATAGTGTTTTATTTCTCAGACATCCAAGCTATGAAATCAGAGCAGACAGTTCATACCACTCTGTTTGATCAATATGCCCTAAGGCTCTTAAGTAGACCTCAGTAGAAAGATGTCTACAATGTATTCACTAGGTGAACAAAACACTGCTAAATAATATGTACGATATGACCTGATTGTTTAAAATACATGTACATATGTGTATTTGTATTTTTATTATATACATACTCACAGATCTAGAAAAAAAATCTAGAAGGACATATACCAAACATTAATAGTTACCTCTGAGAAGAACCACACACTTCATTTTACAAACTTTAGATACTGTTTCAATGTAACAAAGTGTATGTAAAATTTTTGAAGATTAAAAGCAAAATCAAACTACAGTCTAGAAGTCAACAGCCAGCCTCAGTCATCTCTCCTAGAGATTTGTTTGTTGCTACAGAAGCCTAACCTAACTCAGAAGAATATTAGCTGTTTTTCATATGCAACAATAAAAAAGTAGGTTCCCAAAAAAGAGGACAGTTAGACAATACATCTCAGATGAATAAATGTAAAATCATATGTACAAATCACTAAAGGCAAACAACCAAAGTTGTAATTACAATTCTGACCTTTAGTATGGCAAACTAAAAAGTCATGTAAGATCCATAACAGAAGCCTTTGAAAGAGGGACAGCAGGCCAGGAAGGCATGTGGGGCCTCTGCACCACCAAACGTGCTTACAAGCCAAGACTATAACTGGCTCTGACTTCATGATGTTTCAGTCCCAGCTCAGTTGTCCAATGGATGTCCTTTCACTCTCTCTGTCCTGGCCTTCAAGATTTGGTACAAATTCCACTTCTAACCCTTATTTCTCTTTCCCTCTCCCACCAATTTTATAAACTCACTGTTTTTACTGCACATTTGGGCACACAGCCATAAACTGCCTTGTATTAATTGCTTTTTATAACCTGAAAAAGGATGTGATACTTCTACCTCCCTCACAACACCTAGCACAATGCTATAACACACTTTACAATAAAAATTTATTGAATCCTTTCAACAGCAGCAAATGATTATCAGTAATATCCTCTTCATTGGTCTCTTGAAAACAGAACCTTAACTTCTCAGGTCATTCAGTCTTCCCATACTAACCTTTTCTTGCTTTTTCTATTGACTTGAGTTTCTCCTTTGCTTGGTAAACAGCTGTTGCCTAATTTAAACAACATCAAAAAAAATGTGGTTTATTCTTCAACTGTATCAAACTTAGTTTTTGGCTTAATTCACAAGATCCTTTATCCCACAAGAACAATCTTCGAAACTTGGAAATCCCAACAATCATCTGTAATGTTCTGAAATACCTCTTGACATTATTTATTTCAGTCATTTTTTTTTTTTTTTTTTTTTTGAGACGGAGTCTCGCTCTGTCACCCAGGCTGGAGTGCTGTGGCCGGATCTCAGCTCACTGCAAGCTCCGCCTCCCGGGTTCAGGCCATTCTCCTGTCTCAGCCTCCCGAGTAGCTGGGACTACAGGCGCTGCCACGTCACCAGGCTAGTTTTTTTTTTGTAGTTTTTAGTAGAGACGGGGTTTCACCGTGTTAGCCAGGATGGTCTCGATCTCCTGACCTCGTGATCCGCCCGTCTCGGCCTCCCAAAGTGCTGGGATTACAGGCTTGAGCCACCGCGCCCGGCCTATTTCAGTCATATTTAATGAAAGAAATATTATATTTATGAACTAGTCTCCCATTCACAAATCAGTTGTAAAAACAAAATATAAATTGGATTGTCTACTTTTTCTTCACATTTTCTATCATAAACATGCAGGAGATATCCAGACCATGCACAACCCCAAAAGCATCCTATTCTTGTAACTAGTTCAAGAATAAAATACCCCCCCCCCCTTTTTTTTTTTTTTGAGACGGAGTGTCGCTCCTTTTGCCCAGGCTGGAGTGCAATGGCGCAATCTCAGCTCACCACAACCTCCACCTCCTGGGTTCAAGCAATTCTCCTGCCTCAGCCTCCCAAGTAGCTGGGATTACAGGCATGCGCCACCATGCCTGCCTAATTTTGTATTTTTAGTAGAGACAGGGTTTCTCCATATTAGTCAAGCTGGTCTTGAACTCTCGACCTCAGGTGATCCACCCACCTTGGCCTCCCAAAGTGCTGGGATTACAGGCGTGAGCCACCACGCCCGGCCTTAAAATACCTTTTTTCCCCTAGTTTGGAAGATACAACTTTGAATTCATATTCTTATTCATTTATATATAACCTCAATGTTTAATGAATTTAAACAATTTATTATAACACCACCCCCTCCAACCCCCCAGGTACGCTAAAGGACAAAATGAAGTTAACCTAATGTATGCATATCCTCGACTATGACCAGTGGTTAAGAGTATGGAGTCAAGTCAGGCACAATGGCTCACACCTGTAATCCCAGCATTTTGGGAGGCCGAGGCAGGCAGATCATTTGAGGTCAGGAGTCTGAGACCAGCCTGACCAACATGGTAAAAGCCCATCTCTACTAAAAATACAAAAAAATTATATGGGTGTGGTGGCACACGCCTATAATCTCAGCTACTCGGGAGGATGAGGCAGGAGAATTGCTTGAACCCAGGAGGCAGAGGTTGCAGTGAGCCAAGATTGTGCCACTGCACTCTGGCCTGGGCAACAAAGCAAGACTCTGTCTCAAAAAAAAAAAAAAAAAAAAAAGAGTATGGAGTCAGAGAGATCAAGGTTTAAATTCAATCTACTTTTTAGCCTCCATAGGTAAGTTAGTTATTAAAGTCTTGATTTCTTCCTCTAAATGACGACACTGACTTTATATAAACTGTTATGAAAATGGAAGTAATGCATATAAAATGCAAGGCATAGAGCCTGGTGCCTAAGTGCTCAATCAATGTTAGTTACTACTATTTAAGTCATGAAATTCAGTTTTATGGTCCTGTGTTCGCTGTCTTTAATTCTTTGTTTATAACACAAAGTGGGAAAATCAAACAAACTGGATACAATTATACGAAAAATGCTTAGGTTTCAATAAACAGTAATTGAAAGTCTGTTAGTATCCTGCTAACTACAATAAGCTAAAAAATGAATGTACCTGAGACTCAAAGGAAATTGACCAAACTATGAATAATGGCATTCTTTCTGCAGCTGAATTAAAAACAATTTTCCCCTCTTCTTTCCATTTTTCTGTATTTTCTGAATTTCGTTTGATAAGCAAGTATTACTTACAAATGGAAAAACAGATTTATATATATATACAATATATAAACATATAAATAACATATTTTGAGACAAATTTTTTTTTTGAGATGGAGTTTCGCTCTTTTTGCCCAGGCTGGAGTGCAATGGCGCGATCTCGGCTTACCGCAACCTCCGCCTCCTGGGTTCAAGCGATTCTCCTGCCTCAGCCTCCCGAGTAGCTGGGATTACAGGCATGCGCCACCATGCCTGGCTAATTTTGCATTTTTAGTAGAGACGGGGTTTCTCCACGTTGGTCATGACTTAAAAGAGTCTCCCTCCGTCACCCAGGCTGGAGTGCAGTGGCATGATCCCAGTTCATCGCAACCTCCACCTCCCGGGTTCAAGAGATTCTCCTACCTCAGCCTCCCAAGTAGCTGGGATTACAGGTGTGAACCACCATGCCCAGCTAAATTTTTTGTATTTTTGGTAGAGATGGATTTCACCATGTTGGCCTGACCTCAGGTGATCTGCCCGCTTTGGCCTCCCAAAGTGCTGGGATTACAGGCACAAGCTACCATGCCCGGCTGATTTTAATTTTTTTTTTTTCAGACACAGTCTCGTACTGTCGCCTGGGCTGGAATGCAATGGCGCGATCTCAGCTCACTGCAACCTATGCCTCCCGGGTTCACACGATTCTCCTGCCTCAGTCTCCCGAGTAGCTGGGGTTACAGGCACACACCACCACACCTGGCTAATTTTTGTATTTGTAATAGAGACGGGGTTTCACTATGTTGGCCAGACTGGTTTCGAACTGCTGACCTCGTGATCCGCTTGCCTTGGCCTCCCAAAGTGCTGGGATTACAGGTGTGAGCCACCATGCCTGGCCTGATTTTAATATATTTTAAAAGACTATTTACTAATGAGTTGTTTCCTCAGTAAGGGTGATTAATTTACCCTGAACTACACAGGCTTCTAGTTACTGGAGCTCATTTTGACACATCTGTTAAGAGATTCATCAGTGGTTAAGGATGCCAGCAATGTCTGGTCGACATGAGAATTAAGCTCAACTATTTCTGCAATACTATCATATTATATTAGTTAGTATTTAGTGAGGTAACTGGGCAAATAGTAGCAAATAAATTGCCTCTTTGAAATAGTAGCCAAGAACAGCAAAGGAAAAACTCACATCCTGGATATATGTCCAAAGCCTACCCAGATGAGGATGAATGACTAAATTAATGTAAATTTTAATCAATTTATAAAATGTGTATATATTTTTACTGATTTCAAAATATGTAAAAAATGTTCCTGATTTTTATCTTAAGGATCAGACACCAAAAAAAAAAAAAAAAAAAGATTTAGACTACTGATATTAAAATTTATATCAGACCAGGATAAAAGTAAAACTTTACATTCCTAAAATTCAATACTGTAAAATCCTTAAGTAATGAAAATGTGGCTCACAAGTAATGCAGGCTATCTGAAAACGTAAGTAAAAAAGAGAATGACAGTAGCCTTTCATTCAAACATGGGCAATGGTTAGTGACAAGATGTCACTTTTAGACTTGGAAAGTCTGGTTTTTTTGGCCGGGCGCAGTGGCTCACGCCTGTAATCCCAGCACTTTGGGAGGCCGAGGTGGGCGGATCACAAGGTCAGGAGATGGAGACCACGGTGAAACCCCGTATCTACTAAAAATACAAAAAATTAGCCAGGCGCGGTGGTGGGCGCCTGTAGTTCCAGCTACTCAGGAGGCTGAGGCAGGAGAATGGCGTGAACCCGGGAAGCGGAACTTGCAGTGAGCCGAGATTGCGCCACTGCACTCCAGCCTGGGGGACAGAGCGAGACTCTGTCTCAAGATAAAAAAAAAAAAGGAAAAAGTCTGGTTTTCTGCTCTTCAAAATACTGACAACAGATTTTTCAGAAACAGATTAAACAATATCCTTTTTAACCTTAAGAACCAACCTCTGTCAACTTACCAGTATCTGTTCTGCTTCCTTTAGCTGTTTTTGTAGTTGCTGAATATCACTGTCTCTCTTCTCTACTTCTTTTTCTAAAACTTGCATTTCATGATGAATTTTTCCCTGATTAAGTGCCAATTTCATTAGTTCTTGAAATTCCCCATCTCGGTGAATTAACAACTCCAGGACCTGTCAGATAACAGTCAATTAAATCAAACAATAGACTACTGAAAGGCTGCACTCCAATGAAACAAAGAATCCATAACTGAATTGGCTAGGCTATAAATTTCAACACCTTCAAAATATTATTCCTAATTCTTGTTAAGAATAAAAATAGCCTACCTATGCTTATTTTGGGAAACATAAATATAAAACTTTTCTACTTTTTCAGCTATTCTTTCATACAAAACAAAATAAAACTAGTCTTTCAGAACTAACAATATGGCAACATGAGCAAGTTTAGTGATTTCCTAGGGAAGATACAATTCTAAAGTTTATTCTTATGGCTGAGCACAGTGACTCATGCCTGTAATCCCAGCACTTTGGGAGGCTGAGGCTGGCAGATCACTTGAGGTCAGGGTTCGAGACTAGTCTGGCCAACATGGTGAAACCCATCTCTACTAAAAATACAAAAATTAGTTGGGTGTGGTGGTGCCTAAAATCCCAGCTACTCAGCAGGCTGAGGCAGGAGAATTGTGTGAACCTGGGAGGTGGAGGTTGTGGTGAGCCAAGATCATGCCACTGCACTCTGGCCTGGGTGACAGTGAGACTTTGTCTCAAAAAAAAGAGTTTATCCTTAAAAATACAACATAGGCCAGGCACGGTGGCTCAAGCCTATAATTCTAGCACTTAGGGAGGCGAAGGCAGGCGAATCACCAGAGGTCAAAAGTTCTGACCAACATGGAGAAACCCCATCTCTACTGAAAATACAAAATTAGCTGGGCATAGTGGTGCATGCCTGTAATCCCAGCTACTCGGGAGGCTGAAGCAGGAGAATCACTTGAACCCGGAGGCAGAGGCTGCAGTGAGATGAGATCGTGCCATTGCACTCCAGCCTGGGCAACAATAGCGAAACTCCATCTCAAAATATATATATATATAATGAAGGTTCTCCCGAAAATTAGTATTTGAGATGATTTTAGGTGGCACCAAGAACTTAAAAAAGCTTTTACAGTTACACATTTGTGCTAATATATATTAGAAAAAACTGAGACACTGAAACTCTGATTTTATGCACAGTATTACTTATGATGAAGATGATCATAAAAATACAGTGATTTCGCCAGGTGTAGTAGCTCACGCCTGTAATCCCAGCACTTTGGGAGGCCGAGGTAGGTGGATCACGAGGTCAGGAGTTGGAGACCAGCCTGACCAACATGGTGAAACCTCGTCTCTACTAAAAATACAAAAATTAGCCGGGGGTGGTGGCACACGCCTGTAATCCCAACTACTCAGGAGGCTGAGGCAGAAGAATCCCTTGAACCCAGATCATGCCACTGCACTCCAGCCTGGGTGACAGAGCGAGACTCTGTCTCACAAAAACAAAACAAAACAAAACAAAACAAAACAAAACAAAACAAAAAAAAACAGTGATTTCATAAAACAGTAAATAAACAAGTGGTATGCAGATATGGCAAAACCCTTGAAGGGTAAAACACATAAAATAGAAAGTCTGGTGGTTCATATCTCTAGTCCTCCATTTGCTAGCTGTGTGACATAGGGAAAGTTACCCGCCTCTCTGAGCCTGTGTTCTTAATTGGAAAAGGAATATAATATTAATAGTAGCCATTACATAAAGGTTTTGTGAGGATTCATGATATAATGCACTTTAAGTACATACAGGAAGAGCTCAGCAAAGGCTAGTTATTACGATCACCACCCCAGTACAGAATTAAGATGCAAGTTTAGTCTAAATACCCTTACTTTACTGTGCTAAGCAGAGAATACTATTTCAGAAAGAAAATAGCTATCAAAATTCAGAATCAATTTTAAAACTACTTTAAAAAATTTGTTGAAGACTAAAAAATACAAGTATGCCTCTTCAAGCTCCTTTTGACATGAAGTTCCTCTCATTTTTACAGGAATTCTTCTAATACAATAGACAAAAGACTGAGCTACAAACTGCCAAATATTAAGAGTATTTTAAATAACAACAGAAAGCTTTTTCTGTAAAAAGTAAAGTATATTCCATTTATTTAACAGACCTCTAATCCTCATTCCTCCTACATCGTAGCAGAAAGCTAGGTTTCCATTTCTGTAAAAGCTGTATTATTAAGGCAAGTAGTACACATGAGTTCCATGACAACTTTCAAGAAGTTTTCACAGTTTGAACTAATTTGTATACTACCCATGAGTAAAAAATATTCTCTTTAGATATTATTGTTCAATAGAAAAAAATTATCCAACTAAAGTCAGAAGACCTAGGTTCTGGTTCCACTCACCACTAACCTCTAGCTCATCTGTCCACCCTGGAACTCAGTCTCACAGGAAGTTGAACTGAACATCGTTAAGATCCTTTCTAATTCTAAAATTCTATATAACATTATAACCATCCAAATAAAATGGTGGCTAGAAAATTTTCAAATGGGCACATCCCTCTCTAATATTAACAGTTTCAATGAAAATTACATAGGAATCCACAGTACTAAGTACAAGATACAATTCACAGAATTGCTACTCTTTAGAAAGTACA